>NC_058052.1:9547898-9867232 GCF_020085105.1 Siniperca chuatsi
GTTTTCATGAGCATGAGCCACACAACTTGCCATGGTTGTATTTGTTACTCAACTGTGTAATGGGGCAGCTTCATTGTTTTTCCCTGATGTCATTCCTAGAATTCATAACAACTAGTTAATTGTTAACAGGCTCACAATTATTTACCTTGTCATCCACCTTCTTACCATCATTCTTTAAATCACTAAGGTTCATATCAGGGAGCCACTGATTATTCTCAAAAAGAGCAGTGCTGTTAACACAGTGCTCTGCTCTCCTTATCATGGGCTGGCATGATTTAAACCCACAGGAAGTACAGCACTGCAGTGAGACGGCAGGCTGGCCCATGCTGATAGTCTCCCAGACCTGTGCAGCCGTTGATATCACAGCACATCTGTTTCCTGCCACAGCTAAACACACACACACACCTGTGACACACCTGGTGCACCACAGTTTAGAAAGCCAAGTTGTATAACAACTCTCTTCAAGTCACCATCTGTGTATCAATTAATCAATTAATTAAAATGTAAAACATGGCTACTCGGAAAGACACTGTGTAAAAACGCAACTGAAAGCAATAGGCAATAAGGAAGAGTTATTGCCACAAGGCAGTATAGTGTATATTCCTGTAAATATACTCAGTGCACATCATTGCATAACAACAGTGCATCAAGAGACTTGTCCAGATTAGTGGATAAAAATGCACTTTACAGTTTTACACTACCCAGAGGACAGTTTCAGCCAAACAGGTCCATTTACCAAGCAGTTTAGTGTCTATAAATATCTATCAAGGAGAATAACTGAGGGGCTTGGTAGCCAGGTTTGGTCCTTAACAATAGCTTTGCAAGATGCTTTCTGCTACGTGTGGACTGGCCAGTGACTGGCATGTTTCCAACCAAAGAATCAGACACCACTACAGTACTGTTCAGTATCAGGCAAAAACCATTTATTTTGAACTGCTTGGAATTTAATTCCATTTCCCTTTTCCTTCAATCTCTTCCAGTTTTCATTCTTGCCCCTTAACCATCCTCTTGCTGAACACAATATACTCTCTCCTCCACTGTCTCTCAACCCATCAATCTTTATTCCTCTTTCTCGCTGTCCTCTCCATCGCGTCTCCCTTTGCTGCGTGTTCAGGATGTTGTAAGGGTTTTACGTTGCTAATCTTCCCTAAACAAACATGGTAGTGGCTTAAAGCGGCCAGGAGAGGTGCAGAGCACGAGCGCAGTCGTCCCAGGGGGGCCAGCTGGGGAAGTCATTACACCCCCCACCCCCCACCCCCAGGAGGTGATCCACCCGGGCTTATAGCACGGGCCTTTATCAGAATACCCTCAACCACCCAAGCGCCCCCACCCAACATCATTATACTGTCTACTCGTGGACCTGCCGTTCATTGCTGGCTGTAACATTATTGTGGTGATTAAAATGGTAGTTTTCAATTCAGGCTTATTTCAAAATCAAGAGTATGAACACTAAAATTGACTTTATAATATACATACATTAAAAACACTGATTGTTACAAATGCCACTTATGTGAGAATTAAATTAAATTCCAATAAGTTAATTATTAAAACAATCACAAAAACATCTTCTATAAACTACACGTACACTGGTAAGAGACTTTCATGGTGGCACTGAACCTTACGGTACGTTTGTCGAGAGGATATTTATTAGGACAGTCTGAAACGTCCTGACACACCAAGCATACAGTTGGCTGTTGGATGCCATAGGGGTATCATTAAGCACCTGGCCAACAATTGCCTGTAGATTTTGCGATGCGCCTGTGGTCATTGGTTCTTCTTGAATATTATGACCGTTATTATCTTTTATAAATTTGGTTTTACATGTTACATGCATTCCAGTTGTGCACTACTTATGCTCACTGTGCAAAGACAAAAACTGCTATGCCTCATTTTGAAAAGGAAAAAAATTCAAATGGTTTATTGGTTACATTAGACACTGTATGTTTGGAAATGACACTAACATCAGCAGTCTCATGTCTCCATAACAGAAGTAATGAAAAGTAGCATCTCTATCTAAGGAGCACACTGCAGTAGCTGTCAACTACTGTGCAAGCTCACATGGAGAGAGGGTACAGGCCTTGGATGCTGACGCGTGAAACGGTGCAGATAAGAGGATGCTTTAACAGGAGCAACAAGAGAGATGACGATTGCATCCCCTGGGATGAGGCTTTCTCGTATGCTTGTGGATAATGTCAGCCTGGGTGTGAAATTCAGCAGAACATTAGGGAATTGTAATGGTTTATTGGTCACCGCAAAAAGGAAGAGGCTGAAGGGGATCAGGGGAAGGAAAAAAAGAGTTGGTAAGAGGTGTCTGATAGAATGGTAGCAGTTGGAAGCGGGAAAGTCACAGTGTGTGACTTTATGTGGCATCCTGGTGTTTAATGGGTCACTTTGTTACTCGATCAGCAAAGTATCACTATGTGTGAAAGTGCTCCTCCCCCTACAGCAGCAGTGGTTCCCAGTCTGAATGAGGCCTGAGTGATGCTGCTCCCCCACTAAAAAAAACAGTGGTTGCTATTTCAAACAACACTCAATGAGGGTGTCTAATCACCCAACTGCCAGTGCTTTCTAGCAATGCACTGCCTGCTCCACCTCATTATCTTCCAAACCTAGGTCTCAAAACGGTAGAAGAAAGAGCTGAACTACAGTCCTAAAACTAATGAGCCTGGGAACACTCCAAATTGTCTCTAATGTCCAGGAATTTGCAAATGACTTTCAGAAACAGCAACAATGCAAATGTGACTAGAAAAAAAAAATGGAGTATTGCAGCAAACTCAGTAACACCTCTGCTTTCTAAACACAAACATTTGTGTTAACAATATAGCTGCAACCCATCCTGTCATGGGCATGTTTTCAGTGACTTCATTGGCCATATCCTCATTCTTGGAGTGATATAATCTGCATCCTTTTCCTTTCTCCACTTCCTATTGAACTTTGGTCCTTAAGAACCATCTACTTTGCAGGAACTCATCGCGCACTACAACTTCCTGCAGAGCACCTTATCAGGCTGGCCAGACATGCATCAAATTATTTCAGTACCACTTTGGTATTGATGCTGGGAACTGGTAGTCAGAGTACATTAAACTAAACAAAAACAGAAATTTGTGAATGACTTCTACATTAATAGGCAACACATTAAGCACTACATGATTAGATGGATACAAGCATATCTGACACAGAAAGTGACATTATTTTAAAAAATAACAATTAAAAAAATAATATTAGATTGTGGCTGGACTGAGACAAGACTTATCTAGTGATCTTAACCATAATAGTTGAAAAACATTTATCTCTTCAAAAGGATTCTAGCATTAATTTTGCTTCTCAGAGTTTGAGCTGTATGCAACACACAGCCAAGCAGTTATTAAAAAATATTACTACATGTAGCCACAGTAATTTGGTAATAACTAAATTATTTTGCCCTTTATTTTTACTGTCACCTTAAAGCAAAAATCAAAAAATAAAAATATTAATGACAAAGCCTACAGATAGGATCTGATAAAAGGGGTTTAACTGGACTGTTAAGAATTCAGCAAGAGTTGACAACGGTTTTGGCACTAAACTTAAACAAATCCAATAGACTTAGTTATCACAGATCGATAGACTCCCGTCCATTTCTTTTGCCCTAATCTCGACTGTCTCACCTCGTCTTACCAAGCTATCTGTGCCCCCTCCTGGGCAGTGGCTGGACAGTGGATTAAGACCTGTAGTTGCCCAGACCTCAGCCCCATGCAGAGGGTGAGACACAAACTACAGCTGGCTCCCAGAAAGAGACGCCTGGCTTCAGATTACACAGAGGAGATGCCAGCCACTAGTGAAGCACGCATCTCAAGTTGCAACCCCTGTGGACAAAATGTAGTTGGACTTGGTGGTGGTATTGGAGAAATAAACTGGCCCTACAAATCTCAAGCAAATACAAATTTAGTCCCTTTTATCAGGACAGGATGTTATCAACCTAGCTGCCTCTAAAAATGAGGAAGAAGACATTAAATAGTGTTTCAGGACCTTGAACACAGCTGGTTAATATACGGTGGAAAGTTTAAAGGGCTTGTCAAAAGTTCTTCTATAGCTGGTGGATTCATTTTGGAAAAATAAGTTACTTCCTCTATAGCCTTAATCTTCTGCTGCAGCTGAAGACTAGCGTCAAGGTCAGCCACCTAACAGGAGACAGACACAACAGGCAATACTGACCAACATACAGTGGCTTCAGACCATAGTTTTAGTACATGTATGGTTATGGTTCATGCCTTTTATCAGAACAGCTCATTAGTAAAATAGATACATTTGCAGGCCAAGTGATTATCTCTTCATAACCTGCTCTTTTTCTATTGCTAGAAGTATTTCCTCTCATGTTAGTTGGATCATTCTCTTTCACTAACATAAGCCTTGTGGTGTTTCAAGTCTATTTCACAGCCAAGCAGTGTTGTTTTAATATGACCGGTGCTGACTGTGAATGAATAGCCTCAAATTGTGCGTGCTTTACTTTGTCTACATAGCATGGCATTGTTTTAAAGAAGGGACCTAAAACCACCAAGAGGTGTTTTGGTTGTGATGACAGTAGTAAATCACTAAACTACTACTATTTAGACATGTGAATTTATGTGGACAACAGCATCACAAAGCATCACCTATGCAGGCTGTTTATTTGAGCTGCTGTGTAACACTCAACCCTATGACACCTTAATGTATACAGCCTGTTAGTGGGTTAAAGAGGGTTAAGATGCAGATGAAATACTATCATGAGCTTGTCTTTGAAGAGTAAATCACAGTGTTGCTGCGCTGCCCCAAGGTCCTGTCCCGCCACGTGCGGGATGCCCCTTATCCTGTTGGGGTCACCTCCACTGTTTGAAAGGTTTTATCTCAAGCATACTAAACGCACATACACACATGCACACAGACAATTAATAAAGGAAACTTCTGCAGTCTACCCTTTGACACTGAAGGCCAAACAACAACATGTGTGTGGCATCAAAATCTATGGTGTGTTGATAGGCGTGTTTCCATGGAGCCATCTTCCACTGGGGCAGATCTTCAGGCATTATAGGGTGCAGAAAATGCAGCCATGAAGATATTTATATTCAAGAATGAATGAAAATGAAAAGACAGAAAGCAGGGTGTTTCGTGCAATACCTGGCAAGAAAATAAAGTGTTTTAAAATTAGTTCTGCCTCAGTCCCATGTTGTGTTTAGTCTAACATTTGAACTGTCAGGTTCAACAGTGATAACAAACCACACTTTAACCAGCTGGACTATCATAACAGCAGCCATTTCAGCCATTGATAAGGTGCAAAATGGTCTTGTAGGTGATATCGAGGCACCAGGCTTTTGACCTTCTTGATCTACTAAACAAAATCTCTGCAGAAGCTCTCTGGCTCAACAACTTGCTGCTTTGAAATGACCAGTTAAATTCCACAGAGATTAAATATCATGGTGAGATTCTGGTGGATTAAACACGAGGTGTTGGGCTTGAATGTTTTGGCTACCAGTGAGATTACCTGCTATGTAGTCCCCCTCTTGCTCAGAGTATATTTCCCTACCTGAAAACTAAATAGTGGCAGGTCAACAGACAAAAACAATCTGCTTGAATTTTATATTGAAACTAAAATAGATTGAAGCTTATAAACAAACTATATCTTATTACACTCTTATTATACTCTTATTTGTATCATTTCCTACCTATAATAAACCAGGGTAATGAGTCAGCAATAGACAGAAGCATTAAAAAAGACACCCAATAATTGAAGCATAAATGTTTCTAAATCTAATATTAGGAATGACGTCGGCATGCTTTCCATCTTCACTAAATGTACCAAGCGACTGTGCATATTGCCAAATGGAACACATGCGTTAAGGCTGGCAGAGCAAAGCAAGCATGTGCACCATTCTGACGTCAGCTCAACTAAAGGAACTGTGAGTCAGTAAGTCATGAGAATGCATCCAGACACATGCAAACACACACAAATGGCACACTACACCGGAAAAGAGAATGATGGAATGGGACTACTGGCCCCTGTACTGAGCAGAAGCCAGTAGGAAATCTCAGCAGAGACCTACAGTGGTTCCTTCAATTTGACTGAAATGCTGAACCACCAGGGGAAATGAATCATGGGCATTGTGATATTTTAAGGCTCTAAAAATCCTAACATAGTGTCTCATTTTGAAAAGAAATGACAAAAACACAATGCACTGGGAGACATCAGCGAAAGAAATAATTTAGATATTGACTGCTGCTGTGACTAAAGTGAAAAGAAACAACGACATAAGGTGGCATTGATGAGAAGCACCCGAAACTAGGGCCAGTGCATATCATCCAACTGTGGAGCCACAGTGCCAGCAATTTCAAGACTGGGTTTGCAGGCCTCCGGTTTTCCTGTGTTATAGATGTTAAGAAAGGTTATTAAATGATAGATTAATTTACAAAATCAGGATAAAGTAATGTTTGGAGCCACAAGCTCAATTGCATTGTTTTTGAGCATTAAATATCCAGATGTTAGCGTGACACAATTCGATCAGTTTTTATTAATCATTTTATTTTAGCTAACATGTGGTACACTAAGAAAACAGCAGCTATCAAAAGAAAGAGTTGAAGCTGTAACCCTCATTGCCAGTGGGTGGCACAAACATTAAAATTGCAGCAGCTATTACTTTCTTTGCTTGTAGGTAGCGTACATCAGCATGTTAAACTCCCCCTATGAAGAAACTGCAATCATCCATGTCATACTTTTACTACCACTAACCTCATCATCCTGTGTCTTAACTTGTATGAATGTAGATGATAACTGTGTGTCTTACGTCATTGGATTACATAAAGATCATAGACTTATCTGGGCCTGCCTAAGCACAGTGATGACATCAAAGAGACTCATTCATCACATTAGGCCACTTTGGCATTATTAGACCTATAGTGACAGCCACTGGACCCTGCTTCTCACAGTGAAAGGCAATTAAAACCGCTTTGAAGAACAGTCATTATCAGCAGTGCACATAAAAGGTGCAGAAGGGCTAAAAAAGCACAAAATCTTAATTCTACAGACGACTGGGATGTTTTCGCTCTTAACATTTACCAAACGACAAAAAAGCAAAAAAAGCAAACCTTCAATCACAGAGTAGCAATTGAACGCAAAGAGATGATTTAAATAAGTCATCAGTACGGTTGTCAGAGAGGCATGAATACCGGACACGGAAAAAATATATTCCCTAAATAAAATTAGGTGAATACACGTTGTCATGTCCAAGTAGCTTAAGGGACAGTACTAGATTCCCCTTCACAGATTCCAAGCTGTCTACTCCCAGCATGCCAATCTGTCATGTCCTTGTTCACATCCTGCCCCTGTTCCCAAGCTTAAAATGCTTCCCGATTTAGCCCAACCTGGGCTTGTCGTAAGCAATTATACACAGAGTGTGATGAATGCCAACAATGACAACATAACCTTAGCAGGAGATCCATAATCTACGTGGCACTGTCTTCTTGTGCAACTCAACTTTAGCAGTGTTCAATTCCTCGGAAGGTGAGAAAGATTTACAAACATACAGGGTTTAGCAAAGTGTGCTGCTCGTTGCTTATGTGCGTAGGTGAAGGTCAGTGCAGGTGGAGTTAGTCATGCACGGGTCGTCCTTCGTGGGGCAGTGAGCAGGTCTCAGTAAATGAGTGTAGCAGAGGCGCTGAGGGTATATCAAATTGCACTCTGTGAGAAAGAATGCTCCCTGAGGTCATAAATCAGAGATGGGGCAGAATTTCGCGCCTTTCTGGAGCTCAGCAGGCCTGTTTACACTGACGTAAGTGGCACTCAATAGACTGCCACTAATGCCCAGCCTGTCATTCATACAATTGCACGCTCTGCTCATTTACCCTAAGTGCAAGTGTGTACCTAAAAACATGAAACACAGGATATCATGCACTAAATACTGTTTAATGGCAACCAATTTAACAGCACCTAAATAGAGAAATCCAATGTAAACATCAAGGGTCATTCAATATAAATCCAAATATAGTCTAACACTGAACACTTAGAGAGTTGCACTCATAATTTCATGTTTTGTCTACACCTCTTTTTATTCATTAATAGTCAATATCACACTGTTGTTTGTTTTACAATTGTGTTTAGTGTTAACACACCTCAGTGTTATGTCTAGTCCAAAGTGTAACCCCTTTGAAAGCAGAGGGCTTAATAGTTTTATTGTCCTTCACTAAAGTAATAAATTATTCCTGAACAAATTCCTGCAGGTAAAATAAATATCATAAACTGGGAAAAACTATCAACAGAAGGGTTCTGTTTTGGATCAATATGAAAGGACAACAAACCCAGGAAAACAAGATGTGGACCATAAATTTCAACGCAATTTCCTCGGCAGACCTACCAAAATGAGGAGGCCCACAAAAAACACAAGCAAGGTGTCCAGCAAATAATTCATGACAGCCTGTGCAAGCATTTATCAATTGCATTGAGACAGACACCAATAACTTTTTTGCCCTGTTAACTGCCTTCATGTTGTTAGGTCATGCAAAAATAAACACAGGAGACACAGCAATGGCTGGTTTTAAACGTAATGTTCACACTACATTAGAGGTGTATAATGAAAAAACACTTGCTCAGACTAATCTTAATCTGTGCAAATCATGACAGAAATTAAAACACCAAGTGAACCTTAATAGGAAAACTTTCTTAGTAAAGAAGAGAAAGCAAACAAATGAGTGTGATAAGAAGCTGCTTGGAGTCTGCTTGTGTGTCTTAGTATGTGTGTGCACGTGCTTATGGGAGTTCCTGTGTGTAAGAGGCTTAAGTGTGCTCATGTAAACAACAAACGTGTGATGCTGGTCAAGAGAACCTGTGTGGCCAACTTGCTTAGAGCCTGCAAGGATCATGCTCTAATTTGTACAGTAACAGGAAACAACATCTTGGCAGACTTAGAACAACTGAGCAACCGCTGAAGTACAAAATCCTCCACTTTACAAATAACAACAAACAAACCAAAGTTCTCCCCTTATAAATCTACTTGAATATATGTTAAAAGCTTAAGGCAGAAAAGTTGAATTGGCCCCAGTTTCCAAATATAAAAAAATCTAAATCTGCCCTGAACCTTTTAAACAGGATGTTGAAGATATTGTGTGGTGTTTGATTTCTTCCTCTGCTCAGCCAGCACCCTCCATCATTCCAGTGGCCCCAATGACACTGCCTTTCCAACCCCAGCCCTATCTGCTCACAACAGGAAATCATGACTCCTTAAAACCCATCCTGGACTAATCCCAGCGAGAAACCAAACAATGCACAACCATCTTCAAAAATAAGCATCTTCTAAAGCTCTTCATCTCTTATAAACAATTATTTTCTTCTTCCTCAGTTTAATAACTTGCTTTACTGACTATTGACTGCTACTGTTTACATGCAGCAGATTTTGTTTCTTTGAATTGTAATTACTAATTTAAATATAAAAAAGAAGCCTTTAAAAATAGATCTGCTGGAGTGTAGTGAGAATAGCAGGTTGATGTTTATGAACTACATGTTGCATGTGTTACATCATTTGATTCTCAGTTTTATATATATATATATATATATATATATATATATATACACACACACACACACGAAAAATTATTATTTTAATAATGACTATAATGCTGCTGCATAATGGATGAATCAAGATTACACTTGTGTACAAATCCAGCAGCAGCCAGAGGCCTTTAGGACTTGAGGGCCTCTAGACGTAGTGGGGCTGAGAGGACTCTTATCCACAGCCTCCCGATCCCCACTATCAGGTCCCAGTGGGGTTTGCCTGATAACACAGCCTTGCTGATAACAGTAGCCCAAGTCCCGGACTCTGGACCATGCTAACACCGTTAGCTACCTCATTACTCCGCTGGCTACTGGCCTATCACAAGCCTGTCACCAGCCCAGTGGCACCTTACCAGCTACGAGCCCCCCGGCAATCACTACTGTCTTACGGCCAACAAGGGAATCATCACAGACTGCTGTCTACAGGAGCCAGACCCTCCATTTGGCATAGTGAAACGAGGGGACAGTTTTTTTCCACAAACTGTTCAAAAAACAGAATGCTGTTGGTCCTGAGAGCCTGTGCTTCATAAAGATTATGACGACAAACAATGAAAAAAAGAGTCAAGAATATAAGAATTTAGGTGTTTGTAAAAAACAGAAGTTGGTAACATTTCCCCTCTCTAACCAACTTCTGAACTTATTTAGTATTTTTCCTTTCTTTACCAATATTTCATCCAAGAGTTTACATGTTTGGTGACATTTAAGTAGTTATCTTTAATGATAATGTTAATTCCCAATTCAATATTTAGTTAACTTTTGTTCTTTAGGTCAATTCAATTCTGTAAATAATGATTTATCAGAAGTATCAACCAAACTTGTGTCTCCATTAAAAAACAGGGGAACAGCAAAATTAACGTATTAAATATACTTGTAAACAGAAGAGGCCAATTATAAAAAAAATATGCACTATATGATAACACTGAACACACTGAAGACTTTAAACTGTTTCCATAAAATGTTATTGGACACTACTTGAGAGATCTAAAAACTACATATCTTTTGTACTCTCTACAAAAAATGTATGTAACAAATAAAATAATTAGTAAAAAGTAATTTTTGTCACATTTTAGTCTCAGCAGTAAGTACTAACAGTAGTAGAGACAGTAGCAGTAGTAAAAGTAGGAGTCAAAGCAAAACAGTGGCAGCAGTAGCAATGGCAGTTGCAATTTTTGCAGATGTTTGGGAGTGTGTTGGTTGGTCAGCTAGTTAGAGTGGTTAGGGGAGGGGTGGGTGAGTGAGTATATGATAGTGGATTTTAGACATACCACTTTATATTTGTATGTTTAAAGTTTAGATTTTTAAATGTGTGCAAAGCAAGTAACATGGGGATTGAACTCTGCAGTTTGTCCCGCTGAATGCAAGCTTTGCATGGCCCATTCTTTTGAAATAAAATGTGTGGTTATGGTTTAGGCCTGGGCCTAAATATATCGAATATATTTTAATACCAAGTACCAAGTGGGTATAAGTATTAAATTAAAATAAGTGTGAAGTACAAAGTGGGTTTACTGGTTGATGATAATAATACGGTATAGTTAAGTTACTTTAGTCAGTCATAAAGTGTGTAGATCAGGTTGGATTATAATAGTTAATCAAAGGCTGTGTGTTACAAACTTATTGTGACGAATTTATAAGAAATAAGAATAAGTCCCTGTTTATCTAACGTTACTACGGCCTCTTCTGCTCTACGCAGCAGTTGGTCCAGACTGTGAACAGCTAGCTAGTTAACAACTAACTCTGAGTGCTTTTTTTCGGTGAAACGGGGGGAAAAAAATGTTTTAAATCACAAGAGAAAACTCGATCAATCCTCTAATCACTCTTATTACTCTACCCGCGGTTCCAGCTCCACAGCTCTAAAATGTATTTGGGAGAGCTCCAGTTTTAGGCTATTTTAATTGACTTTTGCCTGATTCGAAGCTGCTAAGTAGCTAGCTGTTTACAGTCTGGTGAAACTCTGCTATGAAGAGTACAAGAAGACACCATAGTAACATTACATAAACAGGGACTTTTTATTTATTTTCTGTAGCAGCAAATACAACACACGGCCATCCAGTAACTATTAAGGCCGTAAACGGCTACACACTTTATGGCTGACTAAAGTAATGTAAGGGAAAGGCTCACTTTCACAACACTGCTGGTTAACGTACCCACGGTTACCTTCGTTAAAGGGGAAATACTCCACTACAGGTAAAAGTTCTGCAAGTACTCATTGCGCAAAATGGTCTCTGTCAGTGTTTTACTATTATAAATGATGTTTCTGGATTAATATTACTGCTGCATTAATGTGTATGTTGCATTTTACTGCTGTAGATGTTTTTGGGTAGAGCGATTTTAACTGCTTTATATACTGTTGGGTAGTTTCATCTACAGCAATGCATCATATTCTTTAAGATCATCATAAGTTCGCACTATCTGAGAATTTACGGTTGTTATTTTAGAGAAAATGTGTATATCGAGATATATATCATATATGGCGGAATAGCCCAAAAATATCAAGATATTATTTATAAGCCATATTGCCCAGCCCTATTATGGTTTATTGAGCGGTTCCTTTATCTGATACGTAGCTTATCTTAATATAGTGACCACCTTATTTTAATATATTTTAATATAATAATTGGAAAAAGCTTGTCCATGAAAAACTAGTAGCTTGGTATTTAATATGCAGGCTCCACTGTCGATATCATTTCTCAGAAGCAGGCATTTTCTACTAAGCAGTTAAAAGTGTGAATCCATGCAAATAAATATTGCAAAAAATATTGCCATGGCCAAATGTGTTGTCACCAAGTATTCAGTCAAACTAGTTAGCAGGTATAACACTAGAAGGGTTGGTAGACATAGTTGCAGATTCCAAAGTTGGAGGTTCAATGCTGATGGAAATGCTGTCTCACCTTAACAAGTGGTTGGATACATTAGTATTGTTCCTATAGCAATTCACTGCAGCTCTGCAAAGTTTACACGTTTGTTTTTCGAAAGGCAAGCTGTGACCACATTGCTTTCCCCAACTTCAATACAGACCCAGATATACAGATAAATCCTAATTCTAAACCTGTGCATTTTAGTAATGATAAATGATCTTCCTACCAGCACCTGGATGCATCAACAAGCAAAAGCGTTCAATATAGTCCCTGTTTTCCACTGTAATACCAAGCGACAATGACTTTGACAAAAATAATTACGACATGCTGTCAATTCTGACGGGTTACCTGACTGAAGCGAGTTTAACATTTTTACAAGATGGTTTTCGTTGGAAACCAATGGTGCCTGGAGCATATGAGCGATACATTCTTCAGTCTAAAAACTTAAAGCGTGTTTTAACATAACAAACACAAACTTTTGACTTTAAAACATTTTGGATATTTTCTAAGATGTGCACAACTGAGAAGCTGAAACACATAATTTGAGAGAAAACACTGGCTCAGCTGGCACACTGGTTTTATCATCATGTGTTGTCAGCTTAAGCTTTTGTCATACACACCTCTGTGGGAAATGGACACCAGGGGAACAAAATAAGAAAAAAAAACTGGACATTTGAACACAGAACAATTCAACTGAAGGATCTATTACAAATTATTGTGCTTGAATATTAGCATAATTTATTTTCCTCTTTTGCCCTTTAGGTAGGGGGGTAATTAGGGTGAAGATGAGAGTAGGGGAATTAGTTCTATTTGCAAAATGTACTCAAACAGTGCACATCATATTAACTGTTTTGCAGCTACATGTAAATATATTAATATTCTTTAGTTGGAAGAAATATTATTATATTTATAATTATTAGAAATATAATTAATATATTATAAAGAACCAATTAATGAATTAATAAAGAATTAAAGAGTTGATCTAAAAATAATTTTACCACTAGAATAATCAAAGGGGAACTTAGTTACAGTGTACATATAAACCATTTAGATACAAAAATAAAAACAATGTAGAGAAAAATGACAGTTCAAGTAGTAATATTTGTGCCTCACCTGGTTCCTCCAAAGAGGATGATTCGATCGCCAACCATACAACAGCACTGCCGTCTACGCGGACATGGGCCTTTCCCCTTCGGTTCTACCTTATTCCAGGAAAAGGCTTCTGTAATGTGTACACACAAGACAAGAATAAAGTTGAGATAACAATATTTAGACATAATGATGGAAAAAGAAGGAAAAAAATAAAGACTGTACACCAGGCTGACTTCTTTCGAGATGGAAGACTCTCAGTAAAACTTCAGATTACATCCTTGCTTTAAATAGCTCAACAGAGGGATCTTTAGCACAACAAATTTTGATCTATCTGTGTGGGCTACATCAGAGCAGCTATTCAAACTCTCAGCCACTTAAAGTTACATAAACCTAATAGGTTCTTATTGTGCCTGCAGTTCATTCAGCTTCCTGCTATATTTAACCACAAACACAAGGCCCAAGGATAAGGGAATAAAAAGGAGTGATAAAGCAAGAAAACAAAACTTGACCTTCATTTGAACACAAAACTTCACATTTCAGAAATAGAACCAAATCCTCTCTTCTGCTCTGCTGAAGTGCAATATGAGTGACGATGTTCAAGCTCTTTCAGTTGTTCCATATAAGGACGAACTGTGTAGTCTCACACTCTCAGATCCAACGGCATCATTGCATCTCTATAGCAACAGGCCATTCAGACTTTGTTGGATAATTAGGATTACAATTGAAGTGCTGCCATCTAGTGGACAGTAAAGCACAGGTTTAAATGGTTAACAGCAGATCTCAGGTTCACCCAGTACAAGCCTCTCCAGCTGGACACAATCAATCATACCTAGTACTTCATCCATAAATACCCTGTGATGTGCTATAAACTGGAAAGGTTAAAGATCGGTAGGGCTAGGCTAACTGTTATGCACATTCTGTATAATCTGTTGTGCCCACCTCAGCGTATTAATAGTCTACCTCAAACGTGACTGAACTGTGTCTCTAGCAATGGCATTGAACATAATAAAAACAGGCAGGAGCTGGGAGAAAATAGGCCACAGTCCAAGTTTATTTTTAATAACTAATGCATTGGACAAGTGCCAGGTGCTGTATTCAAAACTTTCATTTCTTCCATACAAAGGTAATTATAAAACAAAGGAAATCTATGTATAGTGCTATTTTAACACCATATAGGACACTATATTGACAATGAACATAACCCAGGTGTGTTGCTTCAGTTATGACAATGATGCTTTGTTTGGAAGAAGAAAACAAGGTTTCTTCCGGAAAACACTGACTTGAGAATCGATCTGGCAACATTTGTAAGAGCAGACAGAGACTCCAGAGACTGAATTATTGTCAGTTTTGCATCTGTGTGTTTCACACTCGGCATAATGAACAGGGAGCAGTCAGCCACTATCACGAGACTGACAATGATGCAATAAGGGATGAGAGGATTGTCTACATGACTCTCTACAGAAGAGTGAGGAGGAAAGTGGGTCAACACAAGCTAGCACTGTCAGTGCTGCATTAACCTTTATAGGAGGTACACAGTCATCAATGCAGGTAAATCAATAACAAAATAAAAATGACTAAGCAAAGACACGCTATCAGGAATGACACAATTAGCAGCAGTGCTTTACATCAACATACTGTAACACATTTTCCCAATCTGACATAAATAAATTGTGAATCACCTGGATTGAATTTCCAGAGGTCATTGAAGTGCCAGTCCAAAATGGCATTGTATCCTCCAAATATATACAGCTCTCCATTGTAGGAAACTAAACACAGAGAGGAAAACAAAAAATTAACCAATTTTTATGGTTGATCATACAGATCAATGGAATTTGCAGCACAATAAATGGAACCATGTGAACCAGTTAAATTAGCTGGATTTGTTTAATCAGGAAATGAATGCAAAAAAATGCAATCACTCTGAAAATGAAGTTTAAGTTCTTCCTCTTAAAAACACATTATTTCAGACTATTCGGACTAAGAGAAACATATGTTAGTTTAACAAGTGCCAGATCATTAACCTTGCTAAGTTAAAAGGATGAGAAATTTCCTAACACCCAGAGTTTATTCAGAAATGTGTACATCTGCTGCCCCCCAATAAACAATACCGTCACCAATTGTTACTCTCCATATTGTCTTATTGTGACAAATTTCTCATATTGAGCTATTGTGGCTCAGAATTCTCATCTCTAAATGAACTATGGCTGAAATCCTTATCTTATTTGAGAACACTTCAGAATAAAAGTGATTTAGGATACTGGTCTACTAAAACACATCATATTGATTCTATGTGTGTGTGTGTGTGTGTTTGTGTCTTACAGGCTGAATGACTCCTGCGTCCCTCTGGCAATGGCTGTGTTGAAGGGGTGCTCAGCCAGCAGTTGGTCTCTGTGTCGAACACTTTGATCTTGTTGCAGTAGATCTCGTTGTTTGAGTGGAAAGGACCAAAGCGGTCTGCTCGCCCTCCAAACACAAACATCTTTGTCCCGATGATGGTGGCTGAGTGGAAGTCCCTCCAGCGTGCTGGAGTGCCCTGTGAAGAGAAGACAAGCAAATGATGCTGTGACTGTTATACTTTTACACTCCATAAAGTTTCAGTGGAGAGACACATACATTATATTATATTATTTATATATATATATATATATATATATATATATATATATATATATACACACACACACACACACACACACACACACACACACTCAGGACAGATAGCAAGGACGCTGGATGTAACCTACATACACCTGATGAGCTTCATGTTCACACTGGCAAAGATGAGGCTTCTTAAACAGCAATTTCAGGTAAACAGTGGCATCTAGTGGACCAAGTTACCAACTACAAAGGCACCCCAGCCTTTCAAAAATAATGAACAGTAATAGCGACATTGTATAAAATTTTGTGGGAACTAATCCCAGAATAATAATGCAGCTGATGCTGGTGGTTACTTCAGAACCTACAGAACCATGAATAAAAAACAAATATACAATAGTGATGTGTGATATGTTTCCACTGAATGAAACCGTGTCTAACAAAGGCAAGCCTCTACTCCCCTTTGCATTTAGCTGGCCTATAGCCATGTTAAAGCCTTTCATGTGCCCTCCTTTCCAGAATGTGCTGCCATTGTTTTCCACAAATCTTGTGCAAGCAAGCAGACTCTTTAACTTGCATTATAAATAGAGCAGTGGGAGAAAAGAGATTAATTAGATTAGAAATTACACAAATAATGTTCAAATTAAAAATGACCAGTTTAATGAAAACAACGAAAACTAATTGTAAATATTTTAAATACCTGTGCTGGATCTAGGAAAAACAAGACTCGAGAGAATACCAGACTTGAAAAAAGTTAACTTTACAGAAAACAGGTTTTGAGTAAAAAGCACAGCAGGTAGTTTTGTTGTCCAAAAGGAATGCAAATCTGAGAACATGCAGGGAAAAAATGTATTATTCAGTCACATGCACAATTAAATCTGTAAGCACCACACTGTAATCTCCTCAATGACAAAATGTTATCAGTTTGGAACTAAAACTAGGGACTGGTGGAGTAAGTTGTCCTAAGTTCACCCTAGGGACTGGTGTCTATGCCTAAAATATACTTTACAAGAGTTTATCACATGAGCATGGTTGACTGCATAGAAACACAAATGGCAATTCCCAAAAGGGAAGTGTATATAATCCTCTGTGAAGCTTTTTGTACTTGGCCACCTACCAGGGAGCTGCATTACATTGCAATGCCTCTGTATCCAGCCAATCTGACTACTGAGCACTTGTGTAGTAGTACTGCCAAACCCAGTGATAACCAATGGTTTGTTGATTTCCAACAACGCTTTGAATGTAACCGAGCATGTTGCCAGTCCATTCTATCTTTGTGTTTCTTTGAGAGAGTGCTTTGTGTCCATTTTCTTTTTGTACTTGAACATTCAATGCCAGACATTATCTGTACAAAACGAACAAAAAAAAAAAGAAAAGAAAGAAAGAGTATGAAGAATGAATTAACAACTGGCGTTTTTTACTCACTCTGGCATTAATTAATGACCAAATCATGGTGGTGGTGTCCAACTTGTGGATGTCATTGGAGAAGCAGTCAGCCTAAAAAACAGCAGAGAAGATTAATTAAATCATGTCTTAATGTTCAGAGAGCAAGTCCCACAGTGAAGAGTGATCAAGACTCACCAGCTGCTCATATCCTCCGAATATATACATTGCCTTCCTCAGGACGCAGGCTGAGTGGCCGTCCCTTGCCCCTGGAACAGTCCCCGAAATCTTGGGTGTGAACCATCTGTGGATGTCTATGAAGCAGGAACAGTTTGTATCAACTCTAAGCACTCTTGCAAGGGACCTAACCTCTCATTTTACAGTACTGACACAACACATATAGGCAGGTGTTACAGCTCCCTGTCATAAAAACAGTTTTCTCTCCCTTTTGCTATCAAACATATGCATAAATAGAGCCTAAAACCATCACTTAAAACCATCCGTTAGAAGCAGATCTACTTACTGATATCAAAGGCATAAAGCACATTGCAGGCCCCCTCTGTGTCGTTACGCCCACCCCAGAGGTAGATAATATCATCCAGCAGCACAGCTGTGTGCCCATAACGCATATATGGCACTTCACGGGCACGTTCATGTCCTCCCGTTCTCACTGGAGGCAACTTCATCCAGCGCAAAGACACTGAAGTACAAAACAGTCAAGAAAGGTATATTCATTCAATACATAGTTGAAAAGTAACTTGTTTATCACATTTTTGTTTTAGGTTTGTGTATGTTTTATAAATTATAAATGCAGGAACATTTTGTCAGAAAAAACTATAAGAAAATATGACGGTGTAGTCCCTCATTCGTCCAGGAGTGTTCTATCATATTGAGAATGACTTCCGGATGGGAGCTGAAACGTCTTGATTCTGAAAACAGTGTCCAGATGACTACGACTGAAACCTTTTCTATGATATAAGAAAATATATTGACAAAAAAAGCCTCAATGCCAAAGTAAACATAACTAAAATAAGATACTGCAGTACAGTGGTTCAAGTTATGTTTTTAAAATACTAAAAGCAGCTATAACAATTAGTGAAACAATTGGGAGATACATAAGCAAGAGATTTAAATTTGAAACACAAAATAAAGGTCATTAGTGACCTGCTTTTCTTTTAACCTAATGTATAGTATGACAAGACGTAAAGTAGCGTGAAACATCTGGATGAAATCCAAACTGCTTATTTGCAAGTTCACTTTTGTACTAATTTTGAGAAAAACAAAAGGTGGAAAGTAAAGTGTCGGAAAAGATGGACAAGTAAATAAAAAGGAAACAAATCAAAAAGGACTTTAAAAGACAACAGGCTCTGCTGTAAAACAGACATCAAAGAGAAGGCACACAAAACAAGTGACAAGATAAATTACTGAAACAATAGCTAAGGTGGCCCGTTTCCATTTCAATCAGCTAAAGGTATCTTTATCAAGGTTTGGTTCCACAGATCTTTTCATGGTACAGTAACAGCAGGCAGGCTCAAGCTACTTTAAAAAGTTGCAAAACCCTAACGCAGGTGGCTGACCACAGAGGAAGAAAAGAATATATAAAATAGGTTACAAGGATGAAAGGGAGCAGTTTTAAAAAACTTAGAGCAGCACATTTAAAAGAAACACCTGTGTTTGTGAGATATCACCGGAAAAAACAACTAACAGAACATTTCACAAACCGCAATGGAAAGCTTGGGTTTTAACTGTCAGCTGTAATGAGTTACCGTTAAAGTGGTGAAGGTTCAACAAACTCTGAAACACTCTTCCATCCTTACTCCATAATTTGAAAAAAATATTTTTCTGCTTCATTACTGCTAAAACATAGGGCGTAAGAGAATGCATTTTCACCTACTTTATATATATATATATATATATATACCTACTAGGGTTCAAATGTGGTCCTGATGTAAAATGCAAACGCTTTTCATTGACACGTTGTTTTTCAGGTCATAAAACTGCAAACGAATTAACACCCAAGATTTTCCAAAAAATCCACATCCAATGGGATCCATCAATATATATGTACCACCTACCTGTGTTGAAGACATGCACATCAATCTGACGGAGTGTCTCGTAGTCCTCCCCGGAGCAGTAGCCTCCAAAGGAGTACACCTTGTGCCCCACCGCCACAGCAGCATGGTTGACTCTCCGCGGCCCTCCTTCTAGGTGCACCGACCAGCGCAACATTCCACGCGCGAGCACCTCTGTGACTGTGAGTCCTTAGACCATCACTCTGATGCCCGCTTGGATCCCATCAAGCCAATACCATTGAAACCTGTGATCACAACAATGAGAGGAGTGGCACTCTGCTTAGGCGAGCAGTGGGGCAATCGAGGAGAACACAAAGGGAAACTGTTGGCTCAGAGTTTCTCAGCTTTGCTGTTGTTGACAGGCTCACAAGCCCCCGTATTATCTAAGCTGAGAGAGTATTTTAAGAAGTGATTAGACCCACACCTACCACTCCTCTTTCTTTCTGTTCACTCTCATCCCTGTACCCTCCCACTGCACTACAAAAGTTTTAAATATAGAATCATGTAAATAACTATGCACCCCTTTTGGGCAATACCATATCAATGTCATTACACACAAAGTGCATTAGTTATCTTTAAACAATAGTGAACTTCTATTAGGTTACTGAGGTGTTATAAAGTGAGTGTGTTTCTAATCTGTTGAAGAGAGCAGCAATGAAACGGTCATTTGGCTGTCTTGGCAGTTGGGTTAGCATGATTATAGATAGCCATGCAAATCAAATATGTTTGATGAAAACAAAGCACACCAAAGGGAAGCATCTGTAAAAAGGTCTGTAGCTCTTGGTTTAATGGCAGCTTGTAATCCAACAGTACTTTCAGAGCCAGTTTCCAACTCTAAATAACTAAACTCATTAACAGAAGAAAAAAAAGTCAAAATGAGCAGGTTAATATTCAGTCACTACCTGTATGTCTTGCAGAAAAAGCCTGCAACTTCAGAAAAACGAGTGAACCTGCCTCTTGCTAAACCCTATCCCTGCTTATTCTGTCTCAATGACTCACTTTCTCACTGACCTCCAACCTTTGTTTGCTCTTAAAAATAAACCCCCAGAAGACCATTTAACATAGACCTTTCTATTTCAAGCCCTCGAATCTCTGAGAAGCAACACAGGCCAGATCTAGGCAACAGGCAAATGTGAGTCTTAACTTTATTAGAGTCTTGTTTTGTCCACCACTTGGTCATTGGGTTGGAGCACACTGTAAAAGCTGCCATGTAAACTCAAGACCCCACCTGGGTGGGATGTGAAGGAACTATTGCCTTATCTTTGCTGCAGTAAACCGGTTTCCAGTAGTTTTCCCTGCATAAACATCAATTTTCGCAAATCTGATCCTGAGTCTTTCTCACGTTTATTTTGAGAAGAGGGACATCTTTGTGAGAGCTTAGCCGAGTGGAAAGCAGTTTCTACACCCTCCTGACCCACTGAACAGGATATTGTTGATTATGAGATGACTAGCCATGGTACTGACAACTTAAAACGACCACAGTGGTTTTGTAGACAATGGGGCTCGTTTAACATACAGAAAAATCGATGTTTACTACCGCACAGGTCTCGGTTGGCCATGTAAGTTATATTGTGGTCGCACAGATCGTTGATTGATAAAGCTAATCTAGACCCGGTGACATTGAGCTGTAACACTCACTGGACTGTATAATAACAGTCCAGTCAACGCCTCATGCACTAGCTAGCCGACGTTAGCTATCAGACAGGAATAACAAACGCTTGTAAGGGACAGCGACTAACCGCCAGGGCCGCTTGTCTCACAACATCAACTTTAACAACCACCGTGTAACGATAATAGCGTTCCTGTATCCAGCTGTTTGCTAGCTAGGCTAAAGCTAATCTGCAGAAGCTACCGGATTTAGCTGTTAGCTAGCTAACGTGAACTGAATAAAATCGACTGGCAAGAGTTAACACAGCGGCGTTTATTTCCTACCTTGGCAAAGTTACGAACTGCTTAGCTAACAAGACAATAATATGGGCAGAAGAATAAATAGCTACCTTCAAGACGAGTAGGTTGTGGTTAACTGGTGTTTAGACAGGCAGTGCTATCCACTGGGAGCCTCTACCGACTCCCTCGTGACGTGTTGTGAGGAGAAGCGTCCGCTAGCACCCCTTGTCGGCTGTTTTCATCCTGGAGAAAACCATTATTCATTTTCACACTGACATTCCCATGAGCGTCTATGTGGTGTGAACCTCTGAATTTTTACCAAAACAGCTCACAGCAGTTTACTCACAGCAGTGTTTGCTGAAATACAGGTTAGTATTCATGTTTACACGTTTCTCATCGAGGGATTCTTAACATTCCCCAAGAAAAAGTTAACCAACCTGTTTTCAAGCTGCATGGCCCGATTAACCTGTTAGGGGGCCCCAGGCAAAATGCTTTTGTTTGCTACTGACCCCCACTTCCCACCCTCTGTGTATTGTATATGTACTCATGCCTGTTGACTCCAAGTTTCCATTAAGTAAAATTACAGCGCAAACAGCCGATTACACATGACAGCAACTTCATTATAAGACCAGTGCTTCTCTGATTTAATACTGAAATATGCACCATGTGAGCAGAGTGTAAGATAAAAGGATTAAGGTCTTATTACTGGATTCTGACACTGGCCTCTCTACAAGACAGGGCCAAATTATTAGCTAATAAAGCAGGACCCAGTTTAATCAATATTGTACTTGAGTGGTGCAAATTCCCTAAAATTTTTTGCAATAGGTCCTTTTCACGGACACATTTTGACATATCAGTAGGGAAAGCACAGGTGTAAATAATAAAATGAGTGATGGCTGAATTCCATTTAGCTGATTCAGTTTCAGGGTCCTAGTATTGTGCATGCTGGCACACTGCCATAGTTTACTGCGACACTTGAATAGAATGGAGTCATTGTTAATATTGTGCTTTTCCTACTATTCCTACTACAGACATTTGTCTGCCGGGAAAAGGGCCTTACCAAAAACCAATTGATGCAAAGTGAACCTGGGACTTTTGGGGTGTACCTGCTGGTCAGGTACCATGGGACAGGACCCCCCATGGGGTCCCATTATAAATCTAAGGTGTCAAAGATGATTAAGGGTAAAATAAAGAAGTAAATATATACAAAATTATGCTTATCTTTCCATGATTTGTATCTATTTTTTCTTTTTTTTTCTCATGAAATACTGGGTACTTTCACCCCCACAGGCCTCTAAAAATCCTTCATATGAAGCAATCTGAGAAGGAGAAAATATTTTTTGGTTAAACTGCTTATAATTCACCTCCTCATTAAGGCCCTTATCTGTGATGAGGGGTCACGATGTGATATTGCTCCATTTTAAGGGGCCACACGTTAAAAGGCTGGGAACCACTGTTTGAACAGACTAAGTTAGTGAACGAAGATGATGGAGCAATCTGAGGAAACCTCCATCCCCATTGTTTACGGCTGTAGTAAGCCAAGCGACTATTTCTGTCACACACACAATAACATAATTGCAGCAGTAGATGGCGCTAACACACACATTTTGAATTGCTATCACAGGCCTAAACGCAGACTCCTGCCCAAAATGTTTTTAAGAATATGATCTCTACCCTGGTATTATCGGTCAGATAATGTGACCACATGATCCAGTTGGTCTGGTTGAGGTGCACTTGGGCAATGCACTTAATAATCTGATACTCTGTGTTGGCTGCTTGCATGGCAGTCATTCATGAGGATTTGCAGAGCATGGAAAGTTACCAAGCAGCATCCCTGGAGATCTCAGTGTTTTAGTGTCATGTTGTTTAAAAACACTTCAGCAAGGTAGAAGTGTGTTTAAACACTAAATAAGCCGAACAACCTCATCTTATTCCAGTGTAAGGTTGTGGGCAAACCGGGGAGTTCTTAGGTATGAATTAGTGTTTGATATAAAGACAAGTCCTTCATCTTGCAAGCACTGCTTCCAGCTCAATGCTGTCAATAAATAAGAATGTGCTTTCGGGCAGTTTGCCTGACTTGGAGAACAAAATAGCCTTCATCTGAGGTTCATATGAGCATAACTGACCTAATCCTACTGTAACTGAGGTCCAGGTGATGGGTCAAAGATAAATGTGAACAACTCTGGTGGAACTTGCTATTTTGTAGTATGTGAAGCCTATCCCATGTAGTGCAATTTACTAGAGCCCCTTAAACAGCCTGTTTCACATGTCTAGACTGTAAATTTGACACATCATGCAACTTGATTTTGCTACCTAACTTTTAAAAGCATTGAATTACAAAGGGGTGGGTTTAGTGTGATCAACTTGGTTCCAAACGGTCAGGCTGAAGTGAAAGGTGAGCCCTGTAAAAGGATTATGGCACTGAGGAGCCATGTTACAGCTGCCATGGATCTGCCCATATCACTGCCCAGGTCTGGTGCACTTAGGAGGGGCTTTGATTGATTCATTGTGTGTAGGCATTCCAACACCGTGCCAGCTGCACGTCATGCACAATGGTGAGATTGTGCCTGGGGCTGGCCAAACGACAGCTGCCCATGGCTGCCCCTTGGAGCTCTGATGGGTGATTACAGACCACAGATGGACACACACTGAAAAATAGGTTACAGTTCATTTCAGGTGCAGTAGATTCTAAAATTATTATCACTCCAAAAGTGAAATCATCTAGCGTTTTGTAGTTTGTTGCTTTTGTCACCATAGATGTAATGTTGTCAGTTCAGTAAATATCCAGAAGTCTTGTGTTCTTGATCTGTCGACCTGTCAGATGCAGATGAGAAAGCTTAAATGAATTCTGACAGACTGAACTGTCTATTACACAATTGCAGTTAGATGATGTTATTGTCTGGAAGAGGACCCAGGAATTTCTGGAAATGGCTTAGATACGTTTATTTAAATCACATCACATGCCTGGGACACAGGATGTTATTTGGGGTAATTGTTTTGTTTTTGAGCTATTACATGCAAACCTCATATTGCACAATGATATGGGATATAATACACCAATATTATACTGAGGCACACATACACCTTCCTTTATTACATTTTGTGCCTGGCCTCAGTCTATAATATTGGAAATATTCTGCCTATTCATCAACAAAGAGAAAAGGAGGAGAGCTGACTTGTTTATTCCCGAAAATTACAGTAGTTGATAATCCCATAAACATTTAGAGATTTTTCTCTTGCTTCACTTCTCTTCACTGAGGTGGTATTTGTAAGTAGTAGTTGCAAAAAGTGAGTTTCTCATCACACAGGAACAGAGAGTCCAGCCCAGCCCAGTGAAAGTCTCTGTAATCTCTTGCAGTTCCGCCCAGTCTGCCATCCCAGTCTGCCATCCCACCTGTCAGCGTTTGCACAGATTGCGTCACCCATCTGACCCTGCTGAGCCACTCTTTGACACATTTGCTTAGTGGTGTGTTTTACAAACTTTATAGCCAACACATGTGGTGTCTGTCTGTTGTTATGCCTTGACATAGAGAACAGGAGTTGACCAACTGCAGCATAGCTCTGCGAGTCAACAACTGCTAGAACCAACTGTTGTTCGGTATTCTTGGGCAGGCCCAGTGATGGAAGCGCTTTGCAATGCTTTGTGGCAGAGAAAAACACAGCCTCTACTTAGAACTGGCTCATTTGGTTAACCTTTTCTTTACCATGGCTCATAAAAATCCTGCGTGTGCTGTTATTATGCACAGTAAAACCAACTCTGTGCAAAAGAAACCAACAAATGAAAGGAAAGGTTAAGAAATATTTGTTGATGTTGATGTGAAAAACAAGTACTGTAATAGTTTAGTATTGTTTTGCAGCGTTATTTACACCAGCTTCTCCATTATCTTCATTTACTCTGTGGAACCTGGCTGAAAATGTCATGTCAATGTCATTGCTTTTTTACACTGTAATGAACACACTCCTGAGGTCCTTCCATAGTTTCCACTAAGTATTTCAATTTCACAGGCCCAAAGTAAGGTAAGCAGTGTTGCTGCAGAGCACAGTCATGGTGTTGTTGTGGCAATTGCCTCAAGAAATTGTAATACTCTGCATGTCTTAAATCTTTACTGCCATAATATCAAATGCCACTCTGAAAAAGTACATTTAGCAGCTAAGGTCGGTGCATTACTACATCATGCAGAGATATTCTCCGGATGTTAAACGCACTGAGTTGACTTCCGCTATAGCTGGATTAGGTCAACAGCATTAAGCAGTCCAGAATGATGTCATAGCACATGATCTAACTCTGTGGCCAGATGATTGAATCATACATTTTCCTTTAATTTGGGGGTTATTAAATGAACAGAGCTCCTCTCTGTGAGTTTCTAAAAAAGACGATTGGTATTCGCCTTAGGTCATTTTCTCGCTTATGGTTCATTTGAATTGCTCTGAATTAGGAGTAAAATTAGTACTTTGTAGCAGCTTTTTATTGGTTAGGCTATGTTTCCAATTACCAATTAACCAACAAGCCATAGTTTTTAAGCAAAGTCATGTGGTCGAGCAGGGAGGCCGGTTATTAGATAAAGCTTAAAATCCTGAACAGATGAGTGATTTAATAGTATTATCATTTCCACTCTGGTCATAAAAACATGCAGACATGCTTGGGCAGCAGTTAGGATTGGTGAGAGTAGGTCTGTAATTCACCCCTGACCTGCTTGCTGAGAGGAGAAAGAAAATATAATACAGAATTCTGTTTGGGAATCAATAAAGAATTATATTGCCTTTGTAATCTGATTATCTGTCAGTGACTGATTGACTGCAATGTGGTAATGATTTTCTGAGAATTATGGTGAGTTCAGTTTGGTGAAGTACAAACTTTAACGCGACGTTGAGTGTTTGCTAAGCTTCATTAAAACTGCAGTTCTCTGCGGCTTGTTCTTCTCTGTGGAAGCTGTTGAGAGCCAGACCGGGGGAGCGGTTGTTTTTGTTTTAGTGTTTGTGGTGATTTTGTTTGTTTGTTTGTGGCTCTCTCACCTCCCCAAATAAAACCAAATTCAGGGTTGGAAATGCTCCTGGGGTTCAATTCAACTGCACAAAATAGGGCAAGTGTGAAAGTTAATCCTCTGTAATCTCACTTGGCGGCTAAAAACTGTTGTTTCCCTGCAAAGTTCTCCCACTACAGTGACTTCTGTGATATTGTGTTATTGACACAGTTTAGCTTCTTTGTTGTTTGAAATGATAGTGATACTGATTTTTGTTGCCATCATGTACAGTGGGATATAATAATTACCATTCCACGGGGTCTTTCAGATTGACTGCAACAGGAGACACAACCGGCAGCAAGAATTATTTTCATCTGAACCACTTTAATTATGTGGCTCACTTTCTATTTTTGCCCCAAGAGAGCCCCACCTCGCCCCTCCTTCCCCCACACACAGTTGGACCAGTTGTTTGTAGATTGCACAGCACCTGTTTTAAGCCCACGCCCTATCTGAAGACACTTGCACCTGCTCCTATCATCCCCATATGATGCTTGAATAAAGTTCGATGCTCCGTGTTCTTTCTTGTCATCCGTGAATATATCTGTAACCTGGGACGTGCAAAGCATTGTTCAGTCACATGCTGTCTCTTTAAAGCAACGTTGGCCTAAAAATTCATGTGCTTTTCACGAACCACATGTGTGCGACAATCTATGCCAAAAGAGACAGCAGTCTGGGTTATTCTACTAGTGAATAGGATTTTGTGAGCGCCAATACCCAGCAATGGGAACAATTCCTGCATTGTCACTGGTAGCTCTGCAGTGAGTTAAAGGTTATTTGAAAGTAAGATGTCCACGAGCATTTTATGAAACGGCAACGTGAGCCTCTAAGTTTTGTCTTTTGATGGCACCACAGATGTTCATGCTCACAAATAGTGACTGAACTTTCCAAAATTATAAAATGCCTGCTTAAAGTTTCATTTTTCTTTCTATGTGTTGCAAATTGTTATTCTTCTCTGGAGACAAATAATGGTTTGTCACTCAGTTCTATTTGTAAAAGTATACCACTGGTGTTAGGGTGTCTGTTAGCTTCAACAAGCCGTGCATAGCTCAGACTGGTGTCAGCAATGAGCTCATCCATTCCACTAACAGGAGGTGACATGAGTGAGGCAAACAATAACGCAGAACTTTCAGGTAGGTCCAGCTTGTTATGTAAAGCCCGCGAGGCCACCTTGTGTGTCAAAGCAGAAAAAAAAATCACATTTGCCTATCCCGTATTGAATCCAGACGCTTTGAGGCGAAGTATGTGTTCATAATGAGATAAAATCAGTGTTGACCCCACTGTGTTTCAAAAAAGTTAAGGAACATCTGTGAAAGTTTTTCCAAGTTGTCTGTGTACTTATTGGTATTTTCATATTTACCTCCAATTACAAAAATGACAGAGAAGAATTACCTCAACCAAAACATTAAACTAATCTGTAATGCAATAGTGGTGTTCAAAAATGACTCAAGATGTACTTTGGCTTGCCTATATTTTTCCATTTGCCTAAAGCACTCTCTTGAAACAGTTTTCTTTTTTCTTCTGCTGCTTCTCTTGTGACGTTTTGAAGTACATCATGATTACAGAGCAGATCCATCAAATGTCTGGACATGTAAATGTTTAAATGTAAATATGTAGGTTCGCCTCTTTCTGCATTCAGAATGTTTAACAAGCCTCTCCACTTAGCAACACTTGACGATTCAGATGTCAAGCACACAGGCAAGCATGATTAAAGTTCCTGATTAATAAATCACACCACCAGGTCAGCAGAGCTTCCAAATAAAGGCTTGAAGGCACCCAACCAGCCGCTGGAATGACATCAGAGGTCAAATGTTAAGCCTCCCTCTCACGGTGATTGATACTTTCGGAAAGGGCAAAAATAAGGTACAGCTTTTTTCTATTATTCAACCTTTGATATGGGTAAATTGCTTCCTGCTGCCGGAGCACAGTTGCCATGTGAACCTATGATGTCACATGATGGAGTGACCTCATCTCGCCATTCAGCCTGACGGCCCCCTGAGGGTGGCTTCAAATTGCACTCCTACAATAAAGGCCTGTGTGACACGGTGTGTGACTGCTTACTGTGCTTCCTACACTTGAACATTGATCTGCAGCGCGAAGGGGGGTGAACTGTTTTCTATACAGCTTTGTTTTATTAGACTCCATTTAAATTATAGATTTGAATAACTTTGAGCTTTTAGCTAAATGTTAATGTCAGCATGACATGACATACAATGACGACATTGCTGATGTTTAGCAGGTATAATGTTTACCATGAATTGACCATGACCACCCGGTTGACCATGAATTTCTGTATCAATCTATGATCCAATAGTTACTGAGATATTTCAGTCTGGACTGAAGTGGTGGACCGACTGACCGTCAGACCGACATTGCCGTGCCTATAGGCATGGCGCAAGCGTAGCTAAAAATTAAAGGTATTCTTTCAATTCCAAAACTTTTCTAGTCCAGCCAAGAAAAATCAATCCGTTCCCAGTGACCCTTATACTACATGGATGTGAATCTGTCATCAACTGACCTCCAGTCCAGAAGCAGAAACACGAACTAACTGTGAAGTGGATACATTTGATCATCTACAAATTGCCTTGCTGACCTATTCACTGACTTGCTTAACAAGCTTGAATGTTGACTTTGAATTATCAGCTTTTTTAAGAGCCAGTGAAAGTCTCTTTTGATCTTTAACATTCATAGCCTCTGCAAAATCACAGTTTCCCAACTACACTGCCTGATGTATTTTCTAATGTCGTGGCCAACTGTTATGGTAATTAGGAGGTCTGAGTCAAAACAAAGGCCCCTTGTCTTAAAGCCAGGTCTGGCTCCTGCCTTTGTATTTCAACATACTTACTGACACAGGGTTCTAGACACTGTTTCTACTCATGATCCCACCCTGCTGCCAAAGTTGGAGGCTGAATAGAACAAATATTATGGGTTGCATGTTTGCATGGAGGAATGCTGCAAGAGGAGGCCAGAGATCATGGTATTATTGATGTCAGTGCAGCAGCTACCTGTAAACAACCCACTGTGACCTATAACATTCCAAGATATTTAAGAAGGGGGAATATATTTAACATAGGGTCATTGTTTTGTTTTGTTTTTTTGTTTTTTGGAACAATGCAGCTACAGTTTAATAGATAAAAAAAATGTATGCGTCATGGCAGGCGGTTGAGTTTCATTGTCTCTGCTTGCCTCTTTCTGCTGTGTGACAAACTCGACACTCTGTCTCTCTAAACAATGAGTACTGACTGACTAAGATGGCAAGTTAATGCATATGATGTCATCCAATGCTCAAGCTTGCTTGGCTTCTTTATGGGTGTGATGAGTGGACATGTTCAGAAGAAACAGGACTCCCAGGATGAAGTAACACAGGTGTGTGTGAACGTCAGCCGATAAGCATGCAGTCTCATTAGGTCAAATATAGCCTCAGGTGAGCGTCAAAACTAGGCGTCACAATTATCTCAGCATTAAATCAGTGATTACAGGGTTTGGTGCTTTAGTTGACAAGTTTCAAGGCTGCAGCATTTATGTTTTTAAGAGGAATTGATTGAAGTTATGCCATCAACTATGTTGCAACCTGTTCTATACTCCGGCTGAATAGATTCGGGGTGGGTAAAACTCCACGAAACTCATGTGGACATCATGTAGTAAATGCTGAAAATGTGGCTTTGGTAATGTGTTTATATTTCCCTTTGTCCATAAACTGCAGTTGTCATGTTGTTCTATTCAAGCACAAATCATTTCATTGTTAAGGCTGTGTATTAGCTTCAGTGGCTGAAGTACAAAAGCCCACAGGCGACCCATCTGAGAGAGGCTAGGTCATTGTCAAGATGTGGGTTCAGACTTGTGAGCCAAGAACAAAGGAATTTAAAGCTATTTAGATCAAAAGATAAGCATTTATACAAATACATGACTTCACATTTTCATTGACACTATGCCCCCACTGCCTTGTTGTTTGTGTTTCATTGTCAATCACAACTTTAACTTTCTCTTTAGTCTACGTTTATGTTTCTATTTAACCAAAGTAAAAAGTAGCTGAACTGGTATAAATATGCTAATGTTGCTTTAAAACTTTGCCAAAGACTTTAAGTTTTGAGATCTGTCTGTTTATGCGCTGTCTGTCCTTGTAAAAACTTAAAAATAGGGTTTTGGGCCACAGGACAAATGATCACATTTTGGTGGTGATCCAGCCCTGGCATCCAACATTAAACAATACAGTTTTAGTCATAACTATAAAACTAATAAACAGAGACTCGATTCTAATGATTTAAGATGTAAGTTCTAGTTAAAATTCAATTGATCGAGAATTTGTTTTGTAACATTAAGCTGGAGAAGTGTCCAGTGCTGGGGTTAGATCTCTCTGGGCGCCGTCTAGTTACTAAAAATTTCAAGCATAGCATGCCTGACATAACACATGTGGAGGAAGTATTTTCATTTTTCTATTCCTTTGATATCAACCACTTTTTTTAAAACTTCAAATATTTTCTTTTTTGATCATGATCCAGAGCGACAAACTCAATCTTATCTGTACTGAAACTTGACCAGCAGGCCGATCATGCCTTTGTGATGACATGCACCAAGTGGAAAAGTACAGACCCCCTCTAGCTCCCTTGCATATTCTCTCCTCCGCCACAGCTATCACTCTCCTTTCATGCGGGCAGCCTCGGTGACATCACCCCTTGAGCAAGTCTTCCAAGTCGTATTTACTGACTCTAATAAAATGGAAGATATCTAGCAAGGGTGATCACCAACCAGGGCCTGTGGTGAGAAAGCATCAGGATTTTATTATCAGCTTGGGAGGCAATGATATCAGCCATTAGGCCCGAACCAGCTTGTCTTTTACAGCCATCCTCAAAGATGCACATAGATGGCACAAATAAAGAGCTTTCAGATCAAGGCTGAGGTTTAAATTATTTGTAAGGGATGTGGGCAGCACAGTTAAACGTTACACACAACATGTGAATGAGAGCTGTGAGGAGGGAGGGAGGACTTCCAGGGTAAACAACATAAGGAAGGTGTTACAGTAGCCTAATCTGACTTGGTTGGCAGAGGTGGGACACCTGGTTCAAATTTAACCTGACAGTGACTCTGTGAGCAAACAACTTTCCATCTTTTATAAATGTTTACAGGCTAAGTGGAAAACTGGGGCTATACACACAAAGACTGAAAAATGAGTTTTCATACATTTTGCTAAAATTCTTGCCCTTTCATTTAGGAGATTAAGATATGTGATATTAAGATAAGTGTTTGTAGAAACTTGAGTGAGGACGCTAAAAGTGCCCTCAGTTACTAAGAAAGATTTTATGGATATGATACACCTCTCCATGAATCTGCCCACCTTTTTATTGTCTCTCTCTTGCCGAGAGTTAGATGAGAAGCTCGATGCCACTCTCATGTCTGTGCGTTACGTACTGAGCATGGCATAAAGACTCTCTCCTCTCTCCAGAATAAGCCTACCAGCACCTGTAAAGCTCATACAACGTGTTCATTAGTGAGCCAGGCTGGCTGGCTCCTGCCTCCACTCTTTATGCTATGCTAGGCCAATCGTCTCCTGGCTCTAGCTCAACACGTATAACTGTAATAACTGTATATCTCAAAATTTCAACGTACTTTAACAATACTGGTTATACCTGATTGTTTAATAGCTTGAAGAAATTCTGCGTGGTGTGTTGTGTCATGTTTGTGTTACAGTGTGTCTCAAAGACTGCTAAATGGGAGTACTGTATGTCCCAGTGGAGATGAGAACTTCTGTTGAATTTTTAAGCTCTGTGTAGCTCAAACGAATAATTGCTAACTCATGTGTAATTTTTCTCATTTGAAAATATGAAAGCATTCCTCCAACATAAGATGCTTCATGTTTTGCACATTATGTACGGAAAATGCAAAGCTAGTAAATGTGTTACACTACAAAATACTACAATAATAATTTGTCTCGATTGTGTTATCTACAATACTCTATTCAACATGGTTGCAAACGGTGCAGACCTAAAGCCTAATCCATTTGATGTTATTGCAAGTTCTGTAGACCTTAAAGTTTTGGTGTAAACGTTATATAGTGTTAGAAATGTTCATTTAATGGGTTAAATCTGTTGTGTTTTTCTTTTAAATTTTCTTCAACTTGTATTCTAGGCTAAAGTGTGGATTGCACATTCTCAGTAACACCTCTCAGTGGGCTCGTTTGCCTTTACACAACATGACTTGCAAATATATTTCTTTTCTGACAAATTATGATCCTAAATTAAAAATAACCCACATTTCCAAATGTTCCAAATTGAACACGACCAACATTTCGGCATATGGTGGTGTCATAGTCACACAGTGTACCCACTGCACACATAAAACGCACACTTTTAGAGCCACTCACCCAGCAATATGAGGAAATGGCATTTTAAAGTTAGCCAAACCCCTTGAACTCCACCCATCCAGCCTTCCGTGAGCACCACCCAGCCTGCGCAGAATTTATCTCTGATTTCAAGCTGCAACACATTAAATCTCTTCCTTAGATGACTTCATCATGAAACCAGAGCTCTTTTAAAAGCATCATTAACCATGTCGACTCCGGGGCTACGTCTGTCATATGGAGCCCTGCTGAGTGACTGTTGTCCCACTGCTGGCTGTTTGTACAGGAACACTGGAGACATTAGGGTGCATGAATGTAATGTATATTTACTGAAGGGGTCTATGTTTTGTGAACACAAATTCCAAAAGGACTGTGTTGTAAAATGAGGCATGCAATAACCTCAATTTCATTATATTCACTGGGCTTTGTTGTAAGTGTCTGAACTGCCTCAGAGCCCCTGCACCAGGTGCTGGAGTCAAGTCAGAGGGCAGCAGAGTGAAGAGTGAGAGTTCCTTTTTTGGGAAAGCTTTCACCAGTGGAAGCAGATTCTCCCCTCTGCTCCCTGCAAATATTTTCTCTGCTGTCTGCTCTCCTCAGTAATCCCTGCTCCTCTGACATACGCACGCCACCCCTGCCATTCCAGTCAGTCAACCCAACATGTGCTCTGTTGAACTCTAGCCACCACCAAGGAGTGGTAGGGGTCATCATCTGCTCGACTTGTTATTTGCCCCCCACACTTGTCATGCCAGCAGCTCTGAGGTTTAAGGAGCATAGCGACAGGGCTGCTCTGTTCCATTCAGCAGAAACCTGCGTGACAACTGCTCCTCGCTGATGGGGAAAAAGGAGGCTCGGAGCTGAGGAAAGCACTCTCACTCCTGGACAGACAGCGCTCACATGAGCCTCTGAAGCTTATTCTCTCTCCTCAGATTTTACCCTGGATTTTATTTTATTTATTTTAAAACCTGCTGCCCATGAAAGACTTTTTTTGTTTTGTAATTTCCGCCTTGGAACAGAGCAGAACACCTCGGGGCTGAATCTGTATCGCTGCACTTCAAGGTGGAGGTAAGGCAGAGGCAGTGTGGGTGTGTGTGAGTTTGTTTCAGCTGAGGATATTACCTCATGGAGGATAAGCTGTGATTGAAGAGGTCTGACAGAGGTCTCTCCCTCTGACTCCATTACTCCTCGTCTCTTATCTGGGCAGATTTTCTGTTCGGGTTCAGAGGGGAAGTTTTGACAGCCAGGCTTTACAGCCCCCTCTCTGCTCTATCGCTCCTGACAGAGAGAGAGAGAGAGAGAGAGAGAGAGAGAGAGAGAGAGAGGAGGTGGTGACTTCATCCCGTCTGTTAACCAACCCTCCTCTTTCCCCCTCCTTTTTTGAGCTTTGTTTTTTTCTTCTTTTTTTTTCTTTGCGCAGCACACTCAGGCAGCATGCCAGCAGTTTTCATCTTGCTGCGGTCCCTGGTTATCAGGCTCCTCAGTAGCAGACTGGCAGGCTCAGTGGCACAGTTCCTCAGGAGAAGCCTCTCTACAGGCGCTGCCCACCTTGGCACGGCGCTGCGCCACGTCTGGGACCGCGTTCGATCCCAGGAGTCCAAGGAAGCCATCCTGGGCTGTGTGCTGTGCATTCTCAACATGCACAAGAAGGTGGAGAACTGAGCTCTCCCTCCACTTTCTGTTCAACCCTCCACTTGCCTGCTGAACATAGACTGGACAAACAGAACTGGTGAGTGAGGAGAGTGTACAAATGAATGTGACAGACTTTTTTCAGTGCCTATTTGGACTTCAGCTTATTTTGTTTTCTTAACTGGACACCAGCAATGTCTGAAAGCATTGTGAGGAAGGTCCAGCCCTTCACCATTGGGACGAGGCTGTCAGTCCCGGCTGTGCCAAAATGCCAGGAGTTTACACAGAGTTATCTGCAGAGCCAGAGTCTGGATAACTGCACTCTACAGCACAACCTGAACTCGCTCTACCTCAGTCGATCCCAGGTCTGTGCACATGGCCCCTGCCTCGTCTCACCCATCGTCAAGCAGGTAGCCCTTGTGAAACACAAACAGGAGGACATGGCAGCTGAGGACCACCTGAACCAGAATGTTGCCTCTCCATCTGCTGTCTCCAGATCCATCAAGAAGATCACAATCTCCGGGAGTAAAGACAGATCAGAGAACAAGGTGTCAGTGGGACCAGCACCGCTTTCAGTCGCAGGGTCCTCGTCTGAAAACAACAATAACAACAACAATGTCACCAGCACATCCGATCCACATCTGCCCAGGATTGTGGGTGTGAGCTGTGAGAATAAGCCCAATTCTCACTTCAAGGTACATGATAAACTTTACTAATGCAAATATGCAAATCTAATAACCAAGGAAATAATTAATATCACACAGAGGTGTGATTTCTTTTAATATTGCAGTATAATTAAAAGGCATTTATTGGAATAAACGTTTAAATTTCACTCAATAAACACAACATTTAGGTAGTTTAGAAATATTTTCAAAGATATGTGTAAACTGTTTTAGTTACATAAAGTTTACGTGATAAATTCTTATACTGGTAGTGTATCTACAAGCAAAGAAATGAAACTCAACTCAGTATGGAAAGTAGACATTTAGTTTTTTCCCCCACACAGTGCAAATATTTAACATTAGCAGTATAGGGCACATACCTGAAGAGCCCAAACGGTTGTTCACTTTGCTTAGTAATTGTATTATTTGGGATGTTTGAGATATATCTTTATGACATATTGTTTGTCAAATGTATCCGAGCAGAATGCAAAATCTGATAGTTGTTATCGAAAATTGATCAAAACATTTGTTTTAAGAAGTCTAAATGTTGAAATGTCTAAAATGTTTTTGTTTTTTGTTTGTCACAATTTCCCTTGTCCTGTCCAGCTTGTTCTACTCATTTACGGCTTATTTTCAGCATTAGCGGCTACTTATTTTATCTTACTATTTTAGGTTTTACTCAGACCAGACAGCAGTGATGAATTTCAGGCCACGCAGGGACAAACCAGGCCCAAACTGGACGGACAGAAATCCGTCCAACAGGTAAGATGCTAACTAACTGCTATATTAAAAATGACAAATAGCTAGCTTTAGAAAAAATGGACTTTGTTTATATCTAAGTAAATGGAAGTTAAATTTAAAAAAAGCCTATGAGTATCATATTCAACCTTAAAATAATTTTTGGATATTGGATGTTTTGTTGTTGATAAAGATGCTATTTCCCCCAGCTTTATTAGGAAAACAGTTGTTGTGACGCAGTGGGGTCTTTATAGCCAGCTGTGGAGTTGATGAATCTCTTGGAGTTTAGGAAGTGAAGTCATGTGCCATGTCCGCCAAACTTAAACAGTTTATTATATTATACATTTGGAGCAGAGTTACACAGAGGTGGAAAACGAGTTATGGGAGCAACGTGTCTTTGAACGCCATACAAGCCTGTTGTTTCCTCTTGTTTGGCTGTAGTGTATTAAAAAAAAAGAGAAGAAGAGTCTCCAGAAGAAAAACGGAATAAGTATATTGTAGGATATTGTTTAAAGTCAATGGGCTGTTGGATTTGGCCTGTTTCTTGTTGAAGTCATCAGTGTGCGTTGTGGATGAAGTGTTCTGTTAAGGCAGACCCTGCAGAGGCAGGGCTCACTGGAAAACATGAGGTCAGGGAAGATGTTAACAAAAGAAAAGGCTCATGGAGGCTGGTTATAATAACACACTGACACAGCAATGGCCTCATTTCCCCTTTTGGGACACAAATACTGCACTCATCTACATCACCTCTTATTGTGTGTGTAACCACAACAATACTTTGCTTTTCCTCCTCTCATATATTATTCATGCAAATGGGCAAAAATGGTTATAATTACATGTGAGAAGGTGGTGGTGGTGCCTTTACCTGTTCAGGTATAAAAGAGTGAACATGATCTACCAAAGCCCTTTAAAGGTGATATGTTTACATGTAAGGCTGACAGTAAAAAATGTCAGCCATCCAAGGACCTGTCCGTTCCCGCTTCCTTCATGTGCCCAGATGTTTCCTGATTGGAGAGCAGCGGGAATGCTCGTCCATTAGTGAAGTCAGTGCCAGTCGTGCTCATTTCATCTCACGTAGTGCTGACAGTAGGTTTTTGTTAAGAGGGACCTTGGGGCCAGTCTAACACAAGTTTGTAATGTCTCAGGATGGTAAAAAAAAAGGTGCTATTAACATGAATGGACACGTAAACATCTCCTCATTGTGAGGTGATTATAGCTGGAGAGCTGTAGCGCCTTATAGGTTTTATCAGAGGCAAGCATCATCTGGTGTTCAGGTTTTATCTAATTAAAAAAGGCTAATGTTGCAGTCAAATGTCATGTTTTCAACACTTTGTTGTCTGCGTTATGTGCTCACACAGATTTCAATGCCTGAATCGCAGAAGAAAGAGCCTCAGAGGAAAGAAAGTCATCTACACACACAGAATGAAGCGTCTGCAGCTGTTAAGTCCCAGAGTGACTGCTTCACTCATCGCAACTCACTCTTCAACAAGGAAGTACTGCAGGTAATATGTGGCATGCATACACAATATCAACAGTTTGTCGTGGTTGGTCAGGGGGTTTATTGCATGCTGCGTCGGTTTGAGCTTCTGCTCATGAAAAGCTGCACTTTCCTCCTGCTTTTCTGTGTTCCCTCATATAATTGGAAACTAATAAAATGTACGAGGAGGGTGTGCTTTTTCCACTCCACTTTTCCAGAATATGCAGATGGAGATGTTTTAAATCATTTTAAAATGAAACCACTAGGTAACTTATCAGAATCTCTCATCTCCTCTGATGTGAAAAGGCCAAATAAAAAGAAGTTGGAGTGGGTTTATGTCAAAAGTAACAAGTTACGCTGTTGAGATGAAATCAGAATGGAAGCTGTCTGTCGCGTGACCCTCGGAGGAGAACAGAATATGTACTGGTTCTTATTTTGTCCCGAGAACTGTATGAGCTGTGTTCGACTGAGGGAAGAGAGGGAGGGGAAACCGCCACAAGTGAAGCAATTATTTAGGGATGAGATCATTGTTTGGCTCCATCTCTTCACGCCTATGGCCCAGAGAGGCTCAGCCAAGCAGCACAACTGGTTGTGTTATCTCATCGCTGCGTCCACCCCGTTGTACAAGGACATTTTTCAGTGAGTTCGGCTGAGGGACATTTTGTCCAGCAGTTGGCTTTGTCATCAGACCTCTGTTGAGCAAGCATCCAAGTGATAGGCTGTTTATTTCCAGTAATAAAAAATTAATTTTGGATGTGTCAGCTGAAAGAAACATATGATGTATGTATGTGTTGAATACAGCTCTGTAGCACGTCGTTAATGTTAACAAGCTTAAAAGCCCGTTTGCTCTTAAGTTGAGCGTATCTGTTGCTTTTGGAGGGAACAGCCTTTTGTGTTTTAACTTTATTTGAAAATGTACTGTAAATAGCCAGAGGTTTTGGTACCTGGGGACCTGCTTGTTTTACAGGAATTTGGTCGACTGCTTTTGCTGATGAAAATGTGTTATTACAGTATTGCATCGCTGTGGAAGTGGAAGTGAGCTTTCCAGGGAGAGACTTTTAAAGGCCCCTAATGTTTCAAGCCAGGAGAGCAAAACAGGTCACCACATGGAGAAGCACGGCTTCGCTGAGGGCCATCTGTCTCAGAGGCTGTTCTGCAAAACATCTCGCCTTTCAACATCTCATTTCCATCATAGAGAAAGTAGAGAAACTCCCACTTCCACAGTCTTTTCAGGGCCAAGTTGCATTACAAGAGAGACTAAAAAATTGGCTTGTTGGTAAACATTTCATGAAATGTAATGTGCACACTTGTTTTTCAGTTAAAATGCTAAAAATGGGTTCCTTTGAAGCTTGCAGAAATGAACAACAGTCTGAAAAAGTGGTTTCTGTTTACAGATTATAATCACCAAACATGGAGTTTGTTTTAAAATGTGTTCTGTGTTGACTGCAGTGCTGTTTTCCTGTGTGTCCACAGATTTTTCACAAAAAATCAGAAGCAGTGATACAATCTGAGCTGCATGCATTAGCTGTCTATTCTTCATGGCCAGACTAAGGCCTCACTGTACATTTTGATAAACAGACAATTGTTGTGGAGAGCAGACAGGAAGAAACAAGGGAATCATAGACTTCCTGTATGAGGTCATTATAATGCCATGGGAGCCAGTGTGAGGAGATAGGGGCAGGCCTGTTTTGTCAAGCTCTTTTCCTTCTGTTCAACCCAGAAATACCTTGGCTGCACCGGAGGGAATTGTAAAGTTAATGACCTGCCTCTCTCAGGAGAAGTGACATCCCATTTTAATCTCAAACAAAGAGTTGTTTAGAGGCCGTGTCACGTGGGGTCTTGATGATTTATAGATTCAATAGCAGGGTTACTGTACAGTCTATTATTCATTGTCAGTCATACTAAATTCCTTGGGAAATAATGCTTCGATGTAATGTTATAATGACTTATTTATGTGCTTAACTGTTATTTGACATTCTGCAGAGAACACAAAAGCAACACTGGGAAAAATACAGTTCTGCTATTTATCAATTGTATGACTCATTTAGGATCAGTCTGAGAGTTGGAAGAACCTGAGTTGATTTATTAATCAATTACGCTGACTTGGGTGGGTCACTGACGACCACTCTAGGTTCCTTGCAGAAGACAAACATGTACTTTCCAACACTCTCTGACTTTGGCCACCTGGTTTGCAGTTCTCACTCCATACAAATGTTGCCAGAAAAGGCAGCTCTGCAAGACAAAGCCTTATGCAGGCTTCGGAGTCCAGGTACTTGCCAAGAGAAACTTCTGCTCTGCATAACATGACATTGGAGAACAAAGGGCTGTTCTTGATGCGTCTGAGGCTCTGTATTACTCTAAGTCAGGGAAGCTAATGTGGCCTGCTTGCTCTCCTGATCAGCAGAAATAAGACTGTTTACCACTGTGACTACCACCTTGTTGAGTGTACTGTCACACAGCAGATATTGCACTAGCAATACACTGTTGATGAGGTGTGAGAGGTCTAGATATACATTTTATTGAAAACACAACAAAAGAAATCTGATAGTAATTTTGTCATGTTTTTTTCACATCATATATAACATAATTTTACTTTTTAGCACGGACTAAAATGTAAAAAATTAAATCAGGGACAAATCAGTTATTGTAACAGTTTGTGACTCGGAGGTCATAATATAATATCATCAAACAGCTGGACCAGGTCTATAAACAGACATAAGTGGTTGACTATGATGTGCACAGTGTAAAGCATATCTTTAACAATTTTGTCTGTGTGTCTGTTTGTGATGTAGGCAGAGGCGTGGATCAAAGGCAAGCTGCAGGACCTGAAGGATGGATGTGATATTCAGCGCTGCCCCCTGCAGGACTGGGAGGAAGCCTCGCAGACGCTTCAGAGAGACCTCAAAGACTTTGAGAACACCCTAATTCAACTCAGCCAGGTAACAAAATGATTCAACACAAGGCTGGACTCTTAACTGAAATATTACCAAGTTACCAGAGTGAGCAAATCAGAGCAACCCACATCCAAAATGAAATGTTTATTTTAACTTTTTAACAGGTAATGGAGATCTGAATGTAAGCATTAATCACTGTCTTTGGTGCTAAAAGAGTCTGTCAGGTCATATAACACGTAACATAATGGTCTTGTACGCATTTCCAGTCGACCAGAGAGAAAAGCACACCTTCAGTGTTCCAGACAGCTCTGTCAAGCCAGTTTATACTTTCTCCGTCAGGAGAAAATGTTTGGAAATAGTACGTTGCTGATAATTAACCTCCCCTGACACTCAGGAAGGGCAGAAGCAGAACCAGGAGATGTTTCAAGAAATTAATGGCAGTTTTCCAACATTTGTGAAGCCGGCTGGCTCATAAGCAATGACTCTGACAAATCTGAGGTGTCAAATGTACTCAGCCACTGTTCTATATTAGTCTGGCCGCTCTATCTGTGCTACGCCTGAAATGAACAATGACTTTATGTTTCTTTATGTTTCACAAGATGGGTGAGCATTTGATCTGTAAGCAGAATCCCACCTCTGAACTCGTGAAGAAACAGCTCAGCCAGCTCAGGGACCAATGGCAGACCCTGAAACAGACGGCTGCGAATCAGACGAGGGCCCTGGGCGGAGCCAAGATCCTGCAGGAGTTCAACAAAAAAGTGGACAAGCTGGAGGCATGGATTAAAGAGAAGGTAAAAAAAAAAAAAACATTCTTCTCTATTTCTGTTGTTATGCTAAGCGTAAGAAGTGGATTTAATTGCAGAGGGGGATCTATTTTTTGCCCCTTTTGTCAGCCTTTTCAGAGCCAATTTTATTGAACTATTGAGTAAAACCTTTGCATTTTTGAATAATACTGGTTGTTTTTCAACAATTTGTACAGTTTGAGATTGTATTTTATTGCTGACTGCATGATGCTAGCACTTCCTACTGCTTCATCCATGTTCTCATTTTCAAATTTAATACTAATGTGAAAATGGGAGTACTTCAAATTCAAACATGGATATAATAATTTTTCGCACCTCATGCTCCTGAGCCATTTCCATATCTGTGATCCTGTTCATAACCCATTTCTCATCTCCCCAAGTTTCTTCCCCTCCTTTTCCCATTTATCTAAACAGAAAAGCCACCAAGCTCTCCGACTGTAACAATTAACACCAAAAACAGTTGGACCAGAGACAAATATGAGTGGACAGGCAGCTCTAATCAACAGTTGTCAAGATAATTGGCGCAAAAAACAGCACTTGCTAATACAGGAAATTAACTCAGTATTCTGAAGACATTCCTTGTTTGTGTATATTCACCAGTGTAAAACATCTGCCTGTAATTATCAAAGAGCAATCTAGTGTGTTTTAGGCCTATGTTTATCTCTCTGTTCATGTCCATGTCTGGCACAAGGGAACTTATGATTGATAATGGACTTGTGGGAATGTAATGGAGGATGTTGCTTATGAAGTCTATAAAACATCCATATCTAGAGGAGACAGTATTCTCCATTTAGTTCCACTCGTCCCTTCCTCTGTGCATTAGTATCAAGTTCAAAGTTTCTCTCCTAACCCTGAGGGCTATTTCTGTTCAGCGTCTACCTTGGTAGCAGTGCCTCTGAAAAGAAATAATGGTTTGGTTCCTAACAAATGGGGGCTATAAACACTGACTTTTATGTGTGCCAGCAGGAAGAGGAGCAGTCTCTGGTGAATGTCCTCGGGGAAAATGTTGACAAAATGCAGCTGACCAGGAGAATTTTAGATCTGAAACAGGTGAGAATTGTAAAGGAATGAGCAAAAGAACTATTAATAATTAACAGAATGTTAATTAAAACATTATACATGATAATCAACATTCATGAGGTCAAAACAATATGTACACATTCCCATATGTTAATGGTTTATATTACAGTTTGTAGAGGTCATTTATCTATGGCTGACTGTAATTTGTTTCCCAGGGTGTATGGTAAAGACAGCTGAGGTCATAGTTGGATTGTGTTCCTCTGTTTCACTGCAGGATGAGCAGCTAAACAGAAACCTCCATGAGGAGATCAACCACTTGGCCCTGAAACTGGAGAAACACGGGAAGACAGATGGCAAAAACATCTCCAGCAGGAGGAAACACATCAATAAAATGTACACTTTGTCCCTTAAGTTGGTGGTATGCTACATGAAACATCTTCTAATCTTAAGATAAATTGAAGACTGAACTTATTCGTACTGTCATCTGCTGTGTGTAGGTGGCTGAAGGTCCAGTCTCATCTGAAAAACTACCATGAAACTCTTCAGCTGGCACTGGAGGTTTCCTCGTTCTACCAACAGGCTGATAATACGTTGTTTGCTATTAATAACATGGTACAATTTCCTTGCGGCTTAATTGCTTCTTTTTCTACTTAGATCTGAGATTCACATTTTTCTCACATTTACTGATACATATCTTCTCTTTCAGAGGAAAAGCATATCTGCATCCGAAGAGCTGGACAGCTGCGGAGATAGAGAGATACGTGACATCGCCAGTCAAATCATGGTAGGAAACATCTTTTGACTTAAGGCAGCACTGCTTGATCAGATCCTGAAAGTGTGTTGCAGAAGCCTTCTCTACCTAACCTACAGGCCTGTGTGTGGTAGATGCTAGATGTGAGCGTGTCCCAGCTGTCTAATCTCCATCCTGCCCTGGCTGCCGGCGTCACACAGAAGCAGAGTGAGGTGAAGGACTGCTGGGCGCTTCTTCAGAAGGTTTTCAGGTAAGACAGCAGGCCAAGGATACCACGGACAACTTTGGTGGCCCTGTGAATACATGCGCCATTTCACCCAGTAATTGGTCCTCCACAGTTTCCACTGCGCTGGAACTGTATTTTTCTGTTATTACTCTTCTGGTGTCCTACATTTAAAGTCTGCGCTGGCAAAACCTTTGCGTTTTCCAAATGAAAATGAGCTTTGTATAAAGATTTTTCTTTCTCTCTTGATTAGCCTTGTTTAATTTGGGTTTGAATCGGTGAAAAATTATAAGCAAAGTGAAGGACCAGTCTGTCTGGAGACCAACTACCACACAGAGCATCACTCACCACCCACTTTTTAATTTATAATATTCAGTTTTCTGCAATGCTTTGGAATTTGACCATGTGTTTGATTACTGTACTAGATGAATAATGTCTCGGCTTACTGAGTCAAGTTGGCAACATGGTTTGTTCTCTTCTCACCATTAAAAATCCTGCCGTCACCTTGAATAGTCTGCTGACTATTGTTTACAAGAATATTTTATAATTTTTATGGCATTTGTAAAACAAATTTATTGTTACTTTAATAGCCTACAGTAAGAACCAGACTTTTACAGCATAAGACTTTTTTTAGACTATCAGAAGCAATAGCTACTTAATGCGTATAGCCATTTAACAGCCAGTCACATTTAAATGCTGTGGTAAAATGGGAACCAAAGTGCAAGAAATTACATACTGATTGTGCACTGTGGTCCATACTGAAATATTGACATTGGTTTCAGCCCTATAGCATGCATAGTGAAACATGTGGCATTCTTTGGAATAATTTCCAAAATGTAAAAGGTCATCTTCTGGGAAGCATCACTGAAGTTCAAGGCAATTTGCCCATTAGATTTGTCGATGTTTCTTGTATAAAAGTGGAAACTTTGAGGTGATGGTGGTATTATTGTCATTAGGATTCATCCTCTGGGGACCATGAATATTCATGCCAAATTTAATTTCAGTTTGGCCAGTAGTTAGTTATATTATCTTGTGTTGGACTGGCCAATGGATAACATTGCAAATCTTATACTCTACCAGGGCAAAAAAGATTGAACATGTTCCATTCTCATAATAATAAATACAGTCAGGAGTAACTCAAGTCCACAGTTCTGATATCCATCTGCAACATCTGCTTTCCAAATATTTCTCAGGCTGAGAGCCTCTCATGTCAGCGGACTATCTTTAGATCCAAATATTACTTCATCTCGTCTGTCTTATCAGCTGTGTTTCATAGCTATTTAAAGCAAATAACACAAACACTGGTAGAAAACTTCAGAGCCATAATTGGAGTTCATCGCGGGCCTGAAGCTCTGCTGTCAGCAGCACAGTGACCTCCTGCTCTGCTCGCCCTGCAGGAGTGACAGGACCACACTCTCTCCCACTGGCTCCACTTTCACCAGGGAAGATGCTGACCCCCTGACACCGGCCCGAGAACCCCAGTGCAATGTGGGAACAGAGGCACAAAGAATCATGGGAAAGGAGGTGAAGGAGGAGCAGAATCGTCTGAAAGGCTGCGTGGTAAGTAGCTTCAGTATTTCATTATATTACTGGAGGAAAACCACACTGTGTTTCTCGACCGGGAGAGAACAACGCCATCGGTGCTGGCAAAAGATGATCTCAGCCTCTTCCAGTCCTACGACTTCTGTGGCTGCAGAAAGTGACGCACTTTGTCCTTTGGTTTGGAAAATGCCCGATTTACAGTTTAAGCTATTTTCCTAAATAGTATTTTTGGAGTCTGTCGCATGTGCTGTAGAGCAGTGGCTTCTATCTTGGCACCCAACATACTGCTGGTTTTCCATCCTACCAGCTAGTTAGTTGCACTTAATAACATCATCTGATTCCCAGTTGTGAGGAAGTCCTTGATAAGTTGGTCAGGATGAATGCCAGCTTGACTCTAAAACCAGTGCTGTAGAGAATAGAGCAATATGCTCTCTGTTTTCCTGCCAGTCTTCTCTATCTCCTGACAAGAACCTCTCTCTGCAAATGTTATAAATATTGCCCTGTAGGAGTCACAGGAAGAGCTTTTAGAGGTGTTATTTACCCTGGCACAAGAATTCCACAAGTTTCCATGAAAAATGTCAAGCCGTGACTGTACAACATGGTTGAATGCTGGGCCAGAGTAAATAAGCCTTTCCCTCCGACCCAAACTTTCACTTTATGGTAGAATAATATCTTGGCTTTCAACTGCTCTAACAAAAGTACACAGTCATTGGATTAATACTAGATTACTATATGGCCTATGGGTCAGTACAGGGTGAGTGGATAATCTGAAGAGCATGTGGATTCGTCAGACACGACATTCCTCATCTTGGAGTTCTACCAGCACTTTATTGAACACGTGGGTGCTCCTATAGTAACCCCACTGCCCATAAACCTACAAGAAAATACTGTTAGTGTCTTTTGGAAGAGGTGGTATCCAGAAACTTAAGTGTGTGGTATGTTAAAAACCAGTAATTGTGTATATTTAGTCTTTTAAGTTAGCACATTAAATCTATTTACAATCCGTAAGTGAATGCACAGTAGCTATTTGTGTTCAGCCCAGAGGTATCCCATAATGCAATGCCCCTCTCCTGTTGTTGACCCTGAGCTCCTGTGAAGTCCCTGCTGAGCCTCTGGCCTCGTTTTGCCCAGTGAGAAAGTGCCCAGATGCTCGAGGAGAGAAAACTTCACTCTTTCCATTCTCCCTGTGTTTCTGGTTCCGTATATTTCCCTGCTCATGTTTTTAGGCTCTTACTGGCCCTGAGGCCTCACCACCTGTGACAGGAGCCCATCAGGCCAGCAAGCCCAGCTCAGTTGTTCCTCTCAACAGGCGCTGAGCTTGTTGCCATGGCCGTCCCAAGCCCTTTCACTGCAGTTAGTTGCCTTTATTGCTCTGGGAGCTGGGAGTTACCTGGGTGCACTGTCTGTGGGAGCCCCACTCATTACTCTTTATGGAAGGATTAATAAGACACTCCAAACAAAACCCTGGAACCCAAAGGCCAAACTCAGCGCCAGGCACAACCACCAGTTGAACAGTAAAAGTAATTTGTCACATACTTTTGCAGTGCTTTAACTCCAGCCTTCGGGTGTGCTGAATTGATTACAGTATTTGTAAGGGTACGAGATGCAGCTGCACAGGTCTGTGGGCTGATAGTGACTGATGCATTTGCATATGTGCTGGTAAACAGCCCTCTTAGTGTATCTGCAGACACATGCATGCTAACGTACACACTTTCTTTCTCATAGTATCTCCCTCTCAGGTGCAATTTGACTCAGTCGATTAAAGGTAACTGTAAAGGTTTTAGTGTCTGTATGTGTATGGCTACATGCATTATAATCTATATGTCCATATCCGTGTTAGCAGTAGTATGGCCTCTTGTTGCTGGAGGTAATAATGGCTATCGTCTGTTTCTTTGGCTAATTGTAGCCAGATGCTGGGGCTGCAGACCAGATGGGCTTGGTGCGAAGTGATAGTTCTTGGCTGACATCACTTCATAGCACATTGCAAAGAGACACACAGGGGAAGAGGAGATCAGTAGAAAACAGATAAGAATCAACAGTATCCAGATACGAAGATGTGTGCTAAAAACACAGAATACCATTGAATATGACATAGCAAATCATTAAACAGCTATTTTATTTGCTGTGACTGACATTTCATAGGACAGAGTGGGATGTTGAGTGCACCACAGGAGTTGTTTACAGTGGAAGCCACTGTGAAGGATGAAGGACAGAAGCAAATATCTGGGGAGGAGACGTCAGTGATGGTTATCAACCCTGTCAAATGAATCGCAGTAGTTTGTTAGTTCTGCAGCTTTAGCACAGAAATGGGCCGATAATGTGCCTCTGTGAAACTCAGACTGGCCTATAAAATGACTGGCATGTTAGTAAATGATGTTAGACCCCTTCAATTTACTGCATCTCTCGCATAATTTTGGAGGCGACACTTTTTTCCCGCTGACTCACTTCTTCTATAAGCCCCGTCAGAAAATAACCTGGTTAAATTAAAGCTACTCCATAAAATACTATTATTAATGGCTGTTTTGTGCTTTTTGGCTGTCGTGTAATTTCAGCATTTCTGATTTTTTAACGTGAAAGCATTGACAGATGCATATTTGCCTTGCTGATTGTTACTAGTGTCAGCACTGTTTTTACTGGCATATGTAAAAGACATTATGTTATATAGAACAATTAACACAGCACGGTCTTCATTATTCATACAGTTAGACAGATATGTCAGCATAAAAGAATGTTTTACTAAATTCACATTTAATTTAATTATTTCATATTTATGGCAACCAATTTTGGTAAGCAAAGCAAGTAAAACTTTATTTATATAGCACTTTTTTAAACCTTGGTTGGTGCCTTAGAGTCTTAAATTATACACAGTTAGAAACAACATAAGTACATACTGAAAAAGCAATGAAAACAACCAAAAGAAAATACACTTTTGAATAACAACATTTGAATAAATAACCTCTCTAAGTATTGCATATGCATTCTCACATTGGTTCTGTTGGATCCTGTTGCAGTACAATGTTTTGCAGTGGACTGCAGAGGGTAACTATCAGGATATCCCACTGTGTTCTCTGTAATAGTCCAGATACATGTTGCTCTTATTGGAAACCCTGCTGCAGAGTCCTTTGGCAAACCTTTAAAGTACTCAGATGGTTGTAAAAGAGGCTTAGTGGCTGTTGACGTCTTTAATATATTTCTGCACATAGACAAGGTCTACAGCTCTGGCTTTGACCTTGCTAAAAACTCCACTGCATAGTTCTAAACAGAGTGGACGGCCATGGAAATCAGTATCTAAGGCTGAAAAAAGCACTGCTGCTATTTAATGAGAGTTGAGCATAAGGGGTTTAAAAAAAGGGTCACATTTCCAACTGCAATGGCTCTTTTTAGTCATCAGAGTGGTATAGCACATGTTGGCAACTTTGTTAGGCTTAATGTGTTCATTCATAAAGCAATTATTATTTATTTAAACTTTTGCTGCCATCTTTAGTATTTTTATTACAAACTTTGATGCTGTCAAACAGAAATAGCTTGTACCACTAGTCTGCTCTGGGTTATTTCACTGAGAATAGCCAACCGTTGTAAGAAAGTATGCTTTGTGTCATTCACAGGAGAGACTTTACTTTGGGCAGCTGTCCCATGTTGTCCAGCCTCCAGCCACATTGTAATGTTCACATTAGCAGTGAGCTACACCTGTCTGGTGACTGCTCAGTGCATAAGATCCTCCATTTGAGATGTTTATGCATCCATTCAACATTTATTTGGTGGATGGCTGACAGACAAAGCAAAACATTACTCACACGTCATGTTGCTGATCTTTTGGATTTTCCTACAGAGACTTTTACTCTTTTGTTCACAGAGTACTGTTGAATGTGGGATTGGTAGGAGAACACCGGGCAACCAAAGCCAGGAGCAGCAATCAGTGAACCACACCTCTTCACCCATGGGAGACGGCCCTGCCTTTGCAAATGATGTCATCGTCAGACATCAATTGAAGGGGGAAAGGTGACATTTCAGCCTGGCTTCTCCCTCTCTCTTTCTGTGACTTACATAATGAGAGGCCTTTATGTAAGTCATAATTGGAGTCACATGTCTGTGTTTTCTTTGCAGCAGGAAGCCCAGAGCAGAGCCCAAGCTTGCCACCGCCCCGCGAGGCCACCCACAGCTTCATATACAGCTCCAGAAGTTCACCGTGTCTGCTGACAAGGTGACTTGACCAGAAATCACCTTTCATCAGTGGTTCATCAAAATCCTGTGACCTCAACCTCAGAATGCATTGCTATGAATTGTCAAGTCAGCACTGCAGTTGTACTCATCAACTATTACACCCTTTTCATGTAACCAGCCACAGACGTTATGTCACATTTTTAAATGAGACAAAGTTGTCATGACTGGTGTGCTACTGTTTTCTCATTTCCAGTAATTGTTTTTATTTTTTTTATTTTTTTTACAAATGTTGGGTGGGTTTAAAGGTCAGGATGAGAAGCATCACCTGGATCCTGGTCACTGTGCTTCCTGTGGCTTTTGGCATCTAAATGTCACCTTGTTCTGCGTTCAGATATTCCTCTTTTAAACAGTTCATCTCTTTAACCCTTTCCCTGTTTGCTCTTCTTTCCATCTCAGACTTTGTCCTGGCTGAAGGACAATGTGTCCATGGCCACACAGGTGTGTTCAATAGCTAACTTTGAGGGGCCAGAGGCAGCCAGGAGGTGTCAACACGCTCTGGAACAAGAAATCGTCACCAACAGGGCCAGGATAGAAGTGGTCAAAAGGGTAAGCCAAGGCACACTGTCATATTCACAGTTTCTCTTAAAGCATAAGCACTGGATGAATGCCTTGAATGAAAATATCCCCCACATTTTGCAAACTGGGCACCTTGACAGGCCTGGTTTGTGTATTAATCAAATAGCGAGCTGACATTTCATCTGAGACAGCTTTACTTACCCAAAGCTTCAGATTAGGTATATATTTCGCAACATAAATCCCAGTTCATAGTCACACGCTCTCATCAGTTAAACGCTCCCTCCTCAGGAGGGCCGCGGGCTAGTCCGTGCACAGCACCCAGGCAGCGCCAAGATCGAGGAGTTCCTCGGCCAGCTGGAAGTCCTGTGGGAAGAGCTGCGGAGGAGGCACCAGAGGAACGCTGTGTTTCTACAGGCATCAGAGGAGCTGGGTTTTAGGGTAGGATTCATAAAATATCTCACAGCAAGCACTTCTCTTGAGTCATACTGAGGCAAGTTACTTACCTCTGAAGTTACAGGGTAAATTTATGGTTATGACGGATGATTCTGGATCAGTTCTCCCATTGTGAGAAGCTTTATGCTGGCCCAGAACCTGGGCTGTTCACATACACTCATGGTTAGAAGCTTATTTACTTTCATCTTTACTACATTCATTGGCAGAGCAAGGTAGCCATAGGTATATCCCCAAAAATTTATGAACCCTAATCCAAGGGATATAAATTGCGCTACCATATAATTCGATTATGGGATGGAAAGAGGCTGCAAATCCACCCAGATTGATCACTTAGTTGGAAAGCATGAGTCTTTTATTACAAAAAATGTAGGTCAGAGCATGGTCGACCATTAGGTAAACCTTTTGACTTCTTTGTACAGTACATCGCCTCTGGTTGTTTTTGCAGTGCACTAAATCACTTGCAAATCACAGCAGCAAACCTTTACATCATTAGCCCCTCTGCTTCTCTACTGCATAGGTTGTAAAAGTGCTTCAGGCCCTGGGCAGCCTGGAGGCCTGGCTGGAGTCCGTGGAGCTTTCCATGAAGGAATCTGCTCTAGCCGGTGACCCTGAAACAATGAGCATGGCTGAGAGGGAGAGCTGTCTGCTGGAGAAAGAGGTGGCAGCACGCAGCCTGGAGCTCAGTGCTCTGAGGCAGGAGGTGGACCGGCTCCACGGCCACAGTCCCCCACACACACGAGGCCTGCCAGCGCGAATGGAGGAGGTGGAAAGAAAGTGAGTTTTTCAGTTCAGGGGTATCCCCCTGATGTCCATCATCATGGAAGACTCATGTTATAGATCTGAACAATCAGACTCTGGTGGTTTCGCTCGTCACTGTGGTCAGGAAATAAAGTACGAATTTTGTCAGTGTTTCCAAGAGGTCACAGGTTTGGGCTTGCCATGTCTGGAATCCCACATGGAAGAGTTTATTCATAAAAATCCCCAGTTTTTATTTAAGACAAACAATTTCACCCCATGCACCGCAAAAATATATATCCATATATCTCATAAGGTGTCTTTTTTCTCCAAGTTGGCAAAAAATACTCTCCATGTGCTCACTTATTGCAAGGCTCGAGTTTATTCATTTGTGATTCATGCAGCACTTAGCGAGGTCTACCCCACAGTCCTGACATGCACTTCACCCACAGCTTGTCAGTTTGTGTCAGAGTCACCCATTCCATGTTTGCAAGACGACGCCTCTCTCTTTGGTTGGCCCTCGAAAGACAGGTTGTTGCCATGGACTCTCAGTAAAACCTTATGGTGTTGGCTGGTTCACTGGACGTACCTATGACTGTAAACACAAGTTCAGACTCTGTAAAGAACACAGAGTTGACCAAAGAAAATAAAGAAATGGAAAGGGCTCAGTTTAAGTGTTTCCAGGGTGGGGGTGTTAGATGGGGCAGGGATGGACACTTGTCTGAGGAACCATTGATGCAGGTAAAGGCTCGCACTAAGCAGCTGTAAGACAGTTGGGGTGATGTCATTATTTAACGCTACATACAAGCAACTTAAGGCTCATTTATTCTGGAAAAAATACCCTTTGAAATTGCTCCCTTTACCATCTCAAATATAAACTCTGCACAGACAGGGTACCTTCATGCCCTGAAGTACAGGATATGTTTATGTGACACATGATATATGATTACATAAACAGCGCTCAGAATGTGTCTTGCGGTCTCTGTAATGTGGTTCTGCTGAAGGATGCAGGCTTGTATATGCGGATGTTGATTACAGTTAAGGTGTAGCTGGTCATTAAAACATTCCTGTTGGTGTGTGTGTGTGTGTGTGTTTCCCAGGTACCATCGTGTCCAAAGTGCCCTGACCCAGCAGAATTCAGAGCTGCAGGACACACGAATGCTGACTGAGTTCCTGGAGCGTGTGGAGCTGGAGGAGAGCCAGGAGCTCAGCGGTAGTCAGTACAGCCTGGGCCAGGTGAGACGCTGTGCACCAAAAGTGGCATTTAAAGGGTCTTTTCACCCAAATTTAAAATATTTTCTCACTTAACCTAACGTTTTGGTTTTGAGATATTCGTCTGTGGAATGTCTGCCACCAACTCAGCTCAAAGTATTGAAAAATTATATCGTTTTGGGGTAGAATCTCAGAGAAACATAAAAACACAAACTCACTGCCTGGCTAGATACCACCAGGGCTAAGTGAGAAAATATGAATATGTTATGTGGACCTGTTAGAGATAACAACTCTCTCTCTCCCTCTGTAACTACCAGCCTCTTCACAGTGAAATTTCCTCAGCTCCTACACTGCTGGGACTCCAAAGCAGTGGCAGTGGTGAGCCCCTGATAGAAAGCATGGGGGACCCTGTGGAGGAACTACGAGAGGCTGTAGAGATGCTGAATGACACTGTTCGGGAAAGAGGCCGATCTCAGAGCCACGACCAGGCCATCCAGGAGCTGCTGAGCAAGGTAAGGAGATGGGAGTCAGTTTATATTGAACTCTCTCTGGACAGCGGGTGTGCATGGGAGCTCTAGTTCTAGTTCACTGGATGGTTGCCGCAATGTTTCTTAAGTAATAATGATCTTAGATGATGCCGAATGGTTTTTAAGTCTGTCCACTTTTGTCACAAATAGTTGCACAAACCAATAGAGCCACATCTGGTTTCCTTTTGTCTGTGGCTATGTACTTTAATAGGCCACCACTCCGCCTCGCATGAGTGTTTTTGCGTTAATTCGATTTATTCTTGGTGAAAAAGCAGTACACATGTCAAAATAGCACATACACACACACACACACACACCCGGAGGGGACTCCATGACACCATTTTAAACACTAATTTGCAATGTGGCTCTCATTGGAAAACAAATAATACACAGTGAAGTATAATGACTTAATGGCATCCTACAAGCACTCATGATGACTTTGTGCCTCGCCAGCATGCCAGCCTGGCGGTGCGAGTGGAGGAGTGCTTGTGCTGCAGCAAGGAGCTGAGCCTGGACATCCTGGAGAAGGAGACAGACATGGCCGTCCAGTGTGAGCCAGACCGCTGCGGCCTAGAGGCTCTGCAGGAGAAGCAGGACCACCTGGAGGTAAGAGGAATATCCCGGCACATGCTGTGATTATGGTGTAAACATTTAAAATGATTCACTGGTGCCAATACGATCCAGTATTCCATCCCATTGACTTTGGATTATGGAGCTTTGCTTGGTGTAATGAAAAAGGGGAAGCCCCCCTCTCCTTCCCGCACTCGCCTTCAACACATTGTTCCACAGTCTGTTTCCTGTTGTGCCAGATTTTCTCACATCTAAAAAGGGGGCCAGCCCACCCCGCTTTGTGCTGTGTTTAATTTATTATATAAACTCCACCGTGCAATCGCACACATACACACACAGAGCGTGCAAAAGTTTATTATTCACACAGGATATTTATTTATGCTTGTGTGAGTCATTGTTCTGTTAGCTCTCAAAGTGTGTGTGTGTGTGTGTGTGTGTGTGTGTGTGTGTGTGTGTGTGTGTGTGTGTGTGAGTAAATTTGGTGGGGTATGTGTATATGCGTCCGGGGGTCACTGGTTGGAGATGTGAGGATGGGGATGGTGAAGTTCTGTGTGAGTCATTTTTGGGCAGTGTTGTGTTTATCACACGCACACACAGCTGTCTGGACTTGATACCATTGAAGAGCAGAAATGACCTAATCTCCCAAACTGAAATAACTGTGCCGTCAGCAGACAGGCATCCACAACTCAGTGTTCTTGAGGCTTACTGTAGCTGAGAAACGTTATGAAGTATTTCTCCCAGAGAACCCTCAACGCTATTAATTACTGCCTCGTCAAAAGGAGAAAAAAGTTGTCAAGATTGCTAGCTTGCTATAGCGTGGCAGCTCATATGTAGACCATATGGGTCTGCAGCTGAATAATATGCACAAATCTATAGGGATGAAGTCATACAGAGATACAATTGGTACAGGCTGTCTGAATGATACAGAGGATGATGGGAGATGATAGATCTTTGTTGTGATTCTCCACAGATTGACTATGAAATCATCAGGGAGGAGGTAAAGGAGATGGAGAACCAGGCTTCTCGGTTGGAGGAGCTGTGCCCAGAGAGAGTGCACGTACTCGGGGCAAAGATCCAGGCTATGCTGCAGGGCTGGACAGAGCTGGGGAAGAGTGTGACGGAGAACAAATCACGTCTGCAAGAGTTTGTGCAGCTCCAGGACTTCTTCAGGAGCTACCTTGCCATGATGTAAGCAGGGCGTGGGGATGTTGTGACCCCTTCCTGGGCCAGACATTCTTTCGTAATCCTCTTTGTGAGAACATCTGCCCATTACAATATATTTTCAAGGAAAGAACAGGATGTTCTCGTTGTCGACCACAGGTCCCTGGTGAAATATATAATTTAAGATGTGCTGAGGAGGTCAGCGCAAGTTTCCTGGGCCGAGTGTGACAGGGCGATGAATGTCTGTCCTATCAGGAGTCTGGTCATTATCATGTTTTTGAATGTATGGCTTTTCTCACAGCCCTGTTCCTTGTCTCCTCCACCACCTCCTACCCCACCCCCGCTCCTCTGAATAGCTCATGGACCGAAGACACCAGGTCGTGCATTTTCTCAGATACCGCCTTGCATCTTGGGAAAGATGGCCAGAAGCCACTTGCTGCAGAGCTGGACATGCAGATAGAGCACAAGTTTGAGGAGTTTGATGAGCTGGTGGCCACAGGGAGGAACCTTTTAGACAAAGAACACCACCTCACGCAGATGGTGAGCAGGGTTACACGCTCACGACTCACTGCGATCCTTAAATATATTGTTGGTTTTATTTTTTGCCGCTTTTACAAACCAGAGTAATGTCTTGCAGGTAAGAGAGCGCATGGAGGAACTGAGGAGTATGCTTGGGTGGATCTTGGTGCACTGGAGGGCTCAGAAACAACAGTGGCTTCACAAGAAGAGCAGACAGGAGCCTTCACAAGATAACATTTATTCAGAGGCCACAATGTGCTCTCCATTAACAGAGGTAAATGAGCAGAGACGCCTAGTATAATATAGTCTGAATAAAACAATAAATCATAATAATCAAGATAATCATCATAATAAATCACAAAACCTCAAGGACTCGAAGATTGGCTGGCTGTGGATGAAGAGTGGGGAAACACAGCCAACATATGTTTTCTGCTATTGGAAATAAGTTTAAAACAAACATTAGAGGTGCAGATTTAGTACTTATTTACCAATGTGAGTATTTGTTCATTTTTCTTTCCATGGCTTCCTACATAGAGTTCAGAGCTAGAAGCCTACCAGTCCCACCAGTCCCCGTTCGTCACCTCCGATGAAGACAAGTTAAAGGCAGCAGGAGACAGCCAGCCCTCATCCCTGCCGCCCAGACAAGCTGAACAGCAGGAGGAGAAGCAGTTGGAGGATGGATATGAGGTCATGAACAGCATCGGGCCATGGGGCGGCGAGGCCACCTCCTCAAAGTCTCCCAAACCCTCCATTGTGGTCCTCAAAGAGCCCAGCAGCCCTGCTTTAGGGAGCACGGTCAACCTCATCCTTAGCTTTGGTAACACAGGGGAGAGCCAGGTTCAGGTGCTTGATCTGCCTGCTAGGACGGATGAGGTAGTGGAAGAGACCTCTGAGCCTGTCCACAGGGTGAGACACATCACTCATTTCACTTCACACTAGACGTCACCAAACACCATTGTAGGATGCCACTATTACTAGCTACATACATTTCTTCCTCAAAAGCACTGAAACAATGGATATCCATTACTGTTCCTGAAGGTCGATGCAGTAACATTCATTCTCTGTAATGACACTGCATGGGATCTCCCTCTGACTATCTGCTGCTGTTCATTCCTCCCTCTCCTTTGGCCTTCATATCTTCCCTTTTCCTCGTTTTCTCCCTCAGCCCACTATGCCTCAATCTACTGCCTGTAAAAGCTTTTGGAGGCGCTGCCAGGGGCTTTTGGAAAATACTTTGGGTAGTTTAAAGCGAAAGAGAAAGATTTATCAACAGAGTGCAAACGAGGTAAATTGCGCAGTGTGAACTGGCATTGCATGCTGCGTCTCGAAGTGTGCTGGGACTGCATGCTGTGTGTAGATGTTTTCTGGGGGCAGCATGCTCTACTAACCCCTGTTACAAGGTACAGCCGGTCCGCAGCTTCCCTGCGCTGTTGCCATGTTTGTAAGCCAGGTATGAGAGTAAAAGGAAACAAGTCATGCCAAAGGGCTATCATATTTGCACTCACCCCATCTCCAAAGTCTGCGGCTGAAAAATTTACAGTCAATGTGTGAAAAGTGAGAAAAGACAACAAACTGTTTTACTGTCAAAACTCACAATTTCTGACTTAAACTGCATTCATAAATGCAAATTGTAAACCAAATAAATTCTCAATTTATACCAATTATATAGTATAATGCCAACCTAAAATTCTAGTAAAACTGTATGTAAAATGTTTTTGAACTGATTAATTTTCTGAAAATGACAGTGGCTTTACAAACTGGATTTGTATTCTAGGACATTTTATCTAAAAATAGACTGAATTATTTTTGCAGCATTTATATTTAAAGGAGTCATGTAACCCGTCATTCCAGCCTTAAAAACAAGAGGAATTATCAATATATTAAGTATGCTTGAGGCTACAAATGTGTATATTTTGGATTTACTAGAGTGAATGTGAATCCATCTTTGCAATAATCTGTCAGTAGTCATTTTGCCCTTTCAGCTTGTCTTCTGTAAGCTCAGATAAATGGTTAAATTCCCAACGCAAAATCAAACAATTTATCACTATGTTTACAATCCATCTTTCCTCCAACATTAAAGCGTTTCTTTGGACATCAACTTGTTCAATGAGCCAGGATTTAAAGCTGGAAAGCACTGATGACAGAGACAAAATGGGGGTGATGAGTAAGAAACACACACACAGTCTTCTCCCTGCTGTGAATGTTGACAGAAGCTCTCTCTCCTCCTTCTGTCATTTCACCACAAGCCTGATGGAAACCTGGTCTTGCTTGGCTCTCCACGGCTATGCCGCAATTGTGTAAAATGAGTGACCTCACCCTCACTTCCTATGAAACTTGTGCTCCAAAATGGCTCCCAGCAGGAGTGCGTCCCAAATGCCAATACAGGCGCAGTCATTAGACAGAGAACTGGTGCTGAACTTTCAAGAAAGGCCCCCAGACTGCACACCATGATTTATAGTCTGGGGCTTCCACAGAAACAAGAGATTAGTCACAGAGTTGAAAGGTCAAGCCATTACAGCTGCATATGAAAGCATGTGCAGCCACATATGATTTTGATTAAGTCCTGCAAGTGTGCAATTGCAATCATGTCCATGTTCTTTTGTCCTTTCATCTAATGTTTTTTGTCTTTTGTGTTTTTTTTATACTTTTGCATTGCTGTGTAAGGCTTGTAAATTCCTGAATCCCCAATGTTTTCTTGGATGTGTGGGATATAAAGGAAAAGAGGCTGTTGTTTGTCTCTGAAAAGTAGCTGACTGTCTTAGTCACTTTTGCTCTCATGTTATCATTCATCTGTAACAAATGAAACAGCTCTTGTTCTCACAGAGGGCTGCAGGGCTCCAACCTGCAGCACGCATGAGTCTTTCTGGGGTTAACCATTTGCGAAAAAGCATTTACAGCCTCAATGATGTGAGAGCTCACACATGCCTAATATCCTTTTCTTTTTACAGGTAAGTACCTACTTGCATGTCAAGGATAACAACTTGGCCGTGGCCCCTGTGTATGAGAGTATCACCCTTCCCCGCCAAAAGCGCTGCTCTGCAGCTTCAGCCTCCCCTACTTTCTTGCCATCCTCCTCCTCCTCACCATCTTCCTCAGTGTCTGCACCTCAGATGGCTAACGTGACCTTCCACCCTTTGACGGGGAGCGGCACCAGCTCCATCTTCAGCAGTCTTAAGAGAATGGGCAAGAAGAGAAAGAGGAAGAAAGATGCACGCAGACACACTATCCAGAAAATCATGGGAGTGGAAGAGCAAACAGAAGGGTTGCCGCACTATGCCTGCGAGACAATCACATATGACACACATACATGGCCACTGAAGGAAGGCAGAAGGAAGAAGAGTTCACCAAAGAGTGGGGATGGGGTAGAAGCTATGGCCTATATGAAGAATCCCCTGCTGAAGGACATTGATACAGAATGTTCAGGGGAATACAGCATTATTCCATATGCCGTATCAGAGGGGCCAACCACTTTGCCCTCCACAAATCATGTGAGAAGCCACTGCAGATTCCTCTCTTTGGGCTCTGTGCTGAGCTTCGACCTACCTAAGGACATGACCCTCATCCCAAGCATTCAGGACATCATTACCATCGCCCCTCCGGAGTCCAAAAAAGGTGCAGGGACTGATCCGGACCCCCTCTCCCAGAGACACACAGCCCTGAGCTCTTTCAAACAGACTCGACCCACTCCTGCCGTCACACACAGTCCAGCAGATATCAGCTTTTCTGAAACACAGACTTCGACGGTTGTAGCGAAAGGTCTGCGTGATGTGGACAAGAGTTTCCAACCACCACGTCCTCTTTCCCTGGAAGAGGATGAAGACCAGACTGTACCATGTAACAGCCTATCTAAAACCCAGTTCATTCTGCATGAGGATGCAGAGCAGGAGTGGGACAAAATGTCATCAGAGGGTAAAACCAGTACAGCTGAAAGGGATGGAACCAGACAGCCTTCCCAGCTCCCTATTTATGTGAACCAAGCCCAAAGTACAGCTGAACATAAACACGGGTGCCCTAGTGTCCATACACTCATTCGAGACCTAAATGGACACCAGTACCATAAAAATACAAGACCCCAGAGTGTGCGTGAAGAGAGTCCTGGACTTCCTGGTCCTCTGAGCCAAGCTTCTCACATGGTAGTGAATCTGAAGTCAACAGTGAGTGTGAGTGTTCGTCAGGACTCAGTAGACTCTGGAATCTCCACCTCCAGCAGTATCAAGCTTTGCACTGATGCTCCATGTCCAGATAACCCCCAGCCCAAGGGAGTGGTGGGGACGCTCATGTCCCTTAAAGTTGGAGGTATAGACTGCACTAAAATGAGGGAGAACACTGTAACATCATGGGGTCCATCAACAGACTCAGCAGAGCTGGAAACAGAGCCTGTCCACCTCGACCACCAGCAGTTTCAGGAGGAAGAAGAAGAACTGGAGGACATCTGGAACCAGACTACTAACTACAGACAGAGCATCTGCTCAGACATCATGTACCAGCCCAACCAGGAAGAGTCTGAACCCTCAGACCAATCCAAAGAGCCCCTTTCTTGCTCACCTTCACCTAAGACCCCGGCTGTCCTCTACAGGAACCTGGCCACAGCCTCAGCACCCAACCTCCTCGTGGCCGAGTTTAGACTGCCCCCCTACATTCAGAGCTTGCTGGGTTACGACAAGGAGCAGAGTCCCAAAGGTCACCTCCCTCCACTGGCCATAGGAGACAGGAGGTCCTGGGCAGCCTTTCCTAACAAGGAACCGGCCAGCAAGACCTCAGTGACAGTGAACGAGACGGCATCTGATCCAGTGAAGCTGCCAGATGTAGGGGACAACCAGAGATATATTTATCAATACAGAGAGGATGAGGAGGAGGAAGAGGAGGCAAAGGTGGGGGAGGAGGTGGATGAGCACACAGGTTGTTCGAAGGTGAGGTCAGCGTTTGATATACTGTGATGTCGAAATTTGACACAAAAATAAATCTCACTTAGAAAAAGTTAATGACAGTGTTGGGTAATTTGGGTAAACCGAAACTTTAACACCCTGCCTCATTTATTAGAAACCTAATTAATTCAATATTATATATATAATATAAATGTTAATATAATATCAACAAGTGTGTCAATTATCATGTGTATATAGTGAAAACAAATTATATTAATTTTGTCCTAAACCTGTAGTTGGGGTCAGTAACTTTTATCACTGTTGCGGTGTCGATATTTGATATTAAAGGCAACACATCTGCATGAGCAACTAATACTTTGTCATCAGTGATGACTGTGGAATCTTCTCTTTCTGAACAGGACCAGTCAATGAGTCTACTGTCAGTTCATATGGGTTTGGATGGCATCTGTCAGCAAAGAAAAGCCTCACAAAGCCTGGACAACATGGAGAAGCAGGAAGAATCAATGGCCACAGGAGGGCACTGTAGCACCGTGGTAAGAGGGACTGCAGTGTGTTAAGCTCTTTGCCTATTAGAAATATGGCTCGTATGATTAGCCACAAATGTTGTTGTTAATTGAAACCCTCTCAGAGTGGAAAGCCTGAGCTGCAGTCTATGGAGGGAATGCTTGAGAGGAAGCACAAGCTGCAGTTGGGAGGAAAGAAAGTAAGAAAAGCTCCATTCGATGTTTAAGCCAGCATGGTCAGCAAATGTAAAGCCCGCAGTCAGCAGCACGCACTCTTATCTTATTTTCACAGGCGGCCTCCAGAGGCTGGAACTCCTACCATGCCGTCCTATATAGGCAAACCTTGTGCTTCTACCAGGATAGAAAGGAGACACTGAGGGTAAGCAGAAAACTAGGAGAACAGAAATGATAAATCATTTAATTGGAGAGAATGAAATCAGTGATGATGATCAATCTGTGCTGTGCTGCAGAGCTCTGCCTGTGGCCTGCCGCTGAACCTCATGGGAGCTGAGTGTTCACCTGCACCAGAGTACACCAAAAAACCCAACTGCTTTCGACTACGGTAAGACTAATAACCCCTAGATTACACTAATGGTTATTTATATCTGATGCAGATTTAAAAGCAATGATAGCTATATAGACAGCTGTGTGTTTGACCATTCTGGAGGTTGTAACAGTTGTTTTTTCTGGCCCTCAGGCTCCGTGATGGGTCTGAATATCTGCTCAATGTCTCCTCACGCTTTATGATGAAGAAATGGATGATGAAAATACAAACAAACACAGGTAGACATTTTAATTTCAAAGCTAATGTATGCTAATTCTGAACTGATGTGAAAATTGCATGATTCATTCATGTTTTTTTTTCTTAAAAGGTCAGAATGAGTCTCTGTCTTCATTATCAAGTGTCCCAGCTGATCAAGACCTCCCCATTTCCTTGTAAGATACGATGGTTTAACAGCCTCAAACTCTTGAATTCCAAAGTCAAAATGCTTCTGATCCTTACAATAAATGTTTTGTAATTTAAAAAAAATAATAATTTCCCTCCCACCTTCCAGGAACCCTTCCATCTGCTCCGGTTGTCATGGTCTTGCCAAATGCCACTGCTCCTCCCGACATGATGTCACCTCCACGTTACTCGGGCGCAAACCACCGGGCGCCGCCCAAACCAAAGAGATTGTTGTCCTCACCAGAGAGTTCAGTCACATGCCACAGAGTCATTTAAGGAGTGTGGAAGAGCAGTCGACCGTCTCATCATCAGATGGAGGCTGCTGTGGTAAGGCCTTCTGCTGTGTTGACAAAAGCTATATTTACCTGAGGAGAGTTAAATGAATGTGCATCTGCTCCACATTCACACTTAACGGAAGCAATACACCCACCATTGTTGGCTACCCAATATCCCCACTAAACCACTGGTGGTTAGAGGATGCACTCCTCCATGGTAGTTATTGGTTGAACAGGATTTTTATTCATTTTCCCAACAATGATTTCATCAACCAAGCTGGTTTTCCTTGCTTCTTTACCCTTAAGGCTACTGTTGAGTTCAAAAAGGAATTCAGGATTTCATTTAGCTTTGTAGTGTTTCAGACTGCTATGATAAGTGCTCCAACCATAGAAGAAAAGTGAATGGCTGTTGCAGGTGTAGTATGTACCACTAGGGGGAGCTAAGGTATTGTCTTACTACTTATTAAACAACTAGAGTATGGCAACACAGAGAAGCTCACATCTGTTACTACAGTAATGTTTCACTTTTTTGTTGCTCAGCTCTTCTGTTCTTCTTTTCTGCTTTTAATATTTTTTCGTCACCCTCTCTAGATGATGATGAAGGCAGTTTTAAGCAGACAATGACTCACAGACTGTCAGGAGCATCCAGAGACAACACCTCCTCCCCCCCTCACTCCCCTGTATCCAGTGGTCAGGACTGGCTCAGCAACAAGCACCGTTCTCACTCCTTCACATCAGGTTAGTTTGCAGTCATTAACCTAAATGATGTATAATGTGTGTGTGTGGCTCATAAACAACAGTTTTTACCTCCTAATGTTCTCTCTACTGTTTTCTCTCAGCAACTTTTCAGAAGATCAAACCTATGTTGCACACCCCTGGAGGCAGAGGCCTGGAAAGAGGCTCCAACTACTGTGTGACTCTTGTAGTTGGAGACAAGTCATCAGACAGTCCATCCATAAGCAGAAGCTCTGAGCCCCCGCTGCTGGCCTTAGCTGGATGGCAGCAGGACACCTATCAGGACTCTGCTCTGAGGAGCTACGCCAGCCTGCCACAGTCACGCAACAAGTCCGTCTTCAAAAAGTTCTTCGGAAAAAGGGACGTCTGAGTTTTTCAAATGATGATTTTACCAATAAAGGATTTTACAAATAGTTTCTAATGTGCAGTGCACATATTTGTTGAAAAGCAAAAAACTTTACTACTGACTATATTTATAATTGGAAGAGTTATCACGATTTTATTTTTGATGTGTTTTATATAAATCACTTCATGGGCTGAAAAGTCCTTATAATAAGTACTTTTTATGAGTGTTTATATTGGTGATATTGTTCTTAAAGGAACAATACTGTGTGAGTGTGCACTGTGTAGTTGTAGATTTGATTAATTGAAAAACATGTTTTCTCACCAGTCTTATTTTGTATTTCCTTTTGTATTGTTTTGGGATTGTTGTGTTATTGGGTTAACAGTCTCTGTATAACGTAAACCTACCTGTTCAGTAGAGAAACCATTTAGAAACCAAATTTAGAGAATAATCCCAGTGATATCACCTTTGTTCAGTTATGACCAAGTATTAACAATATCCTGAACTCATGACACTTACTGTACCAGATCATTATAGCTCCCCTCCTTCACATGTACAGTGTGTGCTGCATCAAAACATTTTCTTCCTTACACTAAAATCAGCAGTTTGATACTGCTTGAGCTTGTTTGGTATTAACACTTTAAATACTAATTGTAGCAAAGACTATTCATAATAAAACATTTAAAAAAAAAAATGATTTGCTTCAGCTGTGATTAATGGATGAAGATATTTATTTTTAATACAGTTGAAAATGTCTGTTATTCAGGCTTTGTTGTCATCTCTGGAGGCTTTGAAGAGAAAATGGATTAGATGAAGAGTGCAAGATTAAAGGCCAGGCCAGACTAGGAACATCTTCACATCATTAGCCTTATTTTTGCATATTGAAAACCTGCCACCATTCAAAGACATGATTCAACCAAATCCATAATCAACATTGTATTTTCTACAGACATAGCTGCATAATGAGTCATATGCATAAAGAGTTTGCAAAATGCTACTGTTTTGCATTACAAAATATTCAGCGATTCCCTGCAAGATCTCTGAGGGACAGATTAGCAACAGCAGAGAGGGAAAGAAATGGGTCACTTTTTTTGGAAGATTTTGACAACATGAACAAGTAGAAAAGGCTAAATTATCTAAAGAAAACTTAATTGTGCATGCTCTGAAAATTGCAGGTCCAAACACTAAACAGGTTGAAAGGTCAGTTAGTTGTGTACATGTGCGATGTTGTATGGGAGTTGCAGTTGAAGTTTAAAAAGAGTAAGGAGTAATTAAAGAGTAATGAGTGCTGCTGAAATGCTAGTTGAACTGTAAAAAGTGAAAGCAATTGAAATGTCAGTTAAAGCTAAAGCACCAGAGATAGTTGAACCATGTGCACTGTTAATAGTTGAAGTGTCAGTTGGTGTGTTAGCAGTGACAGCAGTTAAAATGTCAGTTGAAATAATGGATGGAATAACAATATGTACCATGGACTTTGGATAATGAAAAAAGTACACCTTTCTCCCATTAACCACCAGTCTAAAAATTGTGCAGTTTACACATTATAAACACACTTTGGTAGAGTAGCACTATCACAAATGTCAAAAATACAAAAAAAAATAAATAAAGGAAGAAGCAGCATTGACTTTGGCACAACCCCTGCACCACCTTTCAGTTCATACAGCACTGCCAAAAGTCACAGTGTGGTTTTGGCATGTATATACACATACGCGCATGCACACAGCAGCTACAGTAGCGTATGGAATGGAAACAGCTCGAAAAGCTCTGCGTTTGTGGTGCAAATTTGTCAAAAGCATCCAGCAGAGGCATTAATCATGGCACGTAAGCAATCTGTGAATCATTATCGAGACTATAGAGCCGTATGCTGTATGACCCAAACTATCACAGTACTGTAACATATACCCTATATTTCTTCAGTTTATATACAAAATCCCCATATAAGGCATGTCCATGTGCCACTACAATGATCTATATGTTATTAGTGTACTCTGCAAGTTAATAATCCACAATGACATTCAGGATATGATTGGTAAATTCACATAGTTGTTGCATGCACATATGGCACCCATTTTCTTGATATGCATGGAATACAAACATTTGGGTTTTCCCTCCACAATAAAGACAATTTTTGTGTTTTTCCTCTTTGTCAAGTTTGGAATGACAGCCACATCCTTTGCGGCCCTGAGGGACGCAGCAACAGCCAATCGATTGATCACCATGCCCCCGATCTTTGTGTGCTCTCTGTGGCCTCTGACCTCCATATCATCCGCTGACAGCTCCTACTGCTTCCTTCACAGCTCTGGGGGTTTCAACCCTCCCCTGCAGAGACAGTGATGCACTCGCTCTGCTTGTTTGTCACCACATTCTGGAGGCTTCCTCTCTCAGCGTGGGATTACATGGTGTGGCAATGGATACGTGCACCACAAAACACAACACCCACACACTTGGGTTGTTGCATTTCCCCTAACCAACTGATAACAGCCCACATGACATACCCTCCCAAAGGAGAGGTAAAGTCCAGGTTTTGTTATGTAGCCAAGTAAAGAGTGACTCACAGGGGTTACCACAGTCATTCAAAGAGATCCGGAGGTCACAAGGAACCATCAAGGTAGTGTAACAGGAGAGGGATGTCCTCAGGCCTCGACCCCTCCCCTGCTCTGGATGGAAGATGGTCCTTGTGCCTCTGGAAGGATGCATGACTCTTTACACATCAATGATTTCTACAGGGAAAATGTTAGATGTATTTATATGTTAAAATAAGTGTAGATTTATATCAGTATTTTTGGAAAATAATACATGCTACTTATTTTATGAAAAACAAATTAGGCAATGTGTTGACATCATGTGAAGATTTTCTTTGTTTATTTTCATTCTCGTGCTTCTTTGAGCTTTGATCCCAGACTCAAAAGGTAGGCTTGCAGAGGGGTGTGCTAGTGGCCTGGACACAGGCTTTGAAACCCAACACTGTCTGCCTCCAGTATCCCCAGGGAGCCCATGAAAGTGATGTAATGGGGAGAGTGGTTTGGGAATCATCGGTGGGCAGCGGGGTGGTATAGTGGTTAGGAACACAGATCAAATGGCTTAATTTCCACAGCCTTCAGATCCCATTTGACATTAATTGCCCACCTGGCAAGACCAGCAGTTACCAACACTTAGTTATGCCCATTAGAACAACGAGGTGAATTAAAGCTCAATTATAGCTTTCTGGGAATATATCTGAAAACACAATGCCTGCGGGCCATGCAAAGCCTTGTGGTAGAAACTGTGAGAACTCACATAGCCAGTACATGCTGAGAAATGACCTTGATTAAAGGGACAGGTCAACCCAAAAATACATATTTTTGATTTTCCCTTATCCCTTTAAGGGAGTATTGCTAAGTACTTACCATGTGCAAGTTTTGGCACTGAGAAATCTGACATCACAGATGCTAAGAAGCTTAGCTCCGCATCTTTCAAATAATCATGCGATCATCTTGGGAAATAAACAGTGAATTTGAAGTCTGGCTTTGGGAAAGCTGGAGCAGGCTTTTGTATATCTCCCACATGGTCTTTGAACAATATGTCAGATTTTCATCAACTGTGTTTGGCATTTTGACCAAGGGCTTCTCGGACAATATACCATAATATGTCCCCCATCTACAGCTGTCATTGTGCCTTCTGGGCTGGTACCACAAAGTGCAATAACTGGAGAAAAATTTCCTCATCTAAGCGCCAGCTCCCCACCATCCACCCCACTGCCCCTCCTTCCCACCAGCAAGCTCCCTTTTGTCCTGGATTGTTGGTAAGCTCCTTGCATTTCTGTGTCCTCCATGTGTGGAGGGATAAAGGATACAGGGTTCCACATAGACATCTGTCCCGCAGATATGGTGCAAATGCATCTCTGCGATATGGATATCACTTCACTTCATATTCATTCAAGCTATTCTATATGGATTTTCACGCAACACTCTTCCTGCTTAGGACGCATCAATACATTCAAGTCCCCTGACAGTGCATCCAATTGTTACAGCTACACAATGGTTATATATGAACAAACCCATGGTGCTTACAATGTAAAATAGCAAGCATGATGTCTGGACAATGTTACCATAAAATATAGTACTGAAATATAGATGTTTTTTAGAGTGTGGAAAGGGTTTCTCTTTTGTGCAGAAAAGAATACATAATCCTCTTTATTGCTCTGAATTATTTGCTACTGTATCAAATATTGGTATTATGATGAAATGGATACACATCATGATACTGTAAATCAATGGTTCCCAACCTTTTTTTGTCAGACGTATTCCCACACAGCCCTGTCGGATGAACTCAACCTTCATCAACAATATTTCAACCATTTACCCATTACTTTTGAGAAACTATTTGAACTGTTTATTCATTCATTTTAGCTATCTATTTAACCATTTATACATTACTTTTAGCTATTTCATAATTTATCCAATCTTCCCATTGGATTGAATTGCAGAGGTACTCCTGGCTGGGAATCACTGCTGCAAATGATATGCCTATAATATGACAACATGGTTGCTAATTGCATCATAACACATAAAATGCATCCACACACACACACCCTTTACTTGGTAAAACTGGCAAGGCCTTTGTCACTGTTATATAACCCATCTGCTACCCTGCTGCAGGGTGCTGAGGATCACCTTCCAATCAGGAGAGCCAGCCCCTTCAGCTGCACTGCTTGGCTTGCCCTACCATGAACCATATCATCAACTCTAATTGCCCATTAAGTCTGTGCCTACAATAACAATGCAACGTCATATTTCCATGTTAGTTAAAAAATACGACCATTGCGATGTTGACTTTGAAGCCAATTCAGCGACTGTTAGTGCCAATTGATCCAGAGGTACGTCAGCAGTGGCCACAGAACAGATGCTGGCGCAGCAGCATGCCTGACGCAGATCACAGCTGGCAGCTCTCTCTGCAGCCAACCTGACAGGTTACATCAGTTATACAAGCAGTATTAAAAAAACAAGCCGAAAAAGCCTTGCATGTATTTTCACTTTGAAATGACCTGAAGATGCTTTGGTGTTGAAATAAATATCTTTGCCAGAGGGTTTCTATTAAAAACCTTGATACAACTGCCAGACTTCGGAGCTCACGCAGAGTCAGTGAAATTCCACTTGCAGCGAGTCTGTCTGATCTGAACTATCAACAGAACTCATGAACCTTGAATGTTCTTGAGCTACTTTAGTCTCTAAACCCCCAAACCCCACAAGTGGGTTCCTCCCCCAAGAAAATTTGATGTTATTTGCCTAAAAACTATGCATTTTCCCATAATTTTAGACTACTATCATTACAATATTTATATTTAAAAAAAACACATTGTAGTCACATTACACTGACATTTGCAAGAAAGAGTTAAACTAATATGCTCACTGATGAAGCCAGCGTGATGTCCTGAAGTTATCCTTCACATTTCTGTGAGTGCTCGCGCTGTGTGCCATAAAAAAAATAATAATCACAAAATACCATTGGTTAAACAAAGCTTATAGTGAAGGGATTTGAACTACGATTTGCTCATCCTCCCAAAGTCAGGGTGAAGCCACTAACCAGCTGTAGGGGTGGGTATCGTTAGGACTGTATCTTTATCTTATCCATACTCTTATCAGCCCGGTTCTTTATCAATACTGTTACTGGTTCATTTTCATTACTAAAGAACTGGGGTTTTTTAAATTATAATTTAAAAAAAAAAGAATACATTTATAACAGGATTATAATTGATATATATTTTAAATATAACAAAATATTGTTTCTAGAGCAGCAACAGTTTACAACAGCAAAGTCACTTTATACACTCAATAATATCTCACTGGAAACAAATCTAAAATGTCAGTCAAATAAATAGCCTAATATTCCTGACGTCAAAATACCGAGTGAAGTTTAGAAAGAATGAAGAACGCAGACATCAGTCAGGAGGAAGGATGTTTGTGTGTGCATGTATAGGAGCTGAGCCCCGCCCTCGGTCAAACCGGGTCAAACACGCAGAGGAGAGGACAGAGAAGCCAGTGCGACCATAAAATATTTGTTAACGGATCTGCATCTGCATGATTCAAATGGGTCACATTTTTAGGTTGGAAAATTCAGAATTCTGTATAAATCTGGAAAAATCACATCGCCGATACATACTGAAAACAAGCTACAAAATTGAATACCTCTGAAAATGGCGTTTAAGACTCTTTAAGACTTTTTAAGACTTTTTCAGCACATTAATTGTAGCTAAATTGATTTATCAACTTTTAATACTTTTTAAGACCCCACGGACACCCTGATAGCTGTAAACCCTTCAGAGACCTCTGAACTATACCATTGGAATAAATCCTTGCACTCGGACATCTCAAAAATCCGATATCACACCATTTATCCTTTAATGTAATCTGAGTGCACATGGATAGAAATTCCATTATCTCCCGGGGTGAAGCATAAATCCCCAGAAACTAAAATGAAGCATATTTATTTGTACTGCTGAATATGAAAACAAGACTGAAGCTTATCATCATGAACACATTTGTAACTGCTGAAATCTTACATCTTTAAATGTAAGAAATGAATACCAGAGAAAAACAATCTTGTTGTTGAAAGACAATAACTGTTTATTTTGCAATTTTTTTGTTCATGCTAGTGGATGAATAAACCACGAAAGAATTGGGCATAGTTGCACCGTTAAATATTGACTAATTTTCAGTGAGCACATCCTCGGGTTGACGGGACAAACACAAGGGAGGCTCATATAGCAAAGAACTAAATTAATAAACAGGGGCACTGCTTTGTTTGCCCCTTTATGAAACAAACAGCACCACTTACAACAAATGAATATTATACATATTATAATAAATGAGAAATGCCTGCTAGAGGCTTGAAAAGACCAGCAGCTAAATAAAAAAAAATAAAATGAAACAGAGCTGTTTTGAAGACTAGTGGTCTTTGGCTCTGAGAGCACGGGATATTTACACACTAAGTGAACAATTCCCCCACTTCTAATGAATTATTCAGCATGCAATCCATTTTGAGGCTGTATGAGAAATTAAAAAATAAATTGTGTACATAAATACATGCATGTGACACACTAACTCTTCCAGCAGCTAGGTATGCCCTTCAGGTCACAACCCTGTTATGAAGCGTGAATAGTCAGGCTGTGTGTACTGTATAAGCATTGACACAAATAAAACAGCGCAAAAATACACACAAACTGCAGGGTTTTTCCCTTTTAGTGGCTCTGAATCTCCACATCAGGTTGTATGTTTTAGGCAATTTTGTAGTGTCGCTAAAATGTTGGGTAGTATAGCATTTCTGTTTTCCTTAGAGACCTAAGTGGGAAAAGAAATAAACAAAAATCATTAGAAGACGGCAAGTAGGTAGTCTGCAGATCATAATGCAACAAGCCGTGCTGCCAAATATAAATCACATGAGAACTGTGACAAATGTTTTGTCCTTTAGGATGTAAGCCTCAGAAAAAACAGTGTGCACTTTTTTATTATCAAACCACATCACTGACCTACTTTCTTATAATTGAAATCACAAATCATGTTTGCCAAAAATGTTTATACTGCCTCAGAACCTTGTTTGATATAATAACTACCCCAGCATAGTGAGTATTTTGCATGACAATATCCATAACTGAGTCTTCTGTGATAAATTATTTTGACATTTGAAACCACCCTTTGTTGTTGAATCAGTCACGCATGATTTAGAGTTAATCCTACTATAGGAGAGGGATAATGGAGGGCATGCCCCTTCTGGAGACTGACTGCCCTCCTAAGAACAAGTGGATACAGTGTAAACACTGTCCCAAAGCTAATGTGGGACTTAAAAGCTCCTAAACTGACATAAATATCTATTTTTTTCCCCAGAGAGTGTGCTAGTATTTATACTCACTGTGAAGACCTTGACATCCCCCCTGCTCCGCACCTCTTCCACGAGACCCAGCGGTTTACCCTTGGGGATGGGGATGGTGCCCAGGATGGTGCAGGAAGTGCTATCTAAAGTCTGTCTCACTGCCCTGATGAATGACTGGCTGAAGAGCTCCATTTTGCCAATCTCGTCAATGACAAACACCTTCCTGCTGCCCCCATCTGCTGACCCTACCTGGAGACGATAGAGATGTTAGCATTAAGCAAGACCACAGTCAATGCATGCATAAATGTATGCTTGATGTTACTTACAATTTAGAAATAAAAGAAAACTAGTTCAGTTTGGACATTCATTGATAAAAAGATTAAATAGATTTCATTGGTGGCCATGTGGCTAATCTAACGTGGGAAAAGCCCATCGTGTTAATGTCTCATGTATGTGAATCTCACTGACTGATAATATGCCTGGGACAATGTTTGCACGTTACATGCAACAGGTCATCTGCAGTGATTAAAGAGACGCTTCAAGTGAGATGAAAGTGGAATAACCTTCCTTTACAGTGCATGTGTAGATGTCACTCCAGACTCACTTTACATGCCGAATTAATCACAGTCAGTGGCAGCCAGACGGCACCACGAACACTAAAAATGTCACTCTGGAATTTATGTGTTTTCAAGCTTCCAATTATTCCATCAATTCTGAGAAAATCAAAGGTTTGGTAGTTTGTTAAGTGGGGAATAAAGGGAGTGTTTTGCTTACTGCGATCTACTGATGAGGGTGAGTTTAAAAAGCATGTGCTGCTGTCTTACGTTTCTGAAGAGGGGGAGAGCCAGGTTTTCAAATGAAGGCAAGTCAACCACATACTGCCCAACTGTGTATTCCCGTCTGCCATGAGATGAACCGGGAACGTCTCTAAAATAAGGTGAGGGTTACTAAAAACAACAGGATAAAATAGAACAGGTAGTTTGATTTGGATAAGATGAAAAGCCTGCTACCTGATTCTGGACAGGTGGCCCCTCTCTCCTGTCACTGTGACTACATCAAAGCCAACTCTCCGGCCTCCCTCCCTGACCTCCTCTGTGTAAAACCCTTCAACTCCCACTCCTGATGACACTAAAGCCTCACAGGCTTTCTGGACCAGGGTGGTTTTCCCCACTCCTGTAAGCAAAACAAAGGACATTGTAAAACAACTGCAATATCACTCAGTTTAAAACTGGGGTACAGTCAGTGCCTTACTGTAAAATGTTAGGACATGTTTAATCCATGCATTAGTGATGTTAGCGTCCTTAGTCCTTAATCAATGCTCTCAGTCTACTAAATGTATATAACGTTAAAACAATATATCTTTGACTGTCATATTGACTAAAAAATACTATTAAAAAATGAAATTGTTTATATAAACGTCTCTTTAATGTTTGTAATGAGTTAAAGCAATAGCATAAATACCTAGTTGCCATAAAACGTTGCCAGTATAATTCGATATTATCCCGACAAAAATAGCTAAAACAAGCTAACTTTCTTTAAAACCACCGTTAACGCTTACTGACTCTTAAGATAGCTGACTGCCTGGTCTGGATTTACAGTGACTTGAACTTCAACAGCACCGAACACACTAGGTATTAAGTGTTACCTGGAGGTCCTGTCAGAAAAACGTGTTTGAACATTTCAGTTTACACCATGTATCATGCTGCTACAGCTCTTCCGTACACATCGAGGTGACGCATGCGCGGTAGGCACAAGACTTCTATACTTTATTTTGTAAAAGACAGCACATTATTTCTCGATTTACATGCTTTACTTGAGTAAAACGAGCAATACCACTGTGTACAAATAAATGTAGTACAGTAAAAAAGTTCTCTGTCAAATGTCGTGGACAGAGTAGCATAAAATTGAAATACTCAAAGTACAAGTACTTAATTACAGTACTTGAGTAAATGTACTTAATACTAATAATAATAATACCTTTCCACCTCTTCAAATTAGTAAGGTTCCACTGTCCCACTGAAACCCAAAAATTGCAAAAGAAATGCTAAACCCAGCTGTGTCACGCAAAACACAGCCCACCAGTGGGAAAATGAATGAAATAGCGGTCTCTGTTTTGCTTAGCAAATAATATCAAGAGACAAATGCAAAGTAGCAGGTGGTATTTAAAGAAAATAATATGAAATCAAGTGCTGCCTTAGGAGCTCTGCGAGATTTTCAACTTGAGACAACTCTACTAGAAAGGAGAGCTTATGAGTTAAATGATTTGCATGAGTGGTGCGCATCGAGAGATTTCCTATCCTCTTATATGTTACTAAAAGACTCATGGTCCAAGACTTTATGCAAATGTCCAGTAGCCTAGTATTAACTGAGTGGTTAAGACATAAAATGATCACCTTATTTCCAGAAAAAGCTTGTCTTTATTCAAAAAGGTTGTCAGACATCATAACTGAAAGGAAAACTTACACAGTTACATATTTGCTAGATGCGTACAATACAATACTGCTACTCATCTGTTTCACTTGGCTAAGGGAAATAGTGTAGCCTTGATGTATATATTTTTTCTTTACATAGTGTAACCAGGGAGTTTGTTGGCCACTAGCTTAGAGATATGCTGATACTCCTTTCTGAAATCCAGAGAGCCTAGCTCATCCTCCAGTTCCTCTGCCTCCTGTGGTTCAAAGGAGGATATCGATTCTGCAGAAAATCCTGGAACTGGGCCGCTGTTCTTGGTTGACTTGCTCCATTGACTTTTTGATGATATGAAACTCTCTGCGCCAGAGCTCCTTTCCACTCTACTGCTCTCCGTCATCTGTTTCCTGGAGCATGTGGTTTGCAAGGAAACCAACCTGTCCCCGTCACCATCATCGGAGGAAAAGCTGAGGGCCGAGGCGTGGGTTCGAGGTCGGATGATGTGCGTACCCCTCAGAGCACGCTGTGGAGAGCTGGGGGCTTTGATGGGCACAGGGAGGACTGCTCTCGTCTGGAAACCTTCAGAGTCAGAGTTGCAGAAGTCGGGGTGGACAGGAGACTTGGGAGTCTTCGCTCTGGAGGGCTCAGGGCTACTCAAGGGGTCAGGAGAGTAGGCATCGCTGGGCTCAAGACTGTTAAAGTCATCAGCGTAGTCTGCCTCCTCGTTTCCTTCCCCGCTGGAGTCTGAAAATAAAGATTTTGGGCTGCTGTGTCTGCTGCTTCCTGAAGATTCAATTTTCTCTCTGTGCCTGACAGATTCAGACTGTGATTGATTTGATTCACTGTGATGCTCGTTCGTGTCTTTGTTTTGAGGAACATTGTCACTATCTACACTGGGGATGTGAATACATTTCAAGTCTCTTTCAGAAAGGGAAGGTTTTTCTGAAATTCTCAGAGAGTCTCTGTCTTGTTTACCATGAACTTTCCCTTGCAGGTTTTTCTGTTTTAGTGTGATTGTTTCTTGTAGTGCAGAGTTCACTGTGATGCTTTGTATCATTGTCTCAATATTTTCATTCAGACTGGGGCTCGGATTTAATAATGATTTCCTTTTGCTGGACTTCGTGATCTTAATACTTGACTTTGACTTTCCTTTACTTGGCTGTGTTTCACTCTGTATTAATTCCATGCATTCACGACGGTTTACTTTAAGAGGAGAAACTTGCTTCAGCCTTAGATTAAATGTTTTAGTTGTACCATATACAAGCTTCTTCCTAGGAGATGTACTGGAGCTTTTACGCTCAATCAAAGCCTCTTCTTGTTTATCTCTCACGCTTACAGATGCAGGCCTAACTACTGGTGTAGAGCAGTTTCTGGGGGAATGTAAATGTTTTAAATGGGAACTAGTCCCCCGTCTGGTTTTCTGCAACAATTTGGTTTGCGCATTTCGTGCTGTGTTTCCATGCCCAGCTGAAGTCTCTGTGGAAACAGGCCTGTAAATCCAAGCTAGACTGGGATGAATAGACAAGGACTGCTGTGGGTTCTGGTCATTCAACTGTGACAGCTCAACAAGAAGAGCATTTAGCAGAGGCAACTGTCGCAAGGCTTCCCCGAGGACATTTGGAGTCACCCCACTTGTTTCTTGGTTTCTTGACACTTTTACATCATGTTTTAGTCTCTGGTCCATCATTGGAGAACTTGTACCTTCACTTTTATTTTCAGCAGTCTCTTCCTCTGAGCGCGTGTCTTCAAACGTAAAAGCCTCTGAGTCTATATTCAGTAATTTGCAATCCCCTCCTTCATTTTTGCTATTTTCCTCAGAATTACTGTAGAAGAGATGTGGCGGACAAAATGTAGTTAAATCTTCTTCAGAACTACTTCTTTCAGTTTCTGTGAGTGTTTGAGGCATTTGGCTTCTTGTCTTCATGGCAACACAAACATCACTGTCCTGTTTAACCTCAGTTATCAAGGTATTCTCATTTGATGGTTTGTTGCTTTGGATGTTTCTGCTAACATCAGACTTGTCCAGTGTGGGTGAATAGACATTTCCACAGTCAAGACTCAATAATTCTGTAGATATGTTTTTCTCCATGATGCTCTCTTGTACATGCTGTCCTCCATGTACACTGGTGCTTTTAAGACCCCTCCTTTCTGTGATATGTGGCAGTAAACTAGCTCCCAGACTTAGCAGTTTATAAGTCAGAGAAACGGATCCAATTTTCTCCCCCGTGAGGTTGCATATACCAACAAGCCCCCTTTCACCATGAGACGAGGAAGTAGAAACGCTATGTTCAGTCACATCCTGCCTGATTCTGTCCATCATTTTAGCCAGTGAGATGAGTGAGGTCCCGACCAATTTGGGGATCTCCTCTTTCACATCCAACACCATAGCATAGAGAGGGGTGTTAGATAGATGGGTATGCAGTGAGTTTGGGTTCATTTTGAAGAGACAAGACTTGCCTCTGTTAAAGGCGTATTCTCCCCGTTGACCCTTTCCATGCTGTTCTTGTTGGTTAATGCCACTACTGCTCTTTTGAGGCTGATTAATGAGCAGCGTTGGAAAATCCAGCAGTCGTACTCCGAGAGCCAGTTCGTCGGAAACTTTACTTTCTTTCTCGATTCGGATATATTCCACCAAAAGCTCAAACGAAAACAGAGTCTCGAGATCATCGCCATTTCCTCGTCCTGACATCCTGAAAGCTGTGTGACCACAAAAAAAAACCCAACCAGCTAATTATTTCGCTGTTAGCTAATCCGCAAACTCGAGCTTTTAGCTTATCTCGGCTCCATGGAAACAAACAGCTGTCGCAAGTATATAGCGTCACACAATGCCCCGGGATACCTGGGAAATGTGGTTTCAGGGGTCCTTTAAGTATGTCACTGATTTAATTAAAATTGAATTAATCAATAATATTGCTATTTTTTTTATACTTTAAAAACAAACAAACAGAGGTATTGTTCGTATTTGTAATTTATGGACGTCTGTCTCCAAATTCAAACTAAGGAAAATAGAAAAAGAAAAAAACTAACAACTGCAGAATAACAAATTACCGGTAACTACAAGAAAACAAGACGCATTACAAGTACAGGGGTATGAAGATGATAATTTATTCAGGTACAGTTTGGGAGAGCATCTTTTCTGCAGTTCACCAGATGGTGCCACTGTAGGGCTTATTGGACTCGTAAACCAAAATAGTCTTTTGGTGAATGGCAACAAGGCCCCTGGACTTAGTTTAAAGAGCAGGCTCATTATTCGCCTTTAGCCTACCGTTAACATTAGTCTGTTATTCTCCCTTCGATATCAACCAACAAACCTATGATAATAATGTCTCAGAGTGGCCAGGAGTGAACAGCGGAGAGTTTCTACAAGCGTCTGGTGGGCGGAGTCTTTCTCTCTGCGTGTTGTCATCACGGAGATAGGTGCTGGATGGTATCGCTATGGTCTGTGCTACTTCAGTCTGGAGGCTGAGACTGACAGAGAGAGACGTGAGGCCAACTACCACGGCTTCAACTGGTTTTTACCATTTAAGGATAACTGACAACGTTAACAGTCTCGCAACCTGGACGGGACATCGCTCACATTTAAAGGTAAGACCCGAATGCATTTTTCTCCCTCCGAACCGACCAACAAAGTAAAAAGTAGGGCTGTAACGTTAGCTAAAAGTGAGGAGCGCTACACACTGTGAGAGTAGCGAAAGCCGTAGAAACTCAGTGGCATATGGATGGTGATAGTGAACACAAAGGGTAAAGTTACTTTCAGGCACCGAAGCAGATTATTAAATAACTATATGGTATGAGCTATGGTGCTGTTGGCAATACTTGATTCATGTTTGTTTTTTTCTTTAAGAGCATGCTAGCCTCTCATATGAACCTAATTCATTGCACAATGCATTCATATTCCTGAAGGCACACTATATTATATCACTCTGGTTTTTAAAATATTTTTTTACTGTTAATTGTATTACACGTTGACGTCATATTTTTGGTAATGGTGGTGGTGGTGTTTGTGAGTGTGCGCGCGCGCGCACGCATGCTGGGGTGTTACTGGACTGGATTTGCACAGACATATTTTTGAATGAATTTGTTTAGTGGAGTGCTTCCATGAAAACGGTGGGGGGCGATAAATGCATCATTGTCCGAATGGTCATCATGGATAATAAAGCCTTCTCATGCCCACTGTAGGTGAAGCCCACAGCTGTTACTGTTGTATTGTGTGCTTATGTTTACTTTTTGCAGCAGTGGGAGCTTGTCAGTATGTCCAGACAAAGAACAATTTCCCCTAAAATCAGAGTTGTTTGGATTCCCCATAAATAATTGCTGGCAGTCTCCTTGTACACAGCATGTGCAATCTTGCTTCATTACTGGCTGCTCTTGTGGCCTATTCAACATAAAATGTACTGTATACTCCACTGGGAGAGTAAACAAGTGAAATGTTATTTGTGTTCCAGCACCATATCCTTTGCTGTCTTCCTGCAGGAAGTTTAGCCTCCACAATAACTAGCTTCCCAATAATGGGAAACAAATAGGCCCATTCCTCTGCTGGTGGCTAGCTGCAGACACAACAACTAGGTGCTTGAGTGTAAATGTAAGTTTCCATTGTTTCATTTTCAGTGCTCTGGATTTCTGTCCTGCTGGCTTCACAGCTCCCATCTGAACAGATCAAGCATAAAGACTTCTCTGCGCCTGGAGCGTTAAAATCAATAAGACACCATTATTTTTCATAGGGTTTTATGTCTGGGAAAGATTAGTTTTCCGTGGGGCTGTGCTGAACCAAGTAGGCACAGGAGTGTTTTAAGATGGCTCCAGTATGTTCATGGCCTGGTATAACATTTAACATATTTTCCTTTAACACCAAAAATGTTTGGCTTAACTCCAGCTGACATAGGTCTGCACATCAGGGAGGAAATTTTTCAACTGACCACTCTCCTGAATGGGCATAAAGACATCTGTAGTGTTGTGTGAATAATTTGCTATTATTGTGCACAGAAGCGAAAAACAACCCCATTAATCTGCTAATTCTGCACGTCGTCATCCAAATATTTCTATTAGTTAACCCGTTTTACCAATCCAGTTTGGATTCATATGCCTTTCCTCATTATGTAGTTGCACCCAATATTTAACCTATATGATATTTAATTTAGAGTGTTTCATTCGATTCCTACTTTGTTGGATTTTCTGTTGGAAATTCTAGGTTTTTGTTACATTAAAGAAGGAAAGGCATGCTTTTTTCTCCAGATTGATGAAAGATAGATTCAAGACAAGATCTTCCCTAATGTAGATGAAAATGAGGCTGCCTAGGTACCACATCTCACCCAATGTCAGCAGCGCACTCGCAGAGGGAGACTATTCAGCAGCCATGATAATGACAGTGCCAGGGAAAGTCTTTCAATCTTAGTTTGAATAGAGATCTGTTGCATTCTGCCGTCAATAGGGTGCAGAGAGGGCCCTGTAGAAGAAATATGTTCTCATCTATTTCTGACAGTGCCTTATGCATGGTTAACCAGACAATGGGTAATTGAGCCAGATAGATATGTCTTTCAAAATAAAGTTATGTGCACAATGTGATCTCAGCTGAACAATAAGGCACCTGTCATGATTGGCAGAGGAATGGCTTCCTGTGACATGCCCACAGGCCATATCCAGTTGTTATCATTGCAGAGCTGGTCAGGATATCTTCTGGCCTAGTAGGCTTGGAGACGCCCCACTAGAGTTACAGCTGTTATGTTGTGATTGTGAAACAGAAATTGCCTGTAAAGATATTACTGTAACACGGAACTGTTTGGAGGCTTTCTTTAGGTTTGGGAAATTACTTAACAGTAGTGGCTGATTTCAGTCTTCTTGTTACACCACTCCCCCAGTGTTCCCAGTATTTGTCTCTGTTCCCACGGTGCTTTGCTACCGGTGTGCTGACTAGTCATGATTTGGAGAACAGTAGAAGGGAAACAAAATGCTAAAGGACTTAGGTTCAGACCACATTTGTTAGGGGTGATGCATTTCTCCTTATTGTACCATAGAAGCATGCCAAACCATGTGGCGCCCCCCTTTCCAGCAGATCCCACACCCCATGCATGTGACGGGGATCAGGAAACCTGGTCTGGTCTGTGCCGGCTGACCGGCTGGCTGGCCAGTCAGGAGTCACAATGGGCCTCCTAACCAAATCCTGTTGCTTCAAAACCAGCCAGCCAGCAGACAGGGGATCACATGCTGCCTGCTCCTGTTATGAGAGCCAGACTTTCTCTCTGTCTTTTTGTCAGCCTTTGTTTTGATTGCAGTCTGGATTTATGGAAGGATTTAAGCCCACTCATCACTGTCAGGGAAAGCACAGATGCCGTCATTAGGTTGATGTTTTTTTATGAATTGATCCCCTGTTCCACTAGGGGTCTGTTTGTGATGGATGTGGGTGGTTTACTGAGCAATGTTCAGTACCATCAATACTTCCCATTAGTTTGGGATAAAAACTAACAATAAACCATCCACATGATTCTCTGAAGAAGGTTGAAACATGGTTACCAAAGGATCTTGCGACTCTAACTGCTCCAAGGTCAGCGTGTTGGGTTGTGTTAGGGTCATTCATCATTTTTGTCTGCACTGCACACTTCTCATGTGCAATCAGTGTAATAGCATTAAGGCGGCATGTTTAACAGCTTGCTCAGACGCTGGCTATGTCAGCATGCATTCCAGCGAAACACAGGAAGACGCCAACAGCTCTTCACAGCACAATATTTCCACTCTTTATGTGATATGCATAAATGAGATGTTATGGCCTGTGGCTTGTTTCCTGAGGACATATGTGGATTGGTGCCCTCGTGTGCTGCTTTTGCGTGTTTATTTATTTGTGTCTAGTAGATGAATGTTAATCTGACCATACTGATGGTATATACTGTACAGTGGATTAGGTGCAGATGGATGCTGTGTTTGATGATGTAATGCCATTTAAGGCATAACCAAGGGATTTCTGCTTTGGATCCGTTGAACATTTTCATGCTTATCTTGTTCAGATGTACGTGGTAAATGATAATATCTATTTGTAAAATTGGCTAAAATAGCTACACTAGCCCATCCCTTGTGTCTTGTAAATGTTGTATCTGTTCTGCTCTTAATTCTCCCACCCTCTTGCCACTCATCCAGTGGCTTGCTGTCGTGCCAGGCACATTTGAGTGAAAAAGCACTTGCCATGGCTGGAGGGGAAGCTGCTGGATGGAGCAGATGGTATAGTGACAGAAGTCAAATGCGGATTGTGCCATTGCTGGTGAGGATGGAGTCAACCTCTGGTGACACACTGCTGAAGGACTGAGGAGGAGGTGGGATGTGGGGGCAGAGGGGAGAATAGGTTTTGAGCCATTACTGCTGGCTCATGCCTAGCTAGACCAATAATGGCAAAGATTAGACATCTGATAACTTCAGCTGGAGAAATGGATGACATACAGTATGCTTCCCTATTTTCACATTACAGCTGTTTTGAAGCCCTTCTGTTGCAGTGCAGAAGGTGAATGAGCAATGATATATTGTATTATCCACAAATTATATATTACTACTGTGTCACTGGTCATGAAAACAAAATCATATGAGCAGCTTAGACCAGCTTGACCCTTATTTTTTTATGATGACCTTTTGAAACCCCACATGATTTTCTAGACTAAGCCCCATCACACACACAGGACTGACAGATGGAGCTACATACTGTATGATCTTAACTGTATGGCAGTTGCTTACAGATGTAGCCCTGACAGTCAACACAGATGTAACTGTAAGAAATGTATCAGTCTGAAAGACTAACCATCATTGTCATAATTACGAAAGATTTTAAAAATGAAGATATTTGACCATTTACACGCCTCACCCCACTGGTTCTCCATACTGGGTCAAAATAATGGTGCATTTGTACCTGTGGCATAATCATTAAGTTAAATAGCAAAATGGAGTCAAACCACAACCTTCCGGCTTTAGACTAAATCCATTAGTCTTGTTCCTGGTGTGAACGCACAATAGTTGTATTTAGCCATTTATGATCCTTTTAAAGACAAAGTCTAACCAGTGGACAGCAGTGCACATAGCACTAGTCAGAGCTGTGAGCAGGGGAGGATCACTCTTTGTTTTCACCAGGCCAATCATTTAACTATGTCACTCCAAACAACATCATGTTCACGCATTATGGATTTGCAATAGTCAAGCATATAGGAAAATGTGTCTTGCCAAGATGAATTATGTCTGCACCTTCTGTTCCCTTGGGGACTCATTAGTGTCCGTATCAGGAATGTTGGAGAAAAGGCCAACGAAAGTTGCTGACCCTCCTTACATGTTTTGTCTACGTGTCTGTCACTGGGCCACAATGGAGAGAATGAGTGCTGGTCAGTCATTAACCCGATTGCCACAGAGTCCAAGGACTAGTCGTGACCCATGGGGTTAACTCAGCCTGTGTTCCCCCCAGCGGGCCCAGACAATCGGGACAGCTGACCTCTGTGGTCGCAGCCAGCCTCCAATGGGAGATAAGAAGGGATTTGGTTTAGTGCCGGTGCGCATACCTCCTTCCTACTGTAGCGAAAAAGAAAAGGCCTGTCTGAATAGGCAGACATGCCTGGGTGTGGGTGAGTCTAGACTGCATGCCATTATGGCCTCTGTAGACTTTCTCTCTCTGTGTCTCTGTCTATCTATTCATTCACTGAACACCACCTTGGAAAAGGTGTCAGGTATGGAACTTCAAAATGTCCAATATTAGATACAGAAAGAGGTGTAAAATAAATATATGAATAAATACAGGAAAATATGTAAATGAACCAACAAGTTCCCAACCTGCCCCCCTCAAACAATCACAATCCAATAAGAATGATAAAATAATGAATAAATATAGAGTTGAGTTTGATGGTTGGACAGGATGGATGGAATTATTTAACGCTTTATTGGTTGATTTATGTATTTTCCTGTATTCATAGAATTATTTATTTCACAATATCTATTTATGTAATATTAGCCATGTTGGAGTCCTCATAGGTACACTAACCTGGACCTGTAGTCATAAAATGTAGGCCAATACTGCATGAAGCCCCCTGTGCAAACATCTGCGCCCTTGACTGTCAAATCAACCCACGGTAAGGCAAGGAGCAAATAGCCATCGTATGAGCTGTTTTGACTTGTTTCTGATAGAGGTTGATTGTAATTAACAAGTCAAATGGAGCAGAGCCGTGACAGATGTGCCATAAAGTGCTCAGCTTCAGTGTGTTTGCGTGCATGTGTGTGAGCCATTGCTGCTGGAGCCAGTATCCTTCACTTAACCCCGCCAGTGCACTTCAGTGCTTCCACACTGTTGTTGAGCATGAGGTTATGTCGAAATTCAATTTAGCATTAATTCCTTAAGGTATAAAGAATATAAGGACCATAATAAAAGAAAAAAAGTGTTGAATTATACCGCTCTGTGCTGTTTGACAGGCTGCTTTGTGCTGTTGTGAGATGGCCTATTCTGCTTTGTGCACAGTACTGACGGGAATGGACAAGTTTTCTGGGTATCAGCCTTTTTACAGGAAGGAACTTTCTCCTAAACAGCCCATTATCAATTGTGAGAAAGTGTCTGTTTTTTGATGTCTCCTTTCATGTTGCGAGCTCACTGACATGAGACAAAGTCTAGTCATGGTCTGTAGTCTGTTATTGTGTTTTTAAAAGCGCTGACGAAACGTATTGGGAGGAAGACGTAATTCTTGTTTGTGTTTCCACTGATCCATAAATCAGATGATAATGATTTTAGTTTACTGAATATACATGGATTATACTGGGAATCCCAGAACTATAACAAAACTTTATTTTCAATGTGTATTTCAAAGTGATGTGATGCAATGTATTATTCGGATTGTGTTACTCTTGCATTTGACAGCAGCAGCAAGCTGTCAAAATCTTTTAAGTGTTGGCTAGAAGAAATCAGAGGCATTATAGCATTCTTCCAAGAAGCTTTTGTTTTCATTTTCTAGAGCTTCATTCGGTTGAAATAAACAGTATACTTTCTTTCAATATCCTTTAATATAGATATTGTCTCTGTAATTCAATTCAGATTGTACTTGTGAATTATGCACACCATTAAACCAGGACATTACTATGTAGCCTTTGTATCCACTTACTGAAGCACAAAAATGCCTGTACATGATGTTACCTTTGACCTATTCTATTCTTGTAACTTGCTGTTAGCAAAGATATAGTAGTCTTTGACTATTTTAGACAAGCCTGAGCTACTGGAGTTACTGGTGTGTATGGGAAATCACACACAAAGTGGAAGGGAAAGCTAAAGCAGAGAGGAGCTGAACTGTGCAGAGCTGGCAGTCGGCCTGGCCTTTCCTTGTACTCGAGGCTGCTGCAGCAGTGGTATGATGTGTTTAAGGAGCACCGGCCCAGTCAAGCAAATCTAATTTGAAGCTAGAGTAGTGTATTCCATCTCACTTTTTTTTTTTCTCTTTCTTTGCGACATCATTTTGACTAGCCTTCCTTTTATGCGATTTTTAAAGGCTGTTGACGGAGGATAATGATCTGGAGTGACAGTGGCCTGATTTTTTTTTTTTCTTTTCTTGTCTGTCAATGTGGAGGAGATCAACTGCTGCCCTCAAGTGTATTGAAGGTTTCTGTGGACGTTTGGAGGTTAGCCACAGGGGGTGGGACGCTGTGGGATCCAGAGCTAGAGGGGCAGCGCATTTGACACTGAGTGCTAGCCTTTATATGGGTTTACTGCCTTTAAAAGAAGAAGGAGCAACGGAAAAGGAGATTACATAACACAGTCAGGCAAACAGTGTCCCGGACACTATGTTAGGATCCTAACAAGAGGTCTCTGTACAAGTAATTCTTACAATGCCTAGCAGCTACAGTGTGTTCAGTCAGTGCTTACCTTCCCCAGGCTATGTTTACTGCAAACCCGTGGAACCTCTCTAAAATGTATACAGGACTGTAGGGCCACATACAGTTCAGCACTGAGCTGTGTGGGCTCGAGCCAAAACACAATGAACACACAACTGCTGGATACACAGCCAGGTGCTGTGTATCTGACCACAGGAGCAGCTGTGTAATTACACTGTTCTCATCTGTCTCAAGATAATCTGTTGTTTAGGTGGAGCACACAAACACCAAAGGTCAGAGGTCAAAGTAAGCTTCCAACTTGTTGACGTATTTACTTTGTAATATATTTACTTTAATATACTTATTGAAAGTTGAAAGTTAGTTCTTTTCTTTCCTCCACACTGCTTCCACAGTTTGCATGGCTGAAGTATTTGCCATGCACATACACATATACACACTTAACCAGATTTCTTCCAATCCCCTACCCCGATTAAGGAAACAGTTTCTCATTTACATGGCTCAAAAGAAATCAGGTTAAAGCAGAAAGCCAACAATAATCAGGTTAGTTAAGTAAACACACTGATTCTCATCAGGTCACACATTAAGATCCATTCTCTCAGGTGGTGACATTTGACTTTTCTGGGGAGTGTAAAGAGAGAAACAAGCGTAGGTTAATTGTTTCCTGCCATTTTGTTTAATTTTAGCTGAAAGGCAGTCTGAGTCTGGGGTCCCTGAGGAGACTTCTTGCTTTTCCCCAGTGCTTTGCGCTGTAGAATCAACAACATGCCCGTGGCTAGGTTTACAATGTAGAATATGATTGGTTTGCAGACATTTTCTTGCAATGGATGCTGAAAACTCTGCTTGATATGATTTTGCCCCAGGGAGTCCCATACTGGAAGACTGGGGTTGTTATTGATTTTAGTATTGAATATATTACTGTCTGTGCTTACTCAGGGATTATAGTAATGGTGAGAATTCAAATATTTCATATTTTGAGGTGGTATTTCAAGGTCATATGCAAACATATTATCAACAACTCCAACAAAGTGCTAAAGGACTCTTTGTCTTTTTTATTAACCAGGCAGATTGACTAAGATCTTATTTATAGCAACGGCCTGTGGGAGTCGTCTATCTTACCAAACCTTGCTGGATATAACACTGCATTTGCAATCTACCTAAATGAAAGCAAGACTTTCCTCTTGATTCCTCCCGGCTGGTGACCCTGAGTGCATGTTGTACAGCTGCCAGTGCCTGGTGCTTTCTCCAAAAGCTGCCATCTTGGTGACATTCTTCAGAGCCTGCTGCAGTTTAGAGATAAGGAAGTGAGGAATAAGGAAATCTGAGTTTATTTGGGATTCTGTTGTAAAGTCTGGCCAGCTCTGTGATTAAGGACAGACACCTTCCTGCGCACATTTTTCATCTTGTGCCTGATCTCTGCTTGAGTGAGGTGGAAGTACATTTAAAGATCTAACTCCAGCACTTTTTATGCCATTCTGAATTGCATAAATATTAATGCCAATGGACTTTCACCAGTGAGGTCTGCAGTATGCAATACAAGCATACTCCTTATGACTGTTAGGACGTTTGTTTTTCATCCCCGTTCTTTGTGCTCTCCCTCCCCCTTCATAAGAGCACCTCATCAGATCAGTGGCCTCAATCAGTTCTAAAGGTAAAAGGTCACTCGATCACTGGGGACCCTCATGCCAGGTCGGATCAGTGCACTTGGCTCCTGGTGGAAGGAATGAATTCATCCGCTCTTATCTCCCTGGACACTTTCCCCATTTAGCATTCAGCAAGGGGGATGGTGGTGTAAAGAGGTGGAACAAGCATAGAGAGAAAATGTGGAAGCACAAAAGAGTATTTGTATCCCTTCCTCCTCTCAACACACTTTTTAATGGTTAATGTACAGTGTGTGTGTGTGCGTGCGCGTGTGTACACACAGATATTTAGCAGGAGATGATGGTGACCAGTTGATATGGTTGGTAAGGTTTGGTATGTCATTAACATTGTTAATCTGTACATGGAGACAAAAGCATACTGTATGATTGTGAACATGAGGGTGTCTGTGCATCTAACACTGTGTGCATTTGTGTGCGTTGATTCATAGGTGTGTGTGTGGGTGGCTCTCAGTGGGAGGTTAGTCTTTGACACCCTTTTAGCTGCCACACCTCCCTTAAACACACCCACTGCATGCCATGCCAGCTGCAGCTGTTGTGCCTCAGTGCTAGAGATGTAGAAAATTCCTCTCACTCTGCAATTAGAGCTGCAGATTGCTGAATAGCGCACATTGCGATGTCCTAAAATTGCACTTGGTCCCCTTTCTACTCCCAAGAACACTGAGTAAATAGAAACTGATGAGAGGGAATGAATAAACTTGCCCCGTCTGCCTCCAAGTTGACAGATTGTGTTTTGTGCAAGCTGCTCCTTGTGATGTGCTGTTACCCCAGCTAAAGAAACCAAAGGGTGGAAAAAGGTCTCATTGATGGGGTGGGTTTCTCACGCCTGACTGAGAATGTTCGCTTTCCATCGAGTCAAGTGGTGCATTGTGATTCAACCAAAGAAATGCAAATATATAGAACAGATGTACTATTTCTTTTTTCCCATTTGTCGGCAGGAGTAATCCCTCACTCCAGCGGAGATTGTGTTGGGTGCACTCTGGGTGCAAGACTAAAGTGTTAACGAGGAAAAAGCCATGTCACCCTGGCACATGTGATGGCTGCCTGCCTTTCGGGGCCTTTTCTCAATAAGGCTAGATGCTCAGGATAGATAAATGGAGGCTTTTGTGGCCTTTGCTAGAGGGAGAACCACACAATGAAGGACACACACAGAGCAAGGTCTTTTCCAGAGAAAACAGCTAAAAGCAGCATTTCTACAGTCCCCCCTCCTTTTTCTCTTTCACTCCCTCCTCCACTTACTGTCTCTCACTCTTACTCACTTCCCAAATCTTTTCCTCCTCCGTGAGAACTGAACCTTGCTCCCATAATGTTTCCATAAACGGGTTGAGGGAATGGAAATAACTCAGACCATTTCCCATTGCCTCCCTCCATCCACTATCCCCCCCACTAGCAGTCTCTTTACAGGGCTGTGGACAATACTTAAGCACACTACCCTTAATGATGCACAGTGTTTTACACTGCTCTGAGCACTAGCAGAGTGCACATTTAAGGCATCTCACTCACCCTGAACACAGCAGCCTTAATATAGCTGTGCTACTGCTACTTCACAGGTATTACCAGGCCCCTCCACTAACAGGACTGCTTTGAACAGGATGGAGGTCAAATTGGCCTTCTGCCTGGGCTTTAAAGTACCACTGCACATCCTTTAATATGGCCAGGAGACACTGGCTCAGAATTACTAGTCATTGTACTCCTCTTCCTCCACTTTAACCTATCATCTCTTGTTATTCAGGTTTTCACCCTCCTTTCATTCTTCTTTTGTGTAATTTTTACCTTATAGTATAGCCATTATTTCTCGGTCCCTGTCTTTCCACTCTCTGTTTGTCTCTTCTCTTTTCTTCTCCTTTACCCTTTGTGACTTATGGCAAGTTGTTGTTTTAACTGTCACTATGTGGCTGTCTGTGGTTTTACATGTACATTTGCATGTTGGTTGTTGCCTACATCTGCAGGCCATTCTGCCAGGACTTGGCAATCTCTCATGTGGGTGGCTGCCCTGGGAACAGATGTTTTTGATGCCACTTGTAGGGGAAAAGCTTTGAAAGTGACTCCATAAAAGAGATGCCAGCTGCATGACAAACCAGGGCCGCCTAGTTCTCAGGAATTCTTTCGGAGCCATTTCTCTCTGAGCTCTGGAAACATGGCCTGTGGAGAATAAGAAGAGTTTTCACTTAATCAGACTGTTCCCTTTGGAGACCTTCATTAATTACAGGAGGAAGTTGCTGCACTGGAACATATGCTCCAGATGGCCACGGACTTTACTTTGGGAAAAAAAGCTTTTTCTTGTTGTTATTATTTTGGTATCTAGATCCAGTACAGTGTTCTGAATCTTTCTTTTTTCCCTTCTCAACTTTCCTTTTGCTTCCTGACTGCCTGCTCCCTCTGCACACATCCGTAGAGCAGCACCCCTGATCTGGCATCCAGTGCACTCTGCCCTGCCAAACTTCCAATGAAAAGCAGCTCTCTGGCCAGTGATTATTATTCACGTGCTAATTTTAGCCCCTGCAGTCGTCAGAAACCCTTATTATGTGCACTATGGATGAAGCACGTCATCTGTGCTGAGCCGGAACTATTGGTGTCTGCCAGCTTTTGCCAAAGTATAGTTTATAGGTTGTGGTGGCAATGCTGGTGCTCTGCCCCAGGGGTTTCTTACAGATCCTAATCATATGTTCATAGGTAATGAAAGTGCATGTGCAAAACTGCAAAATATAAACAAGACTTGGATAAGCACTTAATTACTGAAGACTTCTTCAATGTGCCAGTGGCGATGTTGTAGTGTTCAAAAATTAATCCATTAGTTTGCTCTGCAGTGTGATTACAGCAAGAGAAATTAAGTTTACTTTATCTGGTATGAACAGAGATAAAGTTGTTTGCACCCATGACGGAATGTTTTCAAAAGCACTGTGTTTTGAAACTCTGGTTCCCAAGCTTTCAGGCTTGCGATCCCTTGAAATGATGCAATGTCCACTGTCACCAGTTGCATAGTAACCATAGTAGTTTCCTTGTTTTTATTTAAATATAAACAGCAAAAATTAGAAGCACACATGTTTTTCAGCTTTCTTAATCTGTTAATTATCTTGTGACCCCTTGGTGGGTCCGGACCCTAATATTGACTGACATCATCTTGGTTCACCTTTTTATAGACTACTGATTTTGTCCACATTTTTTATAATGTTGCTTTGTATTGCTTGAAACAATGCGTCTGTCCCTGTACTCTCCAGATCACCACTTTGTGCTGCTCTCTGCTCCTCTCCTTTCCCTCCCTCAACTTTCTGTCTTTGTTCTGAAGAGAGGTCTGCTGTCACTCAAGGCTGTCATATGCAGAAAAAGTTGCCTAGCAACACCATAGAGGGATGCGAAGCCACTGTTTACTCTCCGCCCCCTCACCTCATGTGCCCACTACCCCCTTTCATTTTCACTCTCTTCCTCTGTTGTAGAGATGGGGTGGCATGGGAGAATAGTGGAGGCAGCTCAGCCTCCTGCTCTCTGATTAAAACAGACAACAGATACAGAACAAACTGAGAGGAGGAGAGACGGTGGAGAGAGAGATAAGAGGAAAGGGGTGGAAAGGGGAGAAGTGACATTCGGAGATGCTCTGTCTGCCTGTTGCCTGCCAGCTGATATTTCTCCCTTCCTCTCTGCTGAAGGAACGGGCCATTTCCCTAAACAGCTCCTCTCCCATTCTGCATAACTAAGGAGGAACTTGTCTTACCACAGCATGCCATTATCAGCAGGACTAAAAATACTGGAGAGCAAATGTATCACATGCCTGGCTATCGTCACACCCTCATAAGAGAGAGCTTAATCTAAGTGGATACAGGTGCCTCGGTCTTGGTGGATTATTAAATGTCCCCTGGTGGAAGCAATCAGACAAAAGCCCTTGTTCCTTACCACATTGTGCTGTTTTAACTTGTTTAGTACTGTAATTATGAAGCAAGCCTCAATGGTTTCCACACTACCATGCTGAGTTTGGTTGTCATTCCGGTTGACCGTAGAATTACAAGGTTGTTTTTCAGAAAGAATAGGCTCCACTACAGTAAAAATATAAAATATAATTGTGATTTAACACAAGGCTAGAATCTCTAGACTCTTGAGCATACCTGTATTTTGATCAGACCGTTTGTCCTATTTATCTTCTTACCCAATATGATGAAAAAATTGCACCAAAGTATTCTCTCTAGCATCTTCAGTAGAAAGTTCTACCCAATGCTAATGGCGAAAGGAATAGTTGGACATTTTGGGAAAAACACTTATTTGCTTTCTTGCAGAGTTAGATGAAAAGATAGATACCTTTCTTGTGTCTGTACAATAAATACGAAGCCACAGCCAGCAGCCAGTAAGCATAGCTTAGTATAAAACCTGGAAACATAGAAACATCTAGTCTGACACTGTCCAAAAGGTAAAACAAAAACTGCCTAGAACCTCTAAAGCCAGCCCGGCTTGGAAATACTCGGCATTAATCTTCTCACCTAACTCTTGGAAAGAAAGCAAATAAGCGTATTTTCCAAAATGTCTAACTATTCCTTTAAGCATGCAGGCTTTTAAATACACAGCTAATTTACACAGTCCAACTCAAGTATAAAGCTAAACCTTTCTCTAATCCAAAGCAGATATTTTTCAAAAGTCTTGTCATGACAGAGAAATCAACAGAAACTTTGTGTCTGGCTAAATATTCCCATTTTCTATGTAAATTCCTATGTGAATAACAACAATTTACACCTTGTGTCACAAGAAAAACAATCTTTTGTCACTAAAAGTACATTCTTTTTTGTTATATTTTAGCCTGTTTTATCATATTGAGTTAGATGACCATTGGACAAGTCCCCAAAAGTCAGTATATTTCTTTAAATCAGTCAAAACTCTGCACAGCATTTGAAAAGATTTCTTTTTGTGTGTGTGTGAAATGTAGGTCATTCTGCATGTGTATCCGTTTGTTTAATGACTACCCTTGGTATGTAAATTACCCATCAGACCCGGTCGTCCACGTGCAAATGAGCAGTGTTTGTGGGATTGTGTGTTTCTCCACAGGCCCTGCTGCACATGTGTGTAGGCTGATGAATAGTTTGTCTGTTTGCTGGGATGCAGTGACAAGAACTCTTAAGTGTTACCTCCTGGGGCTTCCCACTCTTCAAATAAAACTCTTTCCTTCCCCTCAACTCAAATCAAATCAAAGCTGAGAACCTGCCTGTAGAGGTTAGATCAAAGCAGAATGTGGCACAAAGACCTGTACTTGCTGCCATTCATTCAGCTTGATTAAAGTCTGTCATTTCCTGCTATTAACATGCTCCTACCTCCAACCAGAAACAGACAGAGCAAAGCAGTCATCAGGAAGTGGTTAGAATGACACTGTTTTTGTGTTTTTCCAATTAAGCTCCCTGTAACTCAATTATGTTGCACTATACAAGAGGAGAAATATATCATCAAAACTCTATTACCTCGCAGAGTTGTTCTTTATTTAGCCTTTATGTGTCCAAGGAGGGTTGACTCAAATAACTGGCTTCACATAAACATACTCGCACAGATTCATACCTACTTATTGCAAAGCACAAGTGCTGTTTTTTAACGTTGGCCATCGAGCAGCTCCTCTGCAGTAGTTAAAAGTGCCTTGCTCAGAGGTGCCGCAGTGGTTGTTAAGAAGGGTTTTATTGGTGTCCACACCCACATTTCACCTACTGGTTCACACATTTCAACCATAAACCCTTATAGTCACAAGTTTGCTTGACTAACTCCATGTTAGGGCTATGACACGCCAAGCTGACCTCAAACATCAACAAACAACAACTGATCAAACACTTAATGTCAGCTGACTTTGCCTAATGTTGAATTAGAACTCCACAAGGACAACCGCTTACAGCCAGCTGACCTGCGCATGCATAAGAGGAAATCACTACTCAGAAGTCTGCATGTGTAATCCAAAAAAGTACACGGCCCTAGTCTTACTAAATGTTTGAAAAATGAACTGAGAATATGTCTGCAAAAAAGTTTAAACTAGGACAGTAAAGTTTGAGCACTCTGTGTCTGGCCTCGACTGTTCAGCCTAGCAAGTTGTTGTTTTCACCAATTTCGTATGGGTTCTCATGTTTTGTTTATTTTGCTTTTGCCTCTTCTTCTCTTCTACAAGCAAAAGACCAGACACAATGGCAGTGCAATGTAAAGCAAACCTTTACAGTTGCCAGTGCAACTTTTAAATAGGCCACTTATTATTTCCGGCCATGCAGGCACAGAACGTACATGAATGTTAGCAGTCAACTTGCTGTCAGCTGTAGTCTTCGATGCATTGCCTCACATCTTCTGATAAAAGCTGCAGTCAGTCTTTGTTGGTGCTAGTCCTTTGGCTTGGTGTGTGCAGGCCCTTAAACCCACAGCTGTTTGCAGTGAAGCACTGAAGAGTAGTGCCCTGCAGAGATTAACTCTTTTTTTTTTTTTTTTTTTTTTCTCTTCCTTGCTCTTTGGACCATCACACCCTCTCCCCTCCCTACGTCCCTCCTGTCTGCTGCTCTGGCCTCTCCTGAAGGTAAAAATATGCAGGATCAGCATGTGGCTAGAGGGATTATCAGTTTTGAAAGAAGGGCGATTCCCCTCTCTGGTCGTGTCTTTCTCCACTTATCTTAGTGTGTTTAAGGTGGTCATGGTTGCTGGCTTTGTTTGTCAGACAGACCTTTGTACCAGGCTGCAGTTCATAGGACAGGGAATTGATAAGTGGATTCCTCCATCTCCCGCTGCTCCAAATGTCAGCCATTGCAAGAACTTGGAAGGTCACAGGCTTGACCTGGGCATCTTCGCCCGGGAACAATAGCTTTTCCCCCCTCTTTTTCCTTGTCCTTCCTGTCAGCCAGAGAAGTTCTGAATGTCACGGTACACCCCCTCCCCCCAACCACCAACACCCAGCAGTCTTTCCCTCCACCCAGCAGCCACCTACTTTCTTTTACATATGCTAATGTTGCAGTCTCATTCATTCTGTTGGTTGCTTTGTCACAGGGGGAGGGAGCGGGTCGTGTGCATTAAGGGGCAGCTGTATGCATTTAGCTAAATTGACTCCCCAATGGCTCCCAGACTCGTCCTTATTTTACTCTTTCCTTCTTTTTCTTCTATCTTTCTCTATTTTCTCCCTGAACTAGTTATTGGATAAAGGAGCAGAAGGAAGAGTTGCTGTTGTTTTTTTTAGAGGCTTTCTGCTGTGAAGTGTGGCGGCTTTCTCTCAACAAGTGTCTGATGGATTTAATGCAGCTGGATAGCATTTCCACAGTGAGCTCATTACCACAGTGGCTCACAGGTCTTTGTGTCTTAAGATTTATGGCTCTGATGAAAAAGGACTCTCTTAATCAGGTAAACATGGCAAATGTTGATATCCAATGTTGTTTGCATGTAAGGGCCTCAAAGGAAAAATGTAAAGGCTAGATAATGCATATTGACCTCAGTTTTACTGACATTTATGTGCAGAATAAGCATTCATTAAAGCGAGGAAAGTCTTGTTTTTAGACAAAGGTATGTTTGAGTGGTCTAGCCTGTGGTGTGCATCAGAGCAGGAAATTGTGAGTGTGTGTCTCTGGCAGACACAGCACAGAAAGTTATTGCGAGGTGAATAAATGAGTGATTCATCTGTGTATCTGTGCTTACTCCTTTCCTCCCTACAGTTATGTTCCCCTTGCCTCCCCTGGTTGACTAAACCTTATTCTGTGTCAGCTGTGGAGCTTCCAGCTGCTGCTCAGAAGTCCAAATCATCTCTCTTACACCAGATTACTGTCAGCAACGCTAGGCCAAGTGTGAAAAACAAACTTTGAAAAGAAATAAGTACCGCTGAAGTGAGTTAGGGAGGGACAGATGCTCCATGGCATGGATGCGTTCTGTGGTCGCTCTGCTGGTCAGCATGTCTAAACGCTGCTCCCTGAATGTGTGTGCATTAGTGTGTCAGTTCTCAATCTTAAGTGTCACAGCTTACCTACTTCCCTCCTCTGCTCAGTGATAATGTGACAATGTGGACTCTGACTGACCTCAGCAGAGGAGCAGAAGCATGGATGTTCTCAGAGCTTTTGATCTGAAGTCCTAACAACTCTTTTAACAGCTTCCCTTTTACGAGATGAGAGTGCTCTTCTCACCATTTCTCTCCTCTGTTTTCTTTCTCTCCTTTCCCTGAGAGAGTGCACTCCGCTGACAGGCTGCCATTGGTATGGAGGTAGCAGGGTAAGCAGCAGGCTGCTGGGAAGTGGCAGAGGGTGTGATGTGTGCTGATGGAAATAGGTGGTGGTTTATTCTGGTGGCCTGCTGGGCCACATCAACCCTGCACATCCCTTTCTGTCTCACCATAGCAGTGAAGTCCGGCGTGGCTAGGCCAAGTTCGGGGGACAGATGGTCCCTTTTGGAGAAGGGCCACAGCACAGTGCTCTCTGTTCATGGGGCTCCACTGGAGCAGCCAAGAACAAACACGGTCTCCTTCTGTTGGGAACATACAGGAGCTTCAGTCTGCGCGACCTCAATAGACTCTGGGAGTGACAACTAAAACTGAATGTGTATCTTGTAAGGTTGTCACGATACCAGAATAAACTTTGAAACAGTACTAGTATAAAACAACGATACTCTATATCTCTTTTGATACCACTGCAAAAAAAAGTCCTAGACACACAAACACAACCTGCACACAGTGCTGGTACAAAAAAAGTCAATGAATACACATTGAGGACCGGTTGATTTTCTTCCCCCGTTGTTTCATCTGGGCAGCCTTATGTTGAAAATCTGACTGTAGATCTGTGTTTTGTTTATAGCTTCAGCACTTTCGCTACTATCGAATGTATAATTAACGGAGATTGTATCATGTTAAACACGTGGTACAGATACTTTTGACAACCTTAGCATCTTGGGTGTAATACTAATGCTGGTTGTTACATAATGTTAACTGACATACAATTAAGTGCTTTGTGATAGCACTGCTAGTCACATTTCTAATAACACCATTAGTCATATTAGTCGGTATTAATTAATTAAAGGGACACTATAAATTATCCTTAGCCAAGTTTACGCCATCGCTTGAATCTTTTAACTTAGTGCTTTGTGGGTCTCTGTTGGCCGCAGTGGTTGTTCTTTATTCTCATGTGTATAAACAGGGGAAATCTGTTGTCCTGTCTATTTTAATTCTCAGATCACCCTGAAACAACTAAAGGACAATGGCAGTATGCTGCCTGGCAGGCGCTGGGCAGATAGCCAGCTGGCAGGGCAACAGGGTAGGAGACTCCCATTTTCAGTGGAGCCAGGAGGAGGCCTGCCTCTCTCCCGCGCTACCTACAACCAGCACTACCATTATTGTGCTGTTTTTATATGAGGCTCAAGAACAGGGGCGCTTTTCTTTTCAAAACACAACTTTGCCCCATAGTTCAGCTCTACACCTTGTCAATGTGATTATTTGAAGCAACCATCAGTGCTGTGACTGTGGTTAACCTCACACTTGATAGATTGTTGTTAGTAATTATGTTAATCTTGGCATGTAATGGTCGTCATTCCAGAACTGCAGTGGTAAATTTATTTTATCAACGGCTGTCATCTTAATGCATTATATGGCATTGGAATTTAGAAACAGTAAAACTGATGCACAAGGTGTATTTTATGTTTGCACTAGAAAAACTGTTACAAATGACTTGATGAATGAAGTATCAACTTTGTTGCAACCAACTAATAAGAGTCAGGTCTCTTAAATCACTTTAAGGACATCTGTTGTGGATATTTATTGAGCATATAGCATGCCAAAATTTGGTGAACCCTTTACATGTATTGCTTCAAAACACACTGTGGTGCTTCACAATACAATCACTCAATTGATGTTTCCAGAGAAACAGAGATGAAAGATATGTGCATTCATGTTATGTAGATCCGTATACACATAATTAGATTTTCTTTGACTCTCCCTTCTTCTGGTTCCTTGGCTTCTATACACAATCATGGTGTTTCAAACCACTCTCTTCTGGCAGACCCCTTTTTCTTTGTGTGTAACAGGGCATATGGTAGATATTATGAGATTTGAATGTGTGCAGGAAATGAAAAGAATTTACCATTTGCAGATTTTGTTGGGTAAATACTTACTGTTCTCTGAACCAAGTGAAATGGAGTCAGATCATGGGTTACCCCTATGCTTTAGACATTCCAGATGGAGCTACTGCTAGCACGAAGCAGAGCAGACTCAGGGGTGCACTGGAGTAGGAAAACAGACTCATGTCAGTGTAAGCTGCCTCCATGATAAGACAACAGCTAGAAATAACCACCAGTCCAAGCCATAAAGTCCACGGCAAAGCAAAGAGCTATCTTTTGTTTAATTTTACACATGAGAACACAACTGTTGACAGATGAGGTGTGGTGAGATGACTATTGGAGGGCAGTAACCTTGTGTAAGCTCTGTAACCACAGGAGCAGATATCAGACAGTGCAGCTCAGAACATAGCTATATCTCTGTAGCCTCTTTTATTCCAGCTGTTGTCTGTCTTATATCTGTGGAAAGCTGTTCAGTTTTCCTAGGTTGTTATGGAAGTATTGAAGTCTTATTCTGGTATGAAGCAACTTCCTTTTTGTTGAGATTCCTGTCTAGTCTGCTCAATCCAGAAGTGAAACAGTTGAAAGGATTTTTAGTTGAGTTTTATATAGATCAAAATGTAGACAGTCTCTTTTGAAGTAGCGCCCATGCCAGAGGTTAGACTCCTTCAGACAATGCAGTGCTTTTTTTGATAGAGGCTGTGTTCGCCATAAAGCTGTGCACCTGGGGCACTGACTGGGCATTAGTAAATCTGGGCATTTCCCATAGTGCATTGTGAGGCCTGACGCTGGGGGATTGACGAGACGGTGAGGGTATATGTTTACTCTGTGCTGTCTGACCTCCTTTTTTATCTCTTCTACTGATTGTTCTTCTGCTGTTGGTCAACTCGGGTTTGTGTGCGCTGAGATGTAAACAAAAAGCCTCTAATCGTCTCCCGCTCCTGCAGCGACTGCCTCTGTTCAGCCCCTTTCTCTTTACGCAAGCACACACTCACATAGTATTTTCTGTATTCTCTTTGTCTCCTCTGCTGTTGTCATGCCCATCATCATGTTGGTATGAGCTCACCGTGTGTGTTTGCTTTGGGGCGCATGTTTCTTAATAATCTGTTGATTATATTACTTCCAAACTAGGTAAATTGACCAGATTTCACACCAGATGAATAATTTCCATGCAACATTGAAAGAAATCCATCCTATGAATATGTTCCATGAATACACAAGGATCTACTAAGACTACTCACTTACTAAAACTAGTAAAAAGCAGCTGGTCCTTGGCTGTACTTTACAGCATTTTTAGTATTTACAGAAACTTGCAATTATCTTAATTGGGCCTGAATCATGACCCAAATATAAATACAGAATATGTCAAACATTTGAAACCCTTCTAATGCAAGTAATGAATTAAGTGGCATTAAGTTTACTTTCTTGGTGTTTATTGCTTTTTAAATGTGATACATTGCCTTTTGAACAGGATAATCGGAATCAGAATCAGAAATACTTCTCTACTACTTTCGTTACAGCTGCTCACTATCACATCAATGCACACAGGAATAGAAGTACTAATAGAATAGAAATAATAAAATAGTCCGCAACAAGACAATTATTTCTAGTAAGAAATAAGAGATGTGCAAATCAAAATATAATACACTGTAATACAGGTAAGATAAATTAAGTACAAAAGTGGATATAAAGTATAAAGCTAAAATAAGTGTAAAGTACAAAAGTGGATTTACAGGTTGATAAGTATAGTATAGTATAATGCAATGTAATAATATAAGTAATAAGTAATAGTGCAGTAATGAGTACTGTCAAGTTAAGTGTAGCAGATTAACCAGATTATTAGACAGTGGATATTGCACAGCAGTAATAGAAGTATGAATAAATATCAATAAACAGGGAATATTATACTGAAAACAGAGTATATTGCACCGGAGTATTAAACAGAGAATATTGCACAATATTTCAAGTATTGCAGTGATGTTAATGATCCAATGTCCAGTTTTGCGACTTAGGGTCATATAGACTGACACTTAGAGGGAGGAGAGAAGAGTTTGATGGCCACAAGCAGGAATGACTTCCTGTGGCGCTCTGTGGTGCATTTTGGGGGGATGAGTCTTCCGCTGAAGGAACTCCTTTGTTTGACCAGCAGGCCTTACGGATCAGTTTGTTGAGTCTGTTAGAGTCCACTACCCTCAGCCTGCTGCCCCAGCATGCAACAGCATACAGGATAGCACTGGCCACCAAAGACTCATAAAACATCCTCAGCATTGTCCGGCAGATGTTGAAGGACCTCAGCCTAAATAGAAGATTTTTTATGAAAATGGTCACTCATTTTGGCACATCATAAAAGCAGCTGCCTTTTCCCTTCCCCTCCTAATTTGTTATTCTCTGTTGTTAGAAAAGAGTAATCTCTCCATTGTTGTCTGCTTTTTGTTTTTATAAAGCAGTACCCAGACCGATTCTAAATAATCTTGTCCCTCCTGTAACATAAGCTGTAACTTGAAGCTGCAGCTGGAGCTTGTGCATCTGTTCATTTCAACTTTCACCATCAGGATTTCTGGCGTTGTGTCTCTGCGACTTGCAAATTCCTCCCTTGTGTGTGGAGGGACAGACCTCCAGTCACACCCAGAGCTGTATTCAACAGCCTTTCAGCACATGCCAAATTTGATTTCAAATTGAGTTTACTGGACCTCATAATGATATAGAAATAGAGTGATGTGAAGGAGAGGGTGGGATACAGGGGGAGTAGTGGGCTAATGGTGGATGGATTTGACTGTCTGTTTGGTTACTGACAGTCCCTATATCCCCTCTAATGGATGATGCTGTCAAATTGCCACCCATCACTAGTGAAGTATTATTTTTAATTCTGCTTAAGCTTATTATTTATGCAACCCCATTTAACCTAAATAAATCTTAGTAGCCTATATGTGGTTGTTAAATTCTCATCCATGTGAATATGTTTAAAGGATAACTAGGCTGTATATTGTTTGCTGTTAGTTTCCACATATCAGTCTCGATAAGGCAGCTGGCTGGAACTCATTTCATTGGTTTCCTTACCTCCCACTGAGGGTGTGACCCTCCATTCACACTGGCCATTAAAATCTCAGCATTACTCCCTGCAGGCAATATTGGCACATCAGGGTGTTCGGTTGGTGGTCTGACCACAATAAGAGAGGGTGGAGTTAGATGATTGGGTTTTTACCAGCTCAGATATAGTGAGTTATTGCTGTGTACAGGAAGGGGTGAGTTTGGCCATTAATGGCAGGGCTTTAGCATCAGTGCTAATTTGAGTGTCAGCTGGTGGGAGAGTCTACCCTGTTGTGAGGTTGAATTGTGGGAGCAGCAGATGAAAGAGGAAGAAGTTGAATGGTGCATTTGGTTTTCTTTGATCCATACTTTCATAGCCTCAGTCGGCGTGAGCAGTGGTGCACACACACAGTCTCACACACCAGTGTCCTTTCTGGTTATGGAGGCACTTGGGGAAGATGGTATGCCTGGTTTCTCAGGCCCCAGTAATGAACTCTCAAGGATAACATCGCCCAATTAATTGGTTCTGTGGTTTAATTGCACAAATCTCTTTGAGCAAGGTTTGGCAAAACTCCCATTCTTTTCTTTTTTTTTTCTTCCCGCTCCACCACTTTTACTTCTCTTCTAAAACTCACATTCTCCTTTGCTTTAACTCAGTTAAGATAAAGAATCGCTCCAGTGAAGCAGAAACACAAGTGTTTTCATCAGATTGGAGATGCCTTGTCTGGTTTCAGTCATACACCCCTCCATACCCCTCCTTCTCTAACTGCAAGTGTGATGAATTTAATATCTATAATGCCCAAAACCATCATGTACACCCCTTCCAGTCCCACCGCAAGGTTGGAACAGCTGCTCACAATAGAGGATTGAAAACAGAGCTCCCACGTTGTTTTAAATCAACTCCTCGGAGGGCGAAATACTAACAGTGTGCAGCGCAAATCTGATCGTATTTGAGTGTGATGTGACATGGAATGTGATTCATTGTTTTTATTGTGAGTTTATTGAGGAATCAAATGGCAGGCAGTGAAGCATAAGCAATGTGCCTCAGGTTTGTTTGGTTTCCGCTTGGATTTTTTCCTTCCTCCGTGTTAATGATGAACACAGTGTGACACATCCAAATGTCTGACTGGCTGCAGCCTGTCACGATAAAACAGTAGATGGCAGGTAACAAAGAACTAAAATAAATGGGATTGTCAATGGACTGAGAAGGACTTGTAATTTGCTTCACATAGTAATGCTGCCTTACTCACTATATGATGAAGTCCATGAGCTGGAAAATTGATATAATCATCTTGGCCTCTAACCTACATTGCACCCTTATTTGGCTGCGGCAGGAGAGGATGACTGCATCAAGGCTTGGCCTCAGCTCTGGAGGTCGAGGAGTCTTGGGGACGAGGCCAGCTACTACTTCCTGCTTGCCGAGAACAGAGGAGCATTAATATGGCTCAATTACACCAGGGTTTATTAAAGATAATTGGCCATAATCACAGGTCTGTGTTCACCCCAGGGCTCAGAGTGGCCCAGCAGCTTGGTAGGGGTTAAATAAACATATTTGACTTTGACCTGAGGTGCAGTATGCTGGACATTGTGGAGGATGCCATATTTTAGAGGAATGTGAATGCTTAAATACAATTGCCCCATTTGAGGGACATGTGCCTTCTTTTACCTACAAGATGCTCTTGCTTCAGCTTTACCAGTTTACTGAATAATATGATAACACAATGCTGTTTTATTATGATATTCTGTAATCATGCAGAATGGGTGTACTGGCAGCAACATACAGCTAAATTGTACCTGTGATGGCCAAACATATGCAAATCGTGATATTTTGCTCCCATAATTGTGACTTCTAGGTGACTTTTTGCAATTTGAATGCACAGTTTACTAAACCTTTGCAACATCAACTCTTCTAGTTTATGCTGCACAAGATATTTTAAAAGGTAACCCTAGGTCTAAGACATGTGACAAATTTGGCTTTTCAGCGAATCACTGCTACCTGGGCCTTGTTGCGAATAAATCAGGCATGCAAAGGATTTGGCATTCCTCTCAAGAATATTTTTTAAAGGGCTTGTGACATGGCCCTGCTTTTTGAGCATACAGTATGTGCCTAAACTCCCAAAGTGCTGTCAGCTCAGATTGAAGTAACTTAATAATGTTGTGTACAAAATGTGTTTGCGACTGGCGTTGAATAGAGCTTCAGTGTTAATATATGCAGTGCTGTTTTGTAGAACATCCTTGCATTGTGACTTAATTTCCATAAATCTCTAGATGAGGAGCCAAGTATTTCTCAATGTGCCATACTACCCAGTTTGATCAATCCCATACTGTAAACATTTGGATAATACGGAGAACTGCAAGAGAGTTGCAACCAAAACCCGACAAAACAGCTTTGTTAGGAGGGACTTCCTCGCCATGATCACAATGACAGTTGTGTAGGAATCGTAGAAGTGACTAATGAGAAGTCAGTCAGTCTAGTGAGTCTGTCAGAGTTGGCTGACATCATGCTGTGTGTCCTGCTCTGTTGAAATGGCCTATCAGTGATAGTAGACTATTAATCTCAGGATAGTAGACAGAACATGTTCACTTTTCTAACAGCGTATTAATATCTGCCGAGCCTTTAATCAGGCCACAATGTCAGGATTATTTTAAGACCTGGCAGAACCTCTGGGCCACTCCTCTCTGGATGAACCAAGATGAAAGACAGACTGTCCAACATCAGAGACAGAAAATGAGTTCATTACTGTAATTAGGCCTGTCTTTCTCTTCCATCTCTCCTTCCCCATCCCTTCCCCCTGTTCACCAGGCCTTGTGTCTTAAACACCCGTAATGGCGATGCATTACTCTAGTAATAAGGGGCTGTTAGCAAAGCAGACCGCCCACCCTCCATCCGCTGCCTCCCTTGTACACGCAGCCACAAAGGAAAGGACAGAAAACAGCCTCCCTCAGGTCACACAGAAGATAGATTCTGCTGACCAAGTGCCTCTCTGTTGGTTGGGGGTGCAGGGGGGTGGATGTGGAATGAGACATGGTACAACTGTGTTCATTAATCACTGTCGCAGGGAAAGAAGCTAATATAAGGCAGGAAAGGGAAACACAGACCACCATGTTCACTGGTTTATCCTGTCCTGTCCTCAATGTGAAATAAAGGCTAGCTCACCCTTTCCTGACCCCGTGTAGCAGCACAAACAGGGAAACTGGACAGTATGAACATAAACAGACCAGTCTCCTGCTTCTGTTTTTTATTTTTATTTTTTTTCACTAGGAATTCACTACCAGTGGGAAAGAGGCAAAATAGGATGCAATATAACAGCCGGGAATGAAAAGACTTAAATGTGATTTGATTTTAAATGTTGTGCGCTTAATGGAGGGAATATTTGCACCAGTGATGTATTTTCTTTTTATTGTTGGGTTTATATCTTGACGTTTTTTCACTTTACGTGATGACATAATGCTGTTTTCTCCTGACAGTGATAATGACCATTAAGCTTTGATTGTTTTTTGGTTTGTCTGTGTTGACGGAATTACACCCCTCTATCTTTTTTTAGCTGCTCGACACTGTGGGCTACTGTGAAATGTCATTCATGCTGTTTTGCTGTCATGCACTGAGATTACAGTTTGTCAGTGTCTTTGTTCTTCCTGTTCTCAGTCATCTGTTAAAGCCTCTGTTTGAGTGTCACCCTTGATAAAGCTGTTTGCACAGGTGGCACATTTTGCTGTCACTAACTCTAATTGTGAGTGTGAAAAGACAGTGTTCAGTCAACGTGTGACATTTGGGTGTCGGTCAGCAGACTGCCATAGTCACCTCTACTCTACCCGAGATAGATTTTGGTTGACTGGAGAAACCTGAAATAAATGTCCAGCAGCAAGAGGATACTGTGAAAATAAATTAAGCACTTTCCAGTCATTTCTTCATTTGTTCTGGCGACAGGATATCTCACATGGTGTCTTGGGGCGATGGATATTTAGTGCTTGAAGCAGTGGATTCAGCAGAGGTCACTTTTAAAAGTTAGCCTTTTAAAAGTATCACCAAATTTACACTACACCAGATCTAGACTTTATATAGTGGTCAAAAATCCCTGTTTACACTAGCACATTGGCAGACATGTCTACAATTCAAGCACTAATCCAGGAAATTAGATTATATCAGTTATGGGTGTACCACATTTTGAATGGGATAATTTGCTTTTGTAATTTAGAATTCATTGCTTTATTTAGAAATAATAAAATCAAAATCAACTTCATACCCAAATCCACTTTGGCCTTTTCAGACACAGATGTCTGTATTGAATGATGAGTGGCGTTGGCATTGTTTACCACAATGCAGCCCAGTAGATATTCCATTATTCATCATTTGCGAACTGTATTGGACAAACATATTTCCCAGAACAGTTCTTGTCGCTACATTATGCATTCACATGACACAACACAATATCTTGCTGTCCTCTCTAAGCCTTGTGTTAAATACAGTGACACTGCTGTAAATGAAGCTGTGTTCATAACCAGAGCAGTCCGAAATGGGAGAGAGAGGATTGTGGATAGTTTGGCAGTAGACCTAACTGAGAAGGTATCATTATCAATCTACTAATCTACACATTTGGATCATGCATGCATTAACCTGTATTTGGCTCAGCCATAAGCATATACTTTATTATTACAACATTTCCAACTCATCCCGAGTGTATTTGGTCTAATCTGGCTTGTAGCTAATCTTGATGTGGCCCACATTTTCATCCCAAAATAATTTACCCTCCTCCTTAACAGTAAATGACAGAGAAATGTAAACAGTTGTCTGGAAACATAAACTTTCATATTGAAGGCCAGTGGACGTAGCTGAAGCAAAGCTTGGAACGCCTGGCCCAACTTCCTCTATCATGTTACAGTGAAACCTTACAAAGTGAATAGCTTTAACAGGGCTTATCATCTTCACTCAAGCAAAAAGCTGTGGGGGGTTTAACTCGAAAACTCAGGGGTTTTTCACATGGCTGCAGAACTAGGAGTAATAAGGCACACCACCAGCCCCAAAGAACAAGAAAAAAGCATTTAGGTCAATGTTGGAAGACTTGTGGTCTCTTTTGCGGCATGGTGTAGTCTTCCATGCAGAAGTCAGTGTTTGAGGAGATGAATCAAGTGTAACACCTCAGTCACTTACCCCCACTGGACCTACAACACAACTAATAGCATGGGATGAGAGAGGAACCTGTGTACTGGAGTTGCTCACTTCCTCTTGGACTTTTGCTTTGCTTGCGTCAGAATACAGTACAGTCTTTGTTTGTTAGCATGTTTATTACATTGTCCATGTCAAATTGTTTTCTGCAGTTGACGGAGGCTATATGACCAACCTGGTGCCTATTTAATAAAAGTCTACACATGGCTGATATACTTAAGGATCAAAATGGAAACCATGTGAGTTTGCAGCGTGTGTGTATCTGACATTTGAAATACCCAAGAGGGAACAAAACTGCTTTTCAAGGACAAGCTGACCAATGTTTTCACTCTCCTTCTCTCTGTTCTCAGATGTTAATGAATGAAACTGCTGATATCAGCCTTTTGTCTGTTTATTATTTCCCCAGTTGAACAAAAGTGAACAAGGGGAAAGGGTAAACTTGCAAACTTTCTTTTCTGAAGTTAACGATGGCGGAGTGCACTACAAATACTCTTATTTCAGTGAATTTTGGCTGTTATTACATTTCTTTTTTCCTTGTTAATTTTCCTCCTAACCAGCTACATCAGATAAAAAGGCAAAGTGGCATTGCCGTTGAATATGCTAAACCTATCCCTCCTGTATAATTTGCAGGCTTGGTGATGCTGCGAGCGGTTGGATCAGATATTGGTACACGCGAACATTTAGATGAACATCTGCCTCTTGTTGCTGTAATTTGCTTCACCACCATCTGTTAGGCATTGGCTGGAAGCACCAACAAAGATATACATCTATCTTGTTATAAACCCATAATGGCACCAGCTCCTCTCAAATACTCTGATTAGCCGTATTCGGTGATATCCTCTACATAGTTCCGAAACTAATACAGCCATACATACCCCTTGGTGGGAGTTTATTACATGATGATGATGATGATGATGATGATGATGATGATGATAATAATAATAATAATAATAATAATAATAACTTTTATACAGCACCTTTCAAAACAAAGTTACAACTTTACAATAAAAACATATAATAAAAGCAAATAAGATCCAGAACTTAAGATATAAACATGATACAATAATTGAAATAATTACAATAAATACCATCATATTAAGAAAAAGCAATATGATAAAAGTGAATCTTAAGAAAACATCTAAAGGAGGATACTGTGTTTGCTTTCCTGAGATCCTCGGGAAAGGAGTTCCACAGCTGAGTGGCCCGGACCAAAAAATCCCGTCACCTTTAGTGACAAGTAAAGATTTTGGAACCATAAGTAGTGCCCTGCCAGAGGATCTCAAGCAGCGATCAGGCTCATAGGGAGTTAGCAGATCACAGATATAGGCGGGAGCCTGACTGTTCAAGGCTTTAAAAACAAGCATTAAATCTTAAAATCAATTCTAAAATTCACAAGTAGTGAAGGACAGCAATGATCGGTGTAATGTGGTTGCTTCTCTTAGTATGTGTTATAAGCCTGGCAGCAGCGTTTTGGATCAGCTGCAGTCTTTGTGTTTCGCCTGCTGATACCAGAATAAAGTGCATTGCAATAGTCAAGTGTGGAAGAGATAAAAGCATGGATGACCTTTTCTAAGTCTGCAGAGGAAAGTAATGACCTGATATTGATTAGCTGTCTCAGTTGTGCAAAGCAGGACTGCATCACTTTAGTCACCTGAGCATCAAAGGACAATTCTGAATCAAAAATGACCCTTAGGTTGCGGGCCTCTTTTCGAACATTATTAAATAAGGCACCCAGACTAGAGAGATTATTAATGCTTCTAGTACTTGGGTAGTTATAATGTTTGGACATCCAATTTTTAATCTTGGTGAAGCAGGATATAATACAGGATGCATCCGTGGTACCAGGCTTTATTGGGACATACAATTGGGTGTCATCTGCATAACAATGAAAGTCAATGTCATGACTACGCATAATTTGACCCAGGAGTAGCATGTATATGGTAAACAGGAGGGGGCCCAAAATAGATCCTTGGGGGACCCCACACAATATTGGAGCACAAGAGGAGGAGGCATCTCCAAGCACTACAGAGAAGGACCTGTTTGACAGATAGGAGATAAACCAATCCAGAGCCAACATAGTTCTTCAGACAGTTGATTAAGATATCATGGTCCACTGTGTCAAAGGCTGAGGTCAAGGAGAATTAAAATGGAGTTAAAGCCAGTGTTATGGTCTATAAGGCTATAAGCAGTAGGTCATTGGTGACCTTGACCAGAGCAGGCTCAGTGCTGTGTCGGGAGCAGAAACCAGATTGAAAATTTTCAAAGATTTGATTTGTTATTCATAAAAGAAATAAGTTGAGTGGAGACAACTTTTTCTAAAATGGCATCTTGGAGATGGGTCTAAAATTACTTAAAACAGAGGGATCCAGAGAGGGTTGCTTTAAAAGTGGGTAAACAGTGGCATGTTGGAGGGGGAAATGCCAGTAGACAGAAAGCAGTTAATAATGACTAAAATATCTGGACCAACCGTCTGAAATACAGCTTTTAAAAACCAAGTGGGAAAGCAGTCTGAAGGGCAGGTGGATGATATTGAAAGTGACAGAGAGATTTCATTGAAGTGCGTTAATGTTGAAGGTGAGCAGGAGTCAACATCATGCTCTCTGAGATTAGTGTTAAGATTCTGCTGATTCGCCACTATTATATTATAAAAGTAATAAGAAAATCCTCACAACTCTCTGAGTGGATTCAACTGTCTGGCTAGGTGGAGGACCAGTGACAGAATTTATAGTTTTAAAAAGGATTCTGGGATTGTGACCCTGTCTAGTGATCAGGTCTACAAAATAGGTGTTCCTTGCTTCTTTGATTTTATACTTATAAGTGGACATTAGGGTTTTTAGAGAAGCAAGGGGGAGGCACTGTGTTTATCCTTTTTCCACTTTCGTTCTGCCTTCCTGCATTATCTCTTTAAGTTTGTTAATTCTTCATTTAACCATGGCAGAGAAGAAGGTTTCAGCTTTTTAAATCTGACTGGAGCTACAGAATCTAGAATTTTTGTGCAAGAGCTGTTAAAAACACTGACAAGCTCCTCTACAGCAGACCATGTTGTTCACTGGTTTTAAAAGGTGTATTGGAGGCAGTAAAAGCTTACAGAAGCGAGGAACAGAGAGTGAGTTTAGGGGGCGGGAGCGAATCAGTGTGGTGGGTTTGGGGTCAGGAGAAAGGAGTGAAACCTGGAAGAGCACTGCATTGTGATCAGAGACGGAAAAATCAATCAGGTTCACATCATCCAAATAGAAGCCATGGGAGAGCACAAGGTCAAGCATGTGCCCTTTGTCATGGCTGGGCTGCTTCACATATTGAGCCAAATTCAAAAGAATCTAAAAATTTGATAAAATTGGAAGTAAACGATGAAGAAGGGCAACGCAACGCTCAGGGTCTTGCTGGGGAAACCATCAATTAAGGCTAAAAGCAATAAAGTTACAAATCAGTTTTTCTGTTCCTTTCCTGTTAGGATGCAACCCATCATATTTAAAAAAAAAAAAAAAAAAAAAAAAAAATAACAGGGTACAGACAATTTAGGTCAGCATTATGACCAGCATTTTATAGCTGAACTGAATGTGCCTTTTTTGGGGTCATTTTGAGGAATACAAACTGCTCTTCCCTATGTTTTTAAATGAAAATGCCTCAGTTACAGTGTTCTAACCCACTCGCTGTGTGCTAACATTTTTTTCCGTGTTTTTGTGTCTGTGCTATAGATCCAACTCTTCCAGCTGTCGCTCAGCATTGGCGGCACGCTGTGAGAAAAGACTCCACTCTGCTGTGCCTCAACGCTCCTCAGACACTTGTCCTTGACATCCAAATGCTGTGTGTCAATTGTCGTGCCAGCCGCCTTCTGTGAGTTATGACGACGGCTGCTTCATTGACTCAGGAAAGAGGCTCCTCCTCCACTCACCAGTGAGCAAATCACATGATGTAATGAAGAAGGGTCCTGAAAGTCTGCTCTTCAAGGAGTCTGCCAACAGGATATGAGTATTTTGAGCCCTGTCACGGATAACAAATCAAACCTTGTGGGAATTGTGGGAGGCCCAGAAGAATACTCCAGAGCCATGCAGTCAGAAGATCTATTCGGCAGGAAACTCAAAGCCCTGAATGGTGGCATGGGACCACCAGCCTCCAACATGCAGGGGAAACCTGAAGGTGCAGGCAAAACAAATGGTACTCCAGCCATGCCTAAAATGGGCGTCAGGGCTAGGGTGACAGAATGGCCACCAAGGAAAGATGGATGGGACGGACGGCCTTCACCGAACTATCAGAGTGTGATACCAGTATTTCAGAATGGCCAGCAGGAACATACTGTGGAAATACTCGAGCAAGGCGAAGCAGTTTGTCTGGAGGTAGACTACTCTGATAAATACACACTGAATGACCTCCTCAGCCACTCCCCGCTGAAGGGGCTCCATCCTATTCGTCAACGCAGTAACAGTGATGTTACCATTAGTGACATTGACTCTGAGGACATAATGGACCAGAATGCTGTCAATCCAAACACTGGGGCCTCGCTGCACCGTGAATACGGCAGCACATCCTCCATTGACCGTCAGGGCCTGAGTGGAGATGGTTTCTTTACCATGCTTAGGGGCTACAGAGTGGACACCTTGGACCACCGTAGCATACCACCTCTGGGTTTCCCCGAGTTGTTGCGCTGTGACGCCTCCCTCTCCCCCAGCCTGCAGACAGCAGCCCAGATCGCCAGGGGTGAGATAGTCCACATTCCAGGCTACGACTACATAGATAGCTCTCTCCTCTACAGCCGGGAGCGGGAGAAGTCCTTCATGAGGCGTCTTAAATCGGAATCATCTGAAACATCTCTGTTCAGGAAACTGCGGACCATAAAGAGTGAGAGTGACGCGTTGCGGCTCTCAATAGAGGATGACCGGCGACCACTCAGCTTCCAAAAATGCTTTGCACACTATGACGTCCAGAGCGTTCTTTTCAACATTAGCGAGGCGGTGGCAAGCAGAGCTAACCTCAGCCAGAGGAAGAACACCACTACTGGGGCTTCAGCTGCCTCAGCTGGAGTAGGACCTGGAGCTGGTGGAGTGTCTGGAGGTGGAGCAGTGGCTGGACCCGGAGCAGGGACCGATGGCGGAGCAGCAGGATGTAGCGGTGGAAATGCCCCCATGTTTGAGTCTCCACTAGGCAGCAGGGAGGACTTGAACCCCAAGGAGAACCTGGATGCTGATGAGGGGGATGGGAAGAGCAACAGCTTAGTGCTGAGCTGTCCACACTTTCGCAATGAGATTGGTGGTGAGGGCGAGAGGAGGATCTCCCTCTCCAGAGCCAACAGTGCCAACTACAGTGGTGTGTCAGAGAGCTGTTCTTTTGAATCATCTTTAAGTTCCCACTGCACCAATGCAGGAGTCTCTGTACTGGAGGTGCCCCGAGAAAACCAGCCTATCCACAGGGAGAAGGTCAAACGCTACATCATTGAGCACATCGACCTTGGAGCATACTATTACCACAAGTACTTCTATGGGAAAGGTAAGGAATGCTTATGATGAATGTGTGTTTTTTGACTTTACAGCGATTAAACAGTGATTATAGGATTTAAATGACTCCATTATCAAACTCATTTATTAAACTTTTCAGGCCAAATCCATTTCCTTTAAAACAAGTCTACTCTCAATGCTGTGTGAGAGCAAGTTCCCAAATGGAACAGCCTCCGCTCATTGGGTCACATGTCTTGACGGCCCAGTTATTTTTGTAGGACCAGATGAAATAAGGGCCAGAACAATAGCAGGCTTGTGATGGGTGCGAGGGTGTGTGTTTCACTTCCTCGGGAGAGGAGCGATCATGTCCTCCCTGTGATATTGCCCTGAACCCTGTGGAGAAGCTGCGATTAGTCATGTGAGAAGAGAGAGGTGAGCGAGAGGGTGTGTTGCAGCTGTTCCCCGTGGGGGCCGCAGGGGTGTGAGGACCCCTCTTATGAAACTTTAGGGTCAGCAAAAATATGTCAAGGTCCCTGGTCCCCTCATTAAAACACCTATGTGACTGACGCTGAAAATACCATGCCGACCCCGACCCATCACCGCATTATACATATCTGTTTTTCCCACTGTCTGTGTTCACTGCTCTCAGCAGATTGAATTACCCATTCTTAAGCCTTCCCAGAAAACAGCTGCTTCACCTTTCACACTGAGAGATGCCTGACCTTCTTCAAAAAGATACTTTGTATTAAAATATTCCTCAGTCGAGGCTCAATGTCTTCAGTCAAGGTTTAATGAGACCATTACAGATCTGCTCTACTTAAAGTATGTTTGAATATACCATTGAGCTTACTCTGATAATCATTTACCGTGAAATGTTGCATCACTCACTACTCATCCAATAACTGGCATAGTTTTATTATGTATTTAACCTCTCTTCTTTTACAGAAGAGGCCTTTTTCACAGTAGGTGGACGTAGCCCTTGCCGTTTTTTCATGAGGTGTTTTATTTTATCGGAGAGACAAGTCCGTCATCACCTCTGCCTTACCACACACACACACACGCACACACACACACACACAAAAACAGGCACATACTCGCGCACACACTCACACAAACATGACCGCGTGTCCACACTTTAGAGCAAGCTTTTATCAACCTGGGCTGAACATTGATCCTATTGATTGCCTAAAGCCCTCCATCCCATAGCAAGAGGAGTGTTTCTCCCCAGGCTGCCCTAATGGACACAATGTTTCTTCCACACCTATCCTCGTGTATATAGCAGAGATTTAAGGTGAGCACAGAGAAACATTCACCCTTCAGCAGATGAATGTAGGGGGGAAAAAACTCTGCATATACATCATTCTGCACAGCGATGCTTAAACATCCAAGTGAATTAACAATAAGAAAACACATTTTTGAGTGGAGAGGGACTTAGAAGTGCATTCAGTCAAGATAACATCAACAAAAAAAACTTAAGTTGAAGATAAGTTAATTCATTTAATTCTACTACACAAGGTAGCTGATTCTTTTTTAGCTCAGTGTTTTTGCAACTTTACATCTGTCATGATGAGAGAGAAAGCAACGGAAAGTACTCTGGTGCGGGCGAGCAAGAGTGAGGGAGCATGCATATACACTATTGACAGAGGGAGAGTGTGAAAGTGTGAAACTGAAGTTTATTAGAAGTCAATATGTAATGTAAAATAACACTCATCACTCAGTATATCAGCAACCGATAGAGGGTGTCTCTTTTATTCAGTTTCATCCAGTCTCTTTTGAAAGGATGGTTTCAGCATTTTTTCAGCTCAGTAGCCAACATTGCGCACACCGGTACTGGGTCGCGGCCCAGTCGTTGAAAATCACTTATGTAAACTGTACCTTTTTATATGGAGATATGTGACCTGAAATGAAGTTTTAGAGCCAGAAATGTAAAACGTAAGGACATACAGTGTAGGACCTTTTTAAAGATTTTGAAGGCATTTCTGACAGGAAGAGGCATTATTTGACATGATCATATTTGATTATCATCACAAAGTGATCAGTACTAGTGACGTGTTGTAGAAATTTATAGACAAAAAGCTTTCCTCTACAGTCGACGCTGTCTCCCTCACTGTGAAGTCGGTATTTGGATGCCTAGTGGCCTCATATACATTGGCAGCCCTCCTACCACCATTTGACCTTATGCCTCACAGAGCATTTCCCCTCAGTCCACTGTCCCTGACAAGTCATGCATTCCTCAGACGGTTAACCCTGCATTGCCTAAATACAGTTAATTTATTATTCATGCTGATATGCGCTTTGCCCCAACGTTAATGCCACAGTGACAAGAATCAGTGTATTTACTTAGAGGGCATGTATGCAATGTCTAAACTTCTGCAGAAATATCTTTGCGAATATCAGTGCTTTGAGTCCCCGCTGAGGTTTTTCTTTTGTTGTCTGCTAAATCCAGGTCTTTCTCCCCGGCTTTAGCCTGGATTAGTTTGCACACAAAAAGCGGTGCCGCGAGCAAAGCTCTGCCCCTGACGCTGTCCTAAACAAACACACACACACACACACACACACACACACACACATACTCTGACATTTTTTAGACTAATACAAAGTATATGTTTTACAATGATACTATATCTTCTTTACGATATTCTCATTAAGTACATTGTATTTTGAGCATTTTATTTAGGCAGTTATAATGAATTTCAAATTGAATACTTTTTATATCAACCCAGAAATTGGTACTGGTTCTTATAATGCTTAAAACTAACAAGACTAAAAGTCTAAAGCCCTGCTAAACCCCTAGGGTTCATTAAATATTTCATTACACCCTACAATACAAAACTGCTAAAAAGTCTAAAGCCCTGCTAACCCCCCTAGTGTTCATTTAATTTTTCATCATACCCTACAATACAAAACTGCTGCAAAGAATGAATAACATATTGGCAACTTTGCTATTCCTGATGTCTTACCAGAAATTAGGCTAAAATGTTCAAGATTTTAGGAGCATTTGTATAATCATTTTATTTTCTTAGAATTTTGGTGACATCCTTCGGGGATAATACATATTCACATCCAAATGTGAGGCCAATCTGGTGTATAAACATTGACATAACATACCATGTGATCACTTTGTCCTGGTGTAGCCGGGAAACTTTGCCTTGTCTATCTCTCCCAATATATTCTTCTGAAAGCAATACTCCTATGACTATGTCTGTCTGTGGTAGTGTGATTCCAGATACAAAAAGCCAGTGTCAGTGTCACAGCTCACCCATGGCCAATCCACAAATAAGTTTTATATGAATAAAAAAGTATATGGACACAATTATGTCAGTTGATATTCTGTTGAAGCAAAAGCAGTGATTTGATAAAGATGTGAACAAGATTGTAGATTCTTCAAAATCTGTCTCTGTGCAGTAATAACAGTTTTCACAACTTTGCAAGATTTCTTGGAGCTAGACGTTTTTCAGTTCAGTGAAGTTTGTCAATTCAGAGAACTTAATGTGATGCTTAGTGTGTGTTTAATTCCAATCTTTCCTGCTCCACCTGCAGAACATCAAAACTATTTTGGCGTAGATGACAATCTGGGACCTGTGGCAGTAAGTGTCCGCAGGGAGAGGCTGGACGATGGGAAGGAGAAAGATGGAATGCAGTACAACTATCGAGTCACCTTCAGAACCAGTCAGGTAACTATAATACACTGATGTGTACTTTTCCTGCTCTGCTTAGTGTCTTAAATAAGTGTAGAACTATTACGTATGCATGGAAGGAGAAACCGGTGTGATTTCTATTGCTATATTAAAGAACTGACTACAAGCCAGCACATGTTTTTAAAGAATATTTCTCATATATTACATTCAGCAAGACATGTTAAGGTCACTCAGTTCAGGGCTCATTCAAGCAGTACAAGAGTGTAGGGATGCTTCAATACCCCTGAAAACAAGAGGAGGAATTTGCTCTTAGCACCTTAATGTGTCCAGTGATTCTGTGCCAGTGGTGACTCAGTTGGCCAATCATGCAAACACTGATGCAGTCTATCAGTCAGTGTGATCGCCCTCGCTAGCTCACACTCTCACACACCCACACGTGCACACATATGCACATGCATGTACACACAACATGATTAATCCACAAACTGAGATGCACAGTCTCCCAGTCCTTGGTACAGAAACCTTTCCTTGATTGATGCTGGGTGGTATCAGCCACTGAATAATTCAGATGCAACAGATGTGTCAGGCAGGGAAATGTCACTGATATCCAGGGCCATTCTTGGTTTAAAGCACCACTTCCACGATAAAACAATGTATCTGGGTCATGGTAGCCCTGCAAGTAGCATGCAGAAAATGTTTTAACTCCCCAACCACTGGAGCATCTATTTGCATGTACTCCTATTATTTAGCCTCGACGCTCTCTGTCTCTCTGTCCAGCTCTCACTCTCCCTTCCTCTCTAAGTCTGTTAAGTAATCTGCTTTTCAGAAAGCCTCTCTGTCGGACAGCCATTGACTGCTGATGTTCATGTCGACAGGCTGTGCAGATGGAAATGGGATTTATGGGCATAAATGTGTCCGTGATGTTCCAAACAACAACACAGGGTTACAGAGTGGGTGTGTTTTTGAAGCTGTTTGGGTCAACATTTACTGGCACATTAATGATCTTAAGAGTAAAATACTACTTAACATCTAGTGCGCAGTTAGCCTATATTTATTATTTAGAATGTGAGTTCCTAATGCCATCCAGTGGAGCCGTAATGGCATGCCCTAATTAATATGGCATAACATAAAAGGATATAATGACTGGATCATACAGCAGCTAGCATATAAGCCTGGTTTTCATTTTCAACATTTTGAAATAAAATATAATGGTTCAAGCAAAGCGTGGGCAATGACACTCAAATGAATGAAATCACTGATTCACAGGCATATTGAATGGAAATAGTGCACACACAGACCTAACCCTAACACATTGTACAAGGGGACATCAAGACCTCCCTCATATGACACATGACAGTTGACTTAACTGGATGAAACTTCACCATCTGTCTTTTCTGTCAGCTGACCACACTCCGTGGAGCCATCCTGGAGGACGCCATTCCGTCCACTGCAAGACATGGGACGGCCCGTGGCCTTCCACTGAAAGAAGTACTCGAATACGTCATCCCTGAGCTTAATATCCAGTGTCTGAGGCTGGCCCTCAACTCTCCCAAGGTCCCAGAGCAGCTACTCAAGCTGGACGAGCAGGGGGTGAGTACATCAGCGTGTCCTCAATGTTTTGAGTGCCCCCACAGACTTCTGCTGATGATGATTAAGCAGCACTGGAGCCATCTGCAGTTAAATGCCTTGAACAGGGATATTTGTTGATGGGTAACAGTAGTTAATAAAAGAATAGTGCAACATTTTGGGAAATACGTCTATTTGCTTTTTGTACAAAAGCCGCAGTGTAAAAATGACAATTTGTGGTTTTATGGGGTGTAATGTGTGGGACTATTACTTGGCCGGATGCAGTGACTTACTGGAGTCTTGTTGTCATGGTGAGGTTGCCAGGCAACCAGCGGAGACTCCAGGAAGTCACTGTGTTCAGAGAAGAAATAGTGTGTCACTGTAAAACCACAAATTTTTGTTATTATACCAAAGGAACAACAGAGACTGGAGCACACTGATTGATTTGCTGCCTTTGTCTGTCAAAATGGAGTTGCCATAGTCAGTGTCCAAGTGCCACATCCCATGCATTAACACCACATCAGAGACAAAAGGACACAGACACATCTTAGAGTACAGGTGCTGCATCCATCAAGTACAACAAATTAGAGGAAACATGACAAATTCAGTTCTTCATTAAAGCCAAAAAAGCTCACTGCTGGGTTAAGAGTGATAGAGAGTGTTGAGAGTTGATAATGTCTCCACCTAGGAGAGGGTGACATTTTTCTATTCCCCAGAACTTTAATGATGCTGCAGAGCCATGTTTAGCCTGTGCATAATGCCGAACAAGAGCGTAATCCATGTTTTGTGCACATATTGCAGTTTTGTATTCAGATATGCAAATCTTTAAAGGTCTTTTAGTTTGTCCAACATAAACCAGACCACAGGGACATTTCAACATGTAGACAACATGTGTGCTGCTACAGTTTATGAAGGATTTTATGGTGTATTTTTTACCAGTACGTGGATGTGTAAAGTACTTGAACGTGGTTGATTAGACAGCCAAGAGATAGTGTTAGGTGGTTTTCTAGTGTCAGAACGAACCAGTCTTTTATCTTTGTAACTCTAAGATGTGTCTGTGTTCTTTTGTCTCTGATGTGGTGTTAATGCATGGGATGTGGCACTTGGACATTGACTATGGCAACTCCCACTCTGGGATTCATTATCCAATAGATCTGAAATCCTGTTCAACCAATTATCCAATGACAATTGTACAACTGTTCTAGGTTGACTATATATGTTGTTTGCCTCATGTCTTTGTTCATTTTGATTCTGATGAAGACACAGTAGTTAGTCTGTTTGCACAATTAAAGGCTGCATATCAATCAGTGTGCTACAGTCTCTGTTTTTCCTTTGGAAGTTTGCTGTCCTCAAACTGAGAAGCACCTGATTCAGCTGCATATTGCTTGGAGATGCGCGGAGAACCTGTTTCAACTAGACTTTTGTTATTACACTTAGTTTTTTTAACAGATGAAGCAAACAAGATATAGCGCGTTTATTCGTAAACTTTAGCAGTGCTGGTAGGTGGATTTTGTTACCTTCTGACAGAGCCAGGCTTGCTGTTTTCCCCCTGTTTCCAGTCTTTATGCTAAGCTAAGCTAACCGGCCGCTGGCTGTAGCTTTATATTTAACGACTAGATATTAAAGTGGTATCAATCTTCTCATCTAACTCTTTGCAAATACGCATGTTTCCCAAAATGTCAAACTATTCCTTTGAGGAAGATAAAGCCATAGCCCAATTACTCTCCTCCACACAGAATTTCCAGTTGTTTCATTTTGAAGCCATCAGTGCTACATATCAGTATTATGAATAATGATGGGCTGTCTTGATATTATGATACAGATTTTTTGTTTAAGGTACATCTGTCTCAGTTTCTGACATTTGTGTCAGATATAGAAGGAAACAGGGGAGGGGTTAACTTCAAATAACAAGAACTTTTGTCCCATATGTGGGTTGCTTATTATAGATGAACACAGGCTCCCAGGTTGTAGCATATAACACGCCAATATCACACTTGAATAGATTCAAAAGAATCAATATTAATCCCCCACTCTCTGTGCCCAGCATCGACTACTTCAACACACATTTTCTGCAGATAGGACACTCAAGCTAAAGTAACTGACTTTTGACAACTTGCTCTTCTGAGAGCAGGTGATTTGGTATTCTGCCTGGATGGCAATGGATGTCATCTTGCATTATCTTTGTTTTGAATAAAATGGCTATTAGTGATATGGGCTCTCTATATTCACAGGTGTCAGAGATGGATTCATTGTGTGATCTTAAGGCCTTTAATTTCTCATCTAATGAAACTGCAAGATGGAAAGGAGTGTGGGGGGCTTAGCTAGGGTTGTATTGCTTATTTTACTGTCAGAGAATTGGCTGCTTATTAGTGTAATTACATTCATTAGCATGAGCCCATCCTTCCTATTGACAGGGGAATGGCTCTTATAATATAAAGTGTCAGCCATGTCCCTCTTGTATATTAAGATTGTGTTACACACATAAATAAGAGCAGTGTAGTGTCCTCTCTAAAGCAAGTTAAATGCACTTAAGATGATGACAGACTTTGTGTATCCAATTATCGCAAAGTAACTTTGTAAGTAAGTGCTCTAGGAAATTCTTCCTGCCGGATCTCAAGGAGCTGTTACATGAGTTTGTTCACCTGCCGCACAACTCCCCATTCCTTTGGTATGAGAGACTGTCTACAGATACAGACTTTGATATAAGACCGAAACTGACACATAGGAGGAAAAAAAAGCAATAAAGTAATCTAAGAAACTACTTTCAGAGGAGGAGAGCCCAGGCTAAGTGGGGCTTAAAGCTCTTCCAACTGGCACTCCTCCTCAGACCTCAAACCAAACGCCCAGTGGAGGCCAGTTTTATATTTGGACATCAGTATTTTAGTACACTCCTGTTTTAATCATTAATGTTGCGCTTGCTGTGCAAATGTTTAGTATGTCAAGCACCCCGTAATCTTCCTTTTAACCAAGCTGGACTTTCACCGCCCCTGTAATGTGTTGAGAGGAAGCTAATATTGGACAGGAAGAACTGCATCTCAGAACTGAGAACTAGAGTGGTCTGCCAGGCCTGTTTCTGTTTGTTTTGAGTGCATAAATCCTTTCTTCTACTTCATGTAGAAAGCTTTATCAGACAATTTTTTGTGTGTATGCACACTGCCGAGGAGGTGTTAGTTCTCTGTTTTTGTGTTGGAGTGTGCGTATGTGTGTGAAAAGGCTTCATTTTGCTGTGAACAGAAAGTACGCCTGGGGAGTGAGAGTATCCCGGAGCAGGACAGCCTTCACAATATCCTCATGAACAGTTCTGCAGAAAGAATCCCTGAAAGCAGTGTTGTAGACTGTGCTGTAATGCCCCTGGATATAAGAAGAGAACAGAGCATATGTGAATATATTTTGGATCACATTGTAGATCACAGTGAACTGACTGTATGCAGACAAACTGGGAAAAGCATTAGGCAGATTTTGAGATGTGATTTTAGGTGATAGAAATCACAAATGATACATTTTTCTAAGAAAGCCATTGATGTAAAATGTGTATCTCTTGTCTCCATCTAAAGACTAAAATCTATCTAAAGACTAAAACTGTTTTATCAGCTGTATCGGTTTAAGAATTAAAAATGTCATTTTAATCTTTAATTTAAAATTCATGATAATAAAAGCAGGGATCTGAACAAGATAAAGTCTAGCCTGCAGATGTCTGCATGGCCTCTTAGAAAATGTAACTACACATAATGATGTTTGGTGATAGTAAAGACAAGAGGTCAGAGAAAGGCTACTAATCTTTCCCTCTCAATAATGCTGAAATTACCTTCTTCCTAATCTAGAAAAAAATTATTTTCACTGCAGTGCTCCGTATCATAACGAGAACAAAGAATAAATGCATGACACTGCCCAATTGCCATGTCTTACAATAGTCAACAGGTAAAGCCTTTGCAGGACCATACATCACTCCTGATGCCCACAGCGACGGCACAACACTGAAGTAAAATTCAGGCTTAAGTAAGATTTGTTCCACAAGTTCAACAGAGTAATTTACCACCTACTGAGGCTGTTATTTCAGTGCCAAAAACACTTCTCCCTTATGTAAATCAATCCCCCCCGTCATGATATTGAAACTTGAGGATTAACTTGGTGAAATGATGTAGTGACCAGAATGTTTTCCCCATCAGTTCCACCCACATCTACATTCCACGTTCCCCTTTTTAGATATTGTTGCTGTTAAACGCTTCTGCCCAAAAACAGCAATAGATGTTTGTGTAATGGTGCATGATCATTGTAGCCAGGTTTTGGGAGCCATATTTTAGATTTGTGCTGCATCGGGACACTGCAGTGCAGACAGATGTCACAGTGATGTGTGTTGTGTTAGGACACTGCTGTATCCCCCAGGTGCGTCTCTGAGCTCTCCAAAGGGAATGATGTCCTCATTTCTCTCTCCTCTCATTAAGTATCTTTCCATCTTTGCATTTTATAGGGCTTTTTTGTTAAAGAGAAGGAGAGTTTTCAGCACCCTCCAGCTCTGGACAGATAGAGGGAGAGGAAGATTGGGGGAAAAGATATATATACAGTGGTGTGCAAAAGTGTTTGCCCCCTTCTTGATTTCTTATTTTTTTGTATGTTTGTCACACTTAAATGTTTCAGATCATCAAACAAATTTAAATATTAGTCAAAGATAACACAAGTAAACACAAAATGCAGTTTTTAAATGAAGGTTGTTATTATTAAGGGAAAACAAAATCCAAACCTACATGGCCCTGTGTGAAATAGTGATTGCCCCCTAAACCTAATAACTGGTAGGGCCACCCTTAGCAGCAACAACTGCAATCAAGCGATAACTTGCAATGAGTCTTTTACAGCGCTGTGGAGGAATTTTGGCCCACTCATCTTTGCAGAATTGTTGTAATTCAGCCACATTGGAGGGTTTTCGGGCATTGGGCTGCCTTTTTAAGGTCATGCCACAGCATCTCAATAGGATTCAGGTCAGGACTTTGACTAGGCCACTCCAAAGTTTTCATTTTGTTCTTCTTCAGCCATTCAGAGGTGGACTAGCTGGTGTGTTTTGGATCATTGTCCTGCTGCAGAATCCAAGTTCGCTTCAGCTTGAGGTCACGAACAGATGGCCGGACATTCTCCTTCAGGAGTTTTTGGTAGACAGCAGAATTCATGGTTCCATTTATCACAGCAAGTCTTCCAGGTCCTGAAGCAGCAAAACAGCCCCAGACCATCACACTACCACCACCATATTTTACTGTTGGTATGATGTTCTTTTTCTGAAATGCGGTGTTACTTTTACACCAGATGTAATGGGACACACACCTTCCAAAAAGTTCAACTTTTGTCTCATCAGTCCACAGAGTATTTTCCCAAAAGTTTTGGGGATCATCAAGATGTTTTCTGGCAAAAATGAGATGAGCCTTAATGTTCTTTTTGCTCAGCAGTGGTTTTCGTCTTGGAACTCTGCCATGCAGGCCATTTTTGCCCAGTCTCTTTCTTATGGTGGAGTCATGAACACTGACCTTAACTGAGGCAAATGAGGCCTGCAGTTCTTTGGGTGTTGTTGTGGGGTCTTGACCTCTTGTATGAGTCGTCGCTGCGCTCTTGGGGTAATTTTGGTCGGCCAGCCACTCCTGGGAAGATTCACCACTGTTCCATGTTTTCGCCATTTGTGGATAATGGCTCTCACTGTGGTTCGCTGTAGTCCCAAAGCTTTAGAAATGGCTTTATAACCTTTTCCAGACTGATAGATCTCAATTACTTTTTCTCATTTGTTCCTGAATTTCTTTGGATCTTGGCATGATGTCTAGCTTTTGAAGATCTTTTGGTCTACTTCACTTTGTCAGGCAGGTCCTATTTAAGGGATTTTTTTGATTGAGAACAGGTGTGGCAGCTAGAGAAATTGAACTCAGGTGTGATAAACCACAGTTAAGTTATGTTTTAACAGGTGGGGCAATCACTATTTCACACAGGGCCATGTAGGTTTGGATTTTGTTTTCCCTTAATAATAACCTTCATTTAAAAACTGCATTTTGTGTTTACTTATGTTATCTTTGACTAATATTTAAGTTTGTTTGATGATCTGAAACATTTAAGTGTGTCAAACATGCAAAAAAAAAAAAAGAAGAAATCAGGAAGGGGGCAAACACTTTTTCACACCACTAGTGAGAGAGAGAGAGAGAGATTCAGTAAAAAAAAAATACTGCTTTCTAGCAATTTATGCTCGGATTTTTAGCAAGTGGAATATTTTAGCTAATCACAGATCCATTAAATGATGGATGTATGTATTTGCGCTTTTCAGTCAGCACCAGATTTGCACCAAAGTGCAATGCGATTGTCCTTGCCATCGGCCAGCCTGTTAAGAGGAGCAGGAGTTTAAGTGAGCCCATATAATGCAGGATAAAAAATAGAAGACCACATCATTAGACATCATGCCTTTTCCACTGGGCTTGATGGTATAATAGCTTTCCATCACCGCAGGAGCTTTAATGCAGAGCAGAATGCCTGATAGAGGAAGTCATCATGGCAACAGTGTCAGGAGCACACCGGGAACTGATAACCTGTAACGGAGGAAAAAGACAATTCCAATTTGTTTCAGTATATAGATAGTTTGTTGGAATTCTGAGAAACCTTTTCGTCTTGCCGTAATGACATATTTACCCTGGGTAAAGATCACGCTGGCCTCAGCTGTGAATATTGGGCAACAGGTGCCAAACGCCCCCCCCGACTTTCTTTCTTGGCCAGCATCAGGGAGCTGTAAGCCATAAAAGATTCATGTCGGTGGAGAGGGCTCTCTCTCTCACCGTGCAAGAAGAATCACTCCAGATGTTTTGTTTCTTCCTGTCTCTTCGTGAGACAAGTTCATATCAGACCTGTCATTTCTGGATAATATTAATGCTTGCAGTGGAAACCTGTGAGATTTGGCTAGCTTGTCAATGTATACTCCCCTTTGTGAATTAGACATTTATCTTTATTGAGGCGCTCTTAGTTGAACAATGACTGAATCAAGAGTATTATTAGTGGGTTGGGGAGATCAATGTTGTCATTCAATACCTCTTAATAGTATTTCACTGCTACAGTGAGGACTGTACCAAACAAAAGTATAGCTTAAGGAAGTCTTTCTTTCTTTTTTTTATATAAACGATTAAAATGCTATTCCTGGCAGCTTAGAGAGTTTTCTGCCATAAACCAAAGCTATCCTGCCGTATTTCTGTAATTCACTCCCTCATTGCTCCACAGCTGCTCTTAAGTAGCAGCTACTAGCTCGGCTTGATTTATGCTCTGTTCAGAGCTCTTGAGAGTTCACAGCCTGGCTTCACAAAAGGGGGATTTCAGCTCTCTCCTAGAAAGATTATGAAGGCTGTGACATGATGGAAAGTGGGCACTCGCATGCTTTGAGTGCATAATGTACAGTATGTATGAGTGGGGTGTGTGATACATATCAGTGACAAGAAATGATACTTACTCAGTGAGTGTCTGTGTATGTTCCTCCTTCCAGCTAAGCTTCCAGCACAAGGTGGGAGTGCTATACTGCAAGGCGGGCCAGAGCACAGAAGAAGAGATGTACAACAATGAGAGTGCTGGACCAGCACTGGAGGAGTTCCTGGATCTGCTCGGCCAGAGGGTGCGCCTCAAAGGCTTTACCAAGTACAGAGCTCAGCTGGATAACAAGAGTAAGATAAAACCCACATCAAACTAAACTTTCACAAAGTGCAAGCCCACTCACTTCTAATCCTGCTGAGTGCAGATGCTCTGCTCAGTTTCATATTGCTTTTGGGGGGGCTTTAATGTTTTTTAAGCCTATATATCTTTAATCTTGATGTCTGTTTAATGACATGATCAGCTTATCTAATACAATGACCTTTGTAATAAGGCCTGAGACCTTGACTGCCCTGTCCTGTATTACAGCGGACTCCACAGGCACACACTCTCTCTACACCACCTATAAGGACTATGAGCTGATGTTTCATGTGTCCACTATGCTCCCCTACACACCCAACAACAGACAGCAGGTCAGTAAACGCCACACTTCACACTCAATCCTTTCCAGCAGACCACCATGTTTGCTTTACTGTGTGGTGAGGTGGTGTCTAATGGTCGTCCCTGAGCAGCTTCCTTTGAGGATATCTTCAATCCCGACTCCTTCCAATCTTCCCCAGGGGCTTATTTTGCCACGGTAATGACCTATCAGTTGAAAGCATGAGCATTGCCATGGTAACGGTACCCCATAGTAGGATTTTAATCAATGCATCCCCAGGGGCTGGACCTAATGTGGTATAAGATGGGCCTCTGTGTCTGTCTGCACTAACAAGTGGAATTAAGTGGATGTAGTGGTGGACTGGTGAGCGATGGCCCGATAAAGCCGCGATTACAGAGGTTCGCCATCTTAGTCTCTGCACTGCTTGTATAGAAGTACTTTTTGAGCCCATAATAACAACCTGTGGGTACAACCCTGCAGAGAGATATTAACAGTGAAGATACTGAAAGGGCTGGTAAGTGAGTCAGGGGCAGGATCTACAGTGAAATACTGCAGAGAACTAGTCTGTCACATGCATCTAAAACGTCTGATGGTGGGGATGGGAGGTTCTTTCTCTTTTCTTTTCTCCTCCTCCTATTGTATTTCTAGGACAAATTAATTTAGTCTTAATGCCTGGTGGTAATCTTCTAGCAGCTTGGACCGCTCGTCCCTTCATCCTTTCCAATTCACCTCTGTACCCTCTAATCCTGCTTGTTTCAGGCTGTTGCTAACCCTCACAGACAACTTTATAGCAGCCAGAGAATTAGGTTAACTACCTGCACAATGCAACAATACAAGCAGTCGAAACTGGGTTTGGGGGAATATGTCTCCTTCACCCAAAAAAAAGCCCTTTATCTTGATTTCGAACACAACATTTCACAGTCAAAACATGATTATATCAGTTAGTAAATCTGCAAACTATGTTTAGAGCTCTGTAAATGGTTTGGTGTTCTGCTCGGTGTGGTGCTGATACTGATGCCACAGACATTACATGCAATTTGTCACTTGACATTGAAATGTTATGGGGATTTCCTTGACTTGTCCAATCACATGCTTTCAAAGAAGGTAGAATTAACCTGCTTAAGTGGTGTTCTCATGCAGATTTGACTTAAGGGTTTAGTCTAAGATGGCTTAGCTACGCCTTAAAGTGTCATTATCTAGCTTTTGAAAGAAGAAATAACACATTCATACAAACAAAACATTTAATTCATAAGCAATAAAACGCACCCTTGCTCAATTCAGTACACTTACAAGTTTTGCCACTACACCTTACTTGGTCTGGTATGACCAGTAGCTTATGGTGGCTGATGTTAGCTAATGTTAGAAATCTAGATAGATTTTGCTGTGTACTGAGTCAGTTTGACTGCCTTTGTGACTCTTCTCTACTTATACTTTGTTTTATCATTTATCCATATCCCATAATTTTCACTTATGGCCTTTTGTTCAGCAAAACTTACATAGTCTCGCTTTAAAACTTGTAATGAATGAATGGTTATAAATCTGTGTACTTTTGAACTATCATACTACATTCACTTATTATGTGATGCCTTTTCTCCTTGTATTTGACACCATTTCTTCCTCCTTTTATAGTTATTAAGGAAGAGGCACATTGGTAATGATATCGTCACCATAGTATTCCAGGAACCCGGGGCCCTTCCTTTCACTCCAAAACACATCCGCTCTCATTTCCAACATGTGTTTGTCATCGTCAAAGTCCACAACCCCTGCACTGATAACGTCTGCTACAGGTAAATGGAACAAGTGTGCACCACGCCTGCAAGACTCTCTCAAAGCTATTTCACTCCTTACCTTGGGATAAGAGAAATAAGCAAACCTAATATCCTCAAGACAATTTAGGGGAATGTGTTTATCTTTTGATATGCTTTGAATAAATGTCTTCATGCCAAATGGCTCTACATGAACTTTTAAGAGCACTTAATTTGAAAGAATAATAATAATAGCCTGCTGAGTGCTTTCTGTGGTTTCTGTCATGCCTTCATAGTAATGTGCAGGAATCACAAGGCTCTTTTGATCTCTTCAGTGATGATACAGTTATTATCTTCAGAGACACCTTGAAATTATGACTTACGAGAGTGTTTCTGAAGTCAAGACAACTCCTGTTAATAACATAGCATTTGTTGAACAGAGCAAGATTAGTCTGAGCTCCTCTCTGTCTTCCCACCAGAAATAATTTTCCTGAAAGCCATATAATTTCAACACTCTTCAAATGGCTGCTCATTATACGTACAGTTCAATACTCCTTCACTTCTTTTAGTTCCTCTTAACTGTCACCACTACATTTGATTTATTGATTCCATCCTGTTTTCCAGCGTGGCCGTGTCCAGATCTAAAGACGTGCCTCCGTTCGGCCCCCCTATTCCCAAGTCTGTAACTTTCCCAAAGTCAGCAGTTTTCAGGGACTTCCTGCTTGCCAAAGTCATCAATGGAGAAAATGCTGCACACAAGTCAGAGAAGTTCCGAGCCATGGCAACTCGTACGCGGCAGGAGTACCTGAAGGACTTGGCTGAGAACTTTGTTAGCACAGCTACTATTGACAATGCTGTCAAGTTCAGCTTCATCACCCTCGGAGCCAAGAAGAAGGAGAAGGTGAAGCCCAGGAAGGATGCGCATCTGTTCAGTGTGGGAGCCATCACCTGGAGCGTCCGTGCCCGGGATTTTGGCCAGTCCATAGACGTGGACTGCTTGCTCGGCATATCCAATGAGTTTATTGTTCTCATTGAGGAAGAATCAAAAAATGTGGTCTTCAACTGCTCTTGTCGTGACGTCATTGGATGGACCTCAGGGATTATGAGCATTAAAATCTTCTATGAGCGCGGGGAGTGTATCATGCTGTCTGCCCATGACAACTGCGGTGAAGACATCCGGGAGATGGTGCAAAGGCTAGAGGTAAGATACTTAAAGACTAAACTGTAATAATCTCTGCCATTTTAGAGGTCTAAATATCTGCTGGATTCGACCATAGGGGAGACTAGCTGATCCTTTGTAGCATACCTCATGCCCATGTCTTCAATATCAGTCTCCAATTATACCATACAAAGAGATTTCAGAGGTCAAAAGACAGAGAATCCGTTTTTAAAACATTGCATCCACCTCACAGAGGGAGTAATTCATTCTCTGTTTGCTTTCCTCATGGCTAATTGAGGGTTTCATCTTAGTTTGACATCCAGTGTATTTTTGATATAATGAGCTTATTACAGTAAAAAACAATTAAGTCGTCCTACCAGTGGTGTGTCAAAAACAGTTTTAGCGGATTGGCTAAGGTGCAACCCAGGTTGGCACTAATACACAAACATGCACAGGCCGATAAAAATGTTTTAACATTAGCCAAATATTGATGGGACCTTTGCCTGTTCAACCACAGATGAGCTTTTGTGCACCAGGAAAGCAAAACATAGAGACAGCTTCACTATTTCAATGTGTACATATATAAAAATAACGTAGGCTGTACCTCCATGTGTGTGCTGCATTCATCTACGCCTATTGCTCAGTTTGGTCACTCTTTTGGAAATGACAAGAGAACATTTGCGTTGGTCTTTTTTTTGCTCTACATTGCTGGGGCAACACAGTTGTTGGCTTGATGGTCTTATCTCTAATAACACCTAATGGCACTTTGGATGGACAATAATGTTTCAGGCCTTTTGCCCTGCTGTTCACTACCATGGACATAGAGCCGTGTCCTCCTTTTTTGTATGTACTTTGGAAGAGGTGTTATCTTCGTCCCAGCACTGGATTTTGGAGGTCTGTAGCATGATTCTCACATTTCCTTGCTATTACCGTTTTGTTGTCCACTGATTAAATGGCTTTTTTTTAGTTTATGAAAACCTCCTTGTAATAGTTTTAGTCCCAATATCTAATAATGTTTTGAAAAGGAGTTCACCAGTATATCCTGCCCAAAAAGTGGCCTATAAGTAACTTCCATCAAAAAATGGAGTGGTCTGTCATCAGAATTGCCCAGTAAATATGTTATGAGTGTGTTTCACACATAGCTGCATGGCATATGAAGGAAATGGCTTCTTCTTTGGGAGAGTTGTGGTCTCTCTGCGGTGAAACAATGCATTCTGCAAATATCGCTCTTGCCATTGTAGCTTTGCTACTTACCACAAACCTTGTTATTTTATTTTCATCATTATGTCAGCAGAACTGTTGCTTGTTTAACCTATATCTATTCTGTCAAGTCTCATGTGTTGCAACTCTATACTGAGTTTCCAGTATTTGATTTTTTTTTCCTTGTGTTTCTTTCACTGCCTTTTTCCTCAACATTGTAAAAATATGGCTGACAGGATTAAACCAAAACTTATGTGTTTTCCTGACTTCCCACTACTCTGTCTACCTGGTCCTCTTTGGGTTGTACAGAGACGGGAGTGTCACTTGAATGTGAAACTGTACAGGGAAATCTATAGAGTCCAGAGAGGATTATAGACCTCCTGTTGATCGCTTTCTTTGGCTCAGAATCAGCAGAGGTGTACAATCAAACGCATAGGTCACACAAGTACAGATGTTGTCCTGCTCTTGATCAGGATAAACCATTATGAAACATAATAGCAAAAAAAAAAAAAAAAGCCGGTGCCCCTCCCCGCTGCAGACACTTCATTTAATGGAGTGAAAGATTAACGATGATGTGATTGTGACCCATTCCTGATTTTGTTTTTTATTTTATATTTTTTGTTATTATTTTTTTGAGGATGTCTGGGTGCAGGTACAGGAGGAGGCAGTTTAAACAGGACACCAACCCAGTTTTGAAGGGGAGGAGAGGAAACACAGACACATTTCTTGGGTCTGACAGACTAAGAATAGAGGACACTTGGCCTCAGACTACTTCACTCCTATGGAGAGCTACCCACTTAGTCCAAGTTCTCTCATCCCCATTTTGCAGTTCTGCCTTGGCCATCTGTACAACTCTGTGGTCCCGGTTACATTGTGTGATTTTTGGGGTCAGGTTGCTCTAGGTACCTTCAAGTCCAGAAAAAATAGGTCAAAACACCTGGTACATCAGCCTGGACACTGGCAACCGATGCCTTGTTTCTGCTCCTTGTGTTGCTGCTTTGGCTTGCTTTTCCTATTCTAATTTCCATGGTTTGTTTGCTGAACCTCTAATCAGGCAACCCTTTGTTTCCTTTAATAAAATTGAGGTTGAATCCCAAAATCCAAACCTGAGCTATGCATGACCTTATTTCTGCCTGCATACTCTCCTCTACTTATCCTTTTGGCAACCTCATCAGCAGGCTCAAAATTTCCAACAGACCCTAGCCAGCATGTCATTGGTTCAGCCAACAACATGGGAGTAACAATCCATTTCTGCTAAAAACATGAACAAGAACCTCAGTCTTCTGAGGATTACGATAGGCTGAGATAATTGCACCTTTTATATTATCACCTTTTGCAATGAACTATTTTCAGAAGAGCTTAGAAATTAGAATGAATAAAAGTAAATGTGCAAAGATTTTGCATAGCACAACCACCTCAAAAACCATCAAAGATCCTGAAGAAGTATTTACCATAATTAATCTTAAAAGGACACAGATGTCATTCAGTGTCTACTCAACTCATCATAAGAAAGGACAGAACAGGATATATTAGCATTCGTGATTAGCCAAAGGACATCACTTCCTCATTCACTATGCTAATATCCTCTCACATTTACTGTCCACTTACCCATGGGATTTGTGAGGGATATTTCACAGGAAAAGCTCAGAATAAGTTTTAATAAGTGGGTGGCTATTTGTGTTTCTCGCACAGACAGTGGAGCAGCAGCAGTAGGTACATTTGGGTATGAGCTGACTGGTATACTTTGTCCCAAAGGTATCTGTAATGTCCCAGAGGTTGACTCGAATCATGTTTTATTGGGAGGATTTACAGGCTGCCGGACCTGTGATGTAATGCGAACCAGAGTGAACAGATTGCCCACTGTAACACACAGAGGAGCCCAGTGTGGGAGCACAACTAAAAGCTTTGTGATAACATCCTGCTCTCTAGGGTGTTGCTGAGCTGGGTGGCCACGTGTTCGGCTTTTATGAGACACGTCATCTTGGCTCGGGTGCCATATATGCTGGGGTTTTTTTTGTACAGGCAGTCTCCCACATTTTGTATGTGTGTTTCTTCATGTAATGTAGGTATCAGCAGGGCTACCAAAAAAAGCAAAAGACCGTATCTGCTATACATTTGAGTGATAGAAGAGGCAAAGTAGCAAAATAAAAAGAGGGAAAAGTACGATGACAATAAATGCTTTAGAACAGTTTTCTACATATGTTTGTGTATAGTTTATTACAGTTACAGCTTGATAATACAGTAGCTTTTACTATGCAGTAAAGCTGAAATGATTAATTGATTAGTCAATCGACAGAAAATTAATAAGTTTTGTTCGGAGATTTATGGATAATGACAATAATCGTTAGTTGAAGTATAATCTTTATTTATAATAATTTATTTATAAAATGTCCAAAAATAGTTTAAAAATTGTTGATTCCTATGAGAATCACAAATATACAGCTCAGGGGGAAAAAGTAACCCTTGGTTTACCAATCTGTGCTTCAGTTCTTTGAAGTTCAGTCGGATGACAAGGTTTTGTCTTGTCTGTGAAACATGCTAGACAGTGTCATCAATGTCAAAGCTGCTCCTGACTGTCAGACCTCTGAGGATCAGTACCAGCAACACTACTTGACAACAGATTTGAGGCTGATTCCTCAGGGCACTGTTTTATGTCACCAGTCATTAGAGCCTGTCATTAGGTTCTGGGTGGAAATACTTAAGTCAGCCGGACACACATGCTACCATACTTCATGTCACCATCCGTATCAAAATAACTTTACAGGCCACAAATCCCTCCTACAAGATAATGCGTGTCCTGTTAGATTCACCCATTATGGATTTGGGCCATTCGGAGGAGAACCTGGGCACATTAATTTTCTGGATGGACTGAATAAAGGGCCTTGATGAAGGCATTTAGAAAGCTATTACTTAGGCCTAATGAATTTCTGACAAAGGGCAGTTTGATTCATGGTCCCTAATACCCAGGCCAATGTCTTCCTCATACACAGGCCATTTACTTCCAGACTTTGCCCCCAGAGAGCTTTTGGACTTCACATTTCCAATTTCTTTTGCCCTTGATGTTTTATGCAGAGTGATTGTTTAGTTTGTGGGTCATCTCACCAAAGTGCTCCACTAGTTTTGAAAACTGAGTCTTTGAACCTGTATTTATTGCAAAACTGAGACTTAATTAATGTCACTAACAGGATGAGTCCTTTCCTAAATTAATCAAGTTTTAGTTGTGAGTTGTGTCTCACAATGACGTCCATCATGGTTGTCCAGGGTCCCCTCTCACACAGCGGGGTAGGATTTCTGCCAGTGTGAGAATCTGGTGGAGTGTTGACAGGCCGTAGTCTGAGTTAATGTGTCCCTGAAGCCAGCTGCCACTCTGAGGCAAATGGAGGCAGTCACCTACAACTGAACCAAGACTAATATGATGGGTGATTAAAGCTCATTGGATGTAATGCTAGTTTTTTTTTTTCCAGTGGTCACAAAAAAACTGTAGCTCAGTCACTTCATGTCATCAAGGTGAACATAGTCAACAGTTGCATGTTTTCATTTCTGCTCACTCTGGTGGTTTGCGTGTTTTACTGAAATATTGCTGCTGATACAAGAGGGTTGCCTGAACTTCAGTTGAACTTGAATTGCATTAAAGCAGAGGCTTAGGCCAGGCCACCACTGAGCAAAGTGAGCAACTTAATTTGCATGCAAGTACATGATTGGAAAAGAACCAGCTTTAAGTTTCATCCAAGCACGCAATTGCACAAGCAGAGACTGTCCACCAAGTATCCATCCAATTCTCAAGCCTCTGGCTGCAGAATTGTGGGAAGAAGGGTGAAAAGATCATTTTTTCATCAGCTGCCAGTTGATGCAGATTATGTGTTGGTGTATAAATAATGCGCTCCAAAGTTTTTTTTCCTTTTTTTTTAAGAAGTTAACTCCAGTTAATAGACTTAGTTCTATGGACAAGTCCATTTCTGAGGGGCCAATTTGATCCTAATTCCCCACACAGCACCCACAGAGCTTCGGTAGTTAGTGTCCATAGAGACAGGTGTGTATTTGTGTGTTCAGTGCATGTGTGTTTTAGCTGTGTCTGTGCAGCTCTGAGACTAAATCAGTTAGCTCTGTGATGTTCCCCCTTTTATTAGCTTCCATTTTGAGAAGTTCTTTGAATTAGCCAAACAAACATGCTCGTGCACTTCTGCCTAAGGACAGGATTTTTACTCTGCTTTAATAGTATTATTCTTGTGCGCTCATGTGTGTTTCTTGTATAATAAAACCCACACACATCTATTAGAAAAGATGCAAATTGTACACTGTTGAAGGCTACTGTTGGAATATACTGTATTAGTTTGGAAAGCTCTTATTAAGGGATATTAAGATCATTCAACTTCCAGTCCTTTACTGTCCATCTCATGCTTGTTTTCTGTTTTCTCAGTGGGATTGCATACAGTCTACTGTCCATTTCATAAGATGGACTTTGTTTTCTACTGAAGTGTTTCTAAAGTCCTGCTGTCTTTATGTCTCTGGATCAGTGCAATCAAGACAAAGTGATGTACTTTTATTGTAGATAATGAACAAATCGATTTTGATTCCGGTTACAGATCACCACCAGAGGTTGCGAGACGTCAGAGATAACTTTGCGTCGGAACAGCCTCGGACAGCTCGGTTTCCATGTCAACTTTGAGGGCATCGTGGCCGATGTGGAGCCCTTTGGCTTCGCCTGGAAGGCAGGGCTGAGGCAGGGCAGCCGACTTGTGGAGATCTGCAAGGTGGCTGTCGCTACTCTCACCCATGAGCAAATGATTGACCTACTGCGCACATCTGTCAGTGTCAAAGTGGTTATAATCCAGCCTCACGAAGACGGTGCCCCCCGAAGGTAACTGCTCACCTTTGTTTTCTTATTTTTACTTGAAAGCTAACACTTTCTAACAACACTACAGACAAAAGATGTGTACAAAACATTTGCAAACTTCCTGCTGTCTTTGAATTTTGGCTGTTGTGCTGTGGTTAGAGACAGAGAAGCAGGTGTATGAAGTCCTAACAGAAGAGAAGTTTCTTTTTCTCATCTTTCCATGCAGCTGGGGTAAATTAACCATTTGCTCTCATGTTTGAGATGATTAGCATAAAGAAATGCTTACATACTGTTTTTGTTGAACAAGAGTTGATGTTGTTCTCCGCTGATTTCTCTGGAGAGGAGACTCTCTTTGTATTGATGTGGCTTTGTTGCAACAGAAAGCTCCAGCAGGGCTGTAGAGTCACGCAGACACGGACAGTCAGCAATTCTCACTAATGATAATGAGAGGAGCATTTTGATTAATGGCTCAACTGTCGCTGCCATTGTCTGACAGCTCACATGCAGATTGCTTTTTTCTAACCTCGCCCAATCTCCTATTCACCAATTAGAATGGGAGTGTTTGGCTTTTTAGGGACATAGACCCATTGGGAGACTCCATCGCTCCCGTAATAAAAAGACAAAAGCATATATTTCAAACAATTTTTTGTGATGGGAAGGTATGAAATGCTTGTTCTGAAAGCACATCTGCTTGTTTTGTCTGTGAGAGACGGGCAGTCCTGTAAAATCATAGCCATCACTTTTTCACACTCACATTTTCCACATCTTTGTTTTGGTTGTGCTTCAGGCTGACAGATTTGTGTACCAGCAAATACTGTTCCCACTTTGTCGCAGATAACCACAGCAGAATGACTTGACAGTGTGCAGAGAGAATACCTCCCATTTTCTGTTTGTGATGTTGCCGGTAATGCTACTGTTAGCTAGTAATTAAAATTAAAAACCTGTGGATGACAATAGTTAACAAATTGCAATGTACATTAATTCTGTGTGCACATTTGTTAACCTTGTGCATTTCTAAGCAGATAAACAAAAGTGTTGATCACTGTAGAAGTTTGATAAATGGCAGTTGGATAGATAGAAGATTAAGCCTAACGTATATTTTTGCTAAATGATGATCCTTGCTAAAAATTCTGTATGAATACGATCTTAAACAGCTGTGTGTATATGTGTGTCATTATGTCAAAGACTGCATAGTACGCGCGTGTTTAATTGTGTTTCAACTTTGCGTTTTGGTTTGGCAACAGAGTTGTAACATATTTGCTCCTCCAGATGGTGGGCTAACGTGCCTCGTCTGTGAATCCAACACAGCAGCCTCTCTGGCAGAACCGACATCTAATCCTCTTACGACGATCTGCGATGATACATGATGATACAATCATAATTGCAGTTCAGGGAAGCAGAAAACAGACAAATCAAACATTATCCAAAACTGGTTCTGTGTTGACAAGCACGTGTCCGGCTCCCTGGAGATGTGGTTACAGGATGGAGGATTCTGTAAAGGAAGCTTTTGACAGGGTATTTGTGCCAGTGGAAGACATCTGGCTTGGTTTCACTGACACCACCAAAGCCTGTAAAGGTATTTTAGACAGCCGATAAAAGATAGTTTTAAAAATACACATGCTACATAGCATTGTGCCCAGAAGTATGTAGTATATCATGCTGTATGTCCATAATGGGTGGTATGATGCATAATGCACTGAGTTTAGTAGGTATTAGAGTAAGTAGAGACTATACTTGTCAGAGCCGTTGAGCTCTACTGGGAGATTTCCCCGTCTGAAACACAGTTTCTCATCATCAGCCCATGAGAACCAAAAGGCTCTGTCTCGGGTCCTGTGAATTTTCTCACAAGGCTCCAACAAATCAAGAGGTGAGAGGTCAGGTGAAGAATCTGGAGAGCCCTCAACTCTTCTCGCTGCTGCGTCTTTGAGTTGCAGTCAACAATAAGTCCTCCAGTTTCTCAACTATTATCTCAAAGGAAAGGAATTCAGCAGGGGCCTGATGGCCCCAGTCAGTCCCCTGTGGCCAGAGAGATGGGGGTTAGTCTAACAACAATGGACAAGAGTCTCATGACCTCCAGACAATGTACCCTGGCTCTACACTGCTACCGTGACATGGAAAAATGTTTTCATAAGCACATGTTGGGGCTAGAAGGAGTGTTTTTTTTTCTTTACTGTTTTTAAATTGTCAGAATATCATTTAGTCTTCTTTGTTTTGCCCCAGTTTCAATGAGGATTGATGGGGTCAGCTGGTTGCTAAGATTGTGGAATTAAAGAAGAAAAACGGAACATTTAGCAACACAGCAAACCTCCTAAAGCTACTTATGCCCTGAACGATTTTACCCCGCTCAGTCTGAAGCCAGTGGAGATATATACTATGCCTCTAATATTAGCCTTACTCAGTACTGTATTTCTTTACACTGGAGGAAGGATGTGGTTTTAGCCCAGTGCAATACCAGAGGCTTTCCATCATCACTCTGAAAGCTTTAACCAAGTTCATCTTGTTAGACTTGGATCAAACTAATGAGAAAAGTGAAAATGAAAAGATTAGCTCTTTCAAACAGGAATACAATGTACAGAAGATGGTAGTGATTGTATGTTTTGGTATATGGTCATCAGAGATAAACAAAAGGATCAGTACAATATGGACAGTACAATATGGACTAAAATGGATGATTACTACAAGACGTACAAACAGTAACACAAACAAAAAAGCAACTGTATTTTCAGAGTAGCAGCCTTTTTATGTTTTTTTTATTATAACATATTGTACATTTTCAGTTTTAATCACAAAGACTTATGTTTAAAATAGTGGGTAACCTGAATTTGAGTGGGTTCAACCTGCACCAGCCCCTTGCTGACAATGAGTATTGCCTGTGACATTCAGATGGCCACTTGTGACCTTTCCGTTCAAGTGTCATCAGACTTGTCGTCATGGATTTTCATCTGGACTGAAGTTAAGCCGGATTTCTCACTTCCCATGCCGACACCCTGTGAAAAAGAGCACAGCTAAACCAAAACTCAGAGAACCTGCATCACAAATTGCTCGGCTTAATCCCCTCACATTCTTCACAGGAGCTGTTCTTTCCTTTAGATCAGTTTGCAAAGTCTTTTTTGCAGTCCTACACACTTTTCAGCACACCTTATTTAATGAACCTCCTGACAATGGTCTGCAAAGGGCTGGTGGAGGGCACAACCTCTGTGGCTCTTTGTTGTGACAAGGACTCTGACTGGGAATGGATAAGCATGTCCCTCAGTCGCTGGCCATGTCATCAGAGTGACAGCACTCTGACTGAGGTCTAAGGTCCTGTTGTCACACTGTTCTATTGTAATTAAGTTAAGAGCCAATGGCTGAAGGAGCTGATTGTTCACCTCCAACTGGCCACAAACTGAGCTGAAATCTTTATTTTTTATTTTAAATGAGCAATGATGTTATTTTAGTAATATCACATCACAAGTTGTGGCACTTGTGTTGTCAAATTTCCTCCAATAAGTTTGATATAGCTGTATTTTAAGTTGACTGGATGTTGTTGTTTTTAGTTGTAGATGTTTTCCTCTCTATGAGCTTATTAGATTAATTAGATTCAACTTACATTTGTACAAGTACAAGGCAACAAAATGCAGTTTAGGTCTAACCAGAAGTGCAATAAGCAAGTGCAGGATATAAAGTATGTGCATAAATGCAGGATATAGCAGTATTATCAGAATCAGAAATACTTTATTGATCCCAGAGGGGAAACTCTTTCGTTACAGCTGCTCACTATCACGTCAGTGCACACAGGAATAGAAGTACAAAGCAATCAAATATAATACACTATAATACAGGCAAGATAAATGAAGTACCAAGTGGATTTAAGTATAAAATTAAAGTGTAAACTACAAGTGGATTACCGGTTAATGATAAGTATGTACGGTATAATAATACAATGTAATAATATAAGTAATAAGTAATAGTGCATGTACTGTCAAGTTAAGTGTAGCTTATTAAGATGATTATGAGACGGTGGATATTGCACAGCAGTAACAGAAGTATGAATAAGTATAATAAATAGGGAATTTTAAACTGAAAAGAGTATATTGCATATCAGTATTAAACACAGAATATTGCACAATATTTCAAGTATTGCAATGATGTTAATGATACAATGTCCAGTTTAATGACTTAGGGTCATATAGACTGACAGAGGGAGAAGTTAGAGAGTTTGATGGCCACAGGCAGGAATGACTTCCTGTGGCGCTCTGTGGTGCATTTTGGGGGGAGGAGTCTTTCGCTGAAGGTACTCCTTTGTTTGACCAGCATGTCATGGAGTGGGTGAGAGACACTGTCCAAAATGGCATGTAGTTTGGCCAGCATCCTCCTCTCTGACACCACCAACAGAGAGTCCAGCTCCACCCCCACAATGTCACAGGCCTTACGGATTAGTTTGTTGAGACTGTTAGCGTCTGCTACCCTCAACCTGCTGCCCCAGCATGCAACCGCATTCAGGATAGCACTGGCCACCATAAAACATCCTCAGCATTGTCCGGCATTGTCTGGCCCTTCCTGTAAAGAGCTTGAGTGTTCCAGAACCCAGTCCAGTTTATTGTCCATATCTAGTCCGAGGTACTTGTAGTCCTCAACAATGTCCACACTGACCCCCTGGATGAAAAGTCACTGGTGCCTTGGTCCTTCGTAGGTCTACAACCAGCTCCTTAGACTTTGTCGCATTGAGCTGCAGATTAGTTCTGCTCACACCATGAGGCAAAAGTTACCCACCGCAGCCCTGTACCCAGTCTCATCACCACCGCTGATACATCCCACAGCAGAGTCATCAGAAAACTTCTGAAGGTGGCAGGACTCGTGTGGTGGCTGAAGTCCGTGGTGTAGATGGTGAAGAGGAAGGGAGAGAGGACAGCCCCCTGAGGGGCTCCAGTGTTGCTGACCACGCTGTCCGACACACAGTGCTGCAGACGCACATGCTGTGGTCTGTCAGTCAGGTAGTCAACAATCCAGGACCCGAGGGGGGGGGCATCCACCTGCATCACTGCCAGCAGGCCTGGCTGGAGAAGTCTAAAAACATGATCCTCACCGTGCTTGCCGGCCATCAGTCTGAAGAGGGCCGTTAGCCTGAGAGCCAGTTGAGGGGGGAGTAGGACTCTCCCAGGAAGATGGATGAGGGGGAGGCAGTGGACTCAGAGGAGTCTGAGGGCCAACAGCAGCTGAGTTAGAGGGGGGATGAGCGGGAGCCGGTGTGTCAGATCTGTTAAAGAACAGATGAAGTTTGTTGGCCCTTTCCAAGCTGCTTTCAACTCCTCTGCTGCCAGTCGGTCTGAAGCCAGTGATGCTCTTCACGCCGCTCCAGACCTCTCTCATGTTGTTTTGCTGGAGTTTCCACTCCAGCTTCCTCCTGTACTTCACCTTCACCTTTGCCTCCCTGATCTTCACCTTCAGGTCAGCCTGGATTGCCCTCACCTCCTCCCTATTACCATCAGTAAAGGCCCTCCTCTTGGCATTCAGGATGTCTTTGATGTCCTTTGTTACCCACGGTTTGTCATTTGGATAACAATGGGCCATCTTAGTTGGGACATTGCACTGGTAGTGCAAATGAACATGTGGTACATATAGAAAAAACAATATCAATATAGCAGCATTTAAGTTAAAGTATATGAGGGGACAGTGTAATCAGCGGGGGGCAGAGTTCAGTAGGAAGACAGCTCTGGGAAAAAGCTGTTTCTCACTCTACTGGACCTAGTCCAAAGGCACCTGAGGCGCCCGCCTCTCTGGGCGGGGTGAGAGGAGTCCTTAAGAAAGTCCTTAAGAATGTTGCAGGCTCGACGTAGACAGCGTTTCCTCTGGATGTCCTCAATGGCTGGAAGTGGAGTCCCTGTGATGCAGTTGGTTAGGATGCCCTCTACTGTGCAGCGATAGAAGTTCACCAGGATAGCTGAGGACAGTTGGTTCTTCTTCAGTGTCCTCAGGAAGAAGAGGCGCTGGTGAGCCTTCTTGACCAGGCAGGAGGTGTTGGTGGTCCAGGACAGGTTCTCCGAAATATGGGTCCCCAGGAACTTGAAGCAGGAGACACGCTCAACAGCCATCCCATTAATGTGGATGGGGTCATGTGTGCCTCCTCTCTCCTTCCTGAAGTCCCGATGAGCTCCTTTGTCTTGGAGGTGTTAATGAGCAAGTTATTATCTGAGCACCATGTGGCCAAGTGCTGGACCTCCTCCCTGTAGGCAGTCTCATCGTTGTTGCTGATGAGACCAATCACCGTAGTATTGTCTGCAAACTTGATGATGGCGTTAGATCCATGCGCAGGCCTGCAGTCGAGTGTGAAGAGGGAGTAAAGGAAGGGGCTCAGCACACAGCCCTGTGGTACGCCAGTGGATTATGTAGGCCATTGTGGTATAATTTATAGCCCCTCACATTTAGCTGGAAGAGTGCAGCAGCAGTTCTTGGTGGAATCAAGAGGAAGCAGACTATTATTATTTCTCACCAGCTCCTGGCTTCCTCCTCTCCTTATAGCTGCCTGGATGTGTTTAACAGCCTCTTTTCCACCACCAGCCTCCTGCTCAGGTTTAACTGTTAACCAAACACCCGTTTCCTGCAGTTTCTCCATGATTTATACACAGGGAGTCTGAGTCTCCCCTATACATTACAAACAAGAAACACATTCTGCATACATCAGGCCAATACGATGGGAATTTCCACTTTCAGCTAAGTTTACAGGGCCGCTGAGGGAGAATATTAGGATCATAAGAGAAATGTACCTTGTCAGTTCTTGGTCATTGTGGTGCAAAAAGCAGAGCAAGAGACAATGGCTGAGACCTTTCATGCTGACAAGCTGTTAGCTAGGTTTATCCTGTTCGGAGAGTAATGATGTGTGGCAACCTGGCGTGACCACACATGCACAGTTAATCAAGGTAATGAGTGGGTTAGGAGACCCTGTTAAAAAAACAATTGACCAACAGTCTGGAGGATTTAACACTCTTGTTAGCATCCTTTTCTTCTGATATGAAAAAAAGTGATTGAAAGACCTCAGGATACACAATGAAAATAAGTAGGTTAATGATATTATCTGTTAAACCACCAATCTCCAGGCTCCTCATACACATTCAGTCACCCAACAAAATAAATTCCTTTTTCATTTATGGACACCTGATCTTCTGATGCTGTAATTTCGCTCATTACTCTCACTGTCCCATATATCAAACCAGTGATGCATGCTGCATTGACAGTCCTTCATCATGGATGATGCCAGCTTATCGATGACATTGACCAGATGTGAGAGGTGACAGGCGACATGGTGGAGGAGGAGGAAGCGAAGGATGATATTCTTGTTAGATCTTGTAACACCTACAGCTCAAGTGAGAGACTGGCTGTAAACAGCCCAGCCACCCATGGCCCAGTTTGATGAAAAGGTCTCTCTGAGATGGATTACTCGCCCCCTCCACCACAGCCTTTGCAATCAGCCAGCGCACCCTCCTCAAGCTCTGTTGTGTGTACATTTATTACCACAGCAAAATACACACAGCTTTCCACCCCCCAGTGGATTCTGGAAAATGGACTTTAGAGGGGGAGGGCAGTGTAATCGTTAGGGTCATGCTTGAGATCGGTTTGGAGAGCTAGCAGAGCACCCAGGCTGTTTAACCCTGACCCACCACCCTGTAACCCCCCCCCCCATCCTTCTAAACATACACACCAAGCCTATGCCCAGCCCCAAAGATTAATGTTGCATGAAATGGCATCATAGGCCTTGTCCATCCCAGCGATCCTCAGTGTTGTTAGCAGTAATGGGATGGAGATAGAGGGAGGAAATGACTAATAATGTAATTTGAGCTATTAAATTCTTATGATTCATTACATCATCAATAATGAATAAAATGTTTTAAATCAAATGTAGATATATGTGCGCTGCTGAAGTAATAATTGTGGAATTATGATATTGTAAAATAATGGGATTTATTACATTAAATGATTTGGTCACTGATTAATCTACTGTGTTCTCCATAGTAAATACTTTTCAGGCAGTTGTAATATTTTCATCAGATTAAAGCTGCAATATTTTTACATTATGTGTAATGTGACAAATCCACAGAGACTTATCACTGCTGGCCCTCTCAGCTCCACGTTGCCTCTTTGCGTCTTTTTAGCTCATTGTTTAGGTTCACTCTCACCAACCCCACTTCCATCAGCAACATGCAGCTTTGCTCAGCTCAGATGAACCCACTGTACCCAACCTGCTCAGCAGCACCAAACATGACACTGACAAAGTTAGCAACTCACAGGTGAACATAGTTCATAGTAATTGGAATTAGGTTAGCTGAGATTTTAGGCGCTATTGTAAGGAATGTAACCTGCAATACAACTAGTATGTTACTGTAGCCTTTTCAACCTGGCCTCATTGCTGACTTTTAACCTTCTTTGTTTTTTTCCCCATCCTCCTTCCCTCTCAGGGGCTGCTCCGAGCTCTACCGCATACCCATGGTGGAGTACAAGGTCGACAGCGAGGGTACACCTTGCGAGTACAAGACACCCTTCAGGAGAAACACCACCTGGCATCGGGTGCCCACAGCTGCTGGAGCACCTCTAACCCGAGGCTCGCCCACGCAGGGCCCTGATCGCCTCCAGTGCCAGCAGATCCTCCAGCAGCACCAGGCAGCTATCCCACGAAGCACCTCTTTTGACAGGAAGTTACCAGATGGGTCCAGGTAAACTTTTTCCTCTCTCCACTGCCCTTCTTCTCTTGTTTGCTTATGGCCAGAGTTGTACATATAAATTAAAGAACAACTGAAAATGTATTTATCTGCCATCATTAGCTGCCCCAGGTATTGACCACTAGCTAACAATCTCAACTTTCATTAGTCATGTCTTATTTAGCAGGAAGCTCTCACCACATATAGTATGTACAGTAAGACTAAAGTTAAGCATTACACAGATACCAGCTAAAAATGTTCAACTTTTGTCTTTTGTGAGAGTGCAAATAAAGTAAAAACTTCATATCAAGATAAAGTCACAGCAATATTATTAACAGTGGCGCAAAAAGTAAGTGGATGCAAAAATGTAACAAAGCAAATGAACAAAATTATGCTTTTAAGACATTTTTGGAAGTCAAGCTTTCTACTCAAGTTTTTCAGAAAGCTAGGCAGAACAAAGCTTGAGATCAAACATCATGACGCTCAAAAGATCCAATCCTTTGAGATGAAATCTTTGAACTCTGAGCCTTTCTCATTTAGAAAAGAGCCACAGTAACACTTTGAGGGGCTGTTATTGTGTTCAGTTATTTGCATACATATAAATGGAGCATTTTAGTCCAATGAATTCACGGATTCACTTTCATCTCCCTTTAGATGATAAGGCCACACTCAGACTTTGTTCCTGTCCTAGACTGTGTCTCTTTTGGACATCTCCATTGAGCCATGTAAAGCAGTGATTTGTTCATTCTAATGAAACCCCTACAGTCATGATAACCTTTCCACTGTGTGTGTGTGTGTGTCGTTTGCCCACGCCCCCACCCCCATGTTGCCTGTTCTGACTATACTGGGATAATGGCCGCCTTCTCTGCCTAATCAGAGTCCCTGGCAGTGGGAGCACTCCATTCTCCCTCGCTCCTTTCTTCCTCTCTCCGTATCACTCCTACTCCCCGCTCCCTCCCTCTTCCTGCACCCTGCTGAGGAGGAGGTGATGGGGACACTGACACAGCTCAGCTCATCTCATCCAATTACTGCAGAAACAAAGAGAGTGCTCTTCCCCGGACCACGATATGTAGCACCCCAGAGGGAGTGGGAGTAGAGGAGAGGGATGAAGGAGTCATAGAATGAAGAGGGAGGGAGGGAGAGAGGAAGGGAATATTATACAGTCACATATTCTAGAAAACTAAATCAACATATAGATTATTTGATGGGTTTTTTGTTTTTTAGCATTTAGCTTATACATGTTGTGTGGACACGCAGAAGCGAAACCGAATGTATGTATACTGAGTCAGCTGTAACGCCTGATCAACTATGTGTTGTGATTTAGAGTGAATGAACTATTTAGCGAGCAAGCATGTAAGTATGAGCAGTTAACTTTAAAAGATTTGAATTGATAAAAGATTGAAATAGTTAGCTAAAAGTAGCCCAATGAATGAATGGTTAATAGACAGCTAAGAGTAATGGATATATGGTTGAAATAGATAGCCTGATTTATGGATAATATGGAAATATTTTGCTAAAAGTAATGGATAAACTGTTGAAACATCCAGCTTCTGCCAGTCAAAGTGGTAGTAGTACGAATGCAAACGTGACCAAACTGACCTAAACATTGACAGTTCAATTGTATTAAAAGACTGTCGTAATAATATCCACTTTTATATCATCAATAGTGTTAAATAACAACACAGTGTAAATTCAAGTGAACATGTTTGGAACATGACAGGTGGTGTCAGTAAAAGGGCACTTGAGTTCATCCGACAGGGCTGTGGGGGGGGGACGTCTGACCAGAAAATGTTGGGAACCACTGGTCTATAGGACACACATGGATCTTGATAGCTTAGATAAAGCATCATCCCATCCACACATATAGCTGAATCCAGACTTGGCACCGTAAAAAATGACACCTTCTATGCAGCCAACTGAGACAGACCACTAATCTCTGTAGCCTCAAATGTTATTGCAGCACAGAGAGAAAAATTATGTTTAATATCTCCCCTGAACTTTACATTATGTCAAGGGAGGAAGAGAAGGAGAACAAAGAGCAGCTGCTGCTGTTTCACATTAAAGTGCCTAGACCCAGCTGAGGAGACTAACACTTCAGCCGGGGAGGAAATGTACCGATCTGGCCAAAGCGTTCAATGACGTGTGCTGCGACTGAGTTACTGACAGTTTAGTGAGTTTTCCATGGAGGTCTAGACAAAGGAAACCCAATGACAAAGCAGAAAGGGTTGATGCTAAGAATTCATCGCCTCGAAATGGACATTTATATTGTGATTTTTGAATTATAAGGGCCTACTGGATTATTTTTATGAAAAGTACCTTCATGTTTCTGATCTTTGAATGTTCCTCTATACTTGTAATGCATTGTTGTTTGGATGTAAGTATTTAAAAAAGAAGGTAGAAAATACACACGCTTTGTCATCTGGGACACCAGCCTAATTCAGACCCAATCCTAAACTCATTATATAAACAAATACATAAGAAAAAAGACAGATAGATGAAAGGTATAGAGTATGCAGCTAGACCTGGCTAGAGACTTAATGTGAAAGCCATCCTGTCTATGATGTTGCAGTCTTATATCCGTCCGGCCATTTAACTACTTTGGTGTGTTGGTTAAAAGGTAGGCCTCCAGGCACATGGCACACATAACTCTAATCCAGTGTTTATTTTTTACTCTAGGCCACAGTCCGCAAGCTTTTTCTGACCAGGCGAAAGTAAGCAAAGAAACCTCTTGTCTCAAGATATTAAGTCAGATCAGGGCTTATTGCAAGAGAGTGAAACACGCTTTGGAAAAGTTGAGCTAAGATAATGGTCAAAGTAAGTAAATGATTAGACTGCTCTTGAACTATCTTTTCACACATGACCCGTTAAAGGAAGAGTCAAGTTTGTGTTTCAAAGCAGGAATCTCAAGCATCCTCTTACATTCAGCTACTTCTGTCTTTACTCTATACACACACACACACACACACACATACACACACACACAGGGCTTCGCCATCTGGATTACTGACTCAGGCTTATTACCATAACTAATCTCTGTTTCTGTTTGTTTTTGGAGAACAGACACCTTCTCCCTCACTGACAGTTCTCACATTTTCTTAGAGATTATCCACGGTGCTCACATGCAAGGGACTATTCACTGGAGTGAGACCCAGAAATATTGTCATTATTGCTGGGCAGCAAGAGAAAGAAGTTTTTCCAGTTTGTTGTGAATTTTCAGTTCTAGAGAGTCAAAAATCTAATTTAGGCATTGAGTATAAAATCGCTTCAAAGTTGAGTAGTGCTGAAGTTATTAGCATAGCAATTACTTGATTAACAGAAAATTAATCATTAACAATTTTTACGATCAACTAATCTTTTGAGTCATTTATCAAGCAGAAATGTCAAACATGCAGATTTCATCATATCAAACGTGAGGATTCTCTGCTTTTCTTTGTTTTATATCATTGTAAATTAAATATCTTCTGGTTCTGGACTGAACAAAACAAGCAATTTGAAGATGTCACTCTACACACACACACCAGACACACACACACACAGACATATATATAATATTCTCATATGCAGCCCAAGTTTTGAACATCTATGGCAGTGTGTTTTACACTTTTGCCCCTCTGTTTCTGCAGGACAATGCAGGATATGGAGAACCCCCAGGTCACCTCATGTAACAAGGGAGACCAGCACTACCGCAGCTCCCCCAGTAACCAGTCCTCCTCCAGTGATCCAGGACCCTGCGGCAGCAGCACCTGGTCCCAGCAGCCTGGATATGATGGGTATGGGACTACAGCAGTGTTACTTCTTTTGAAATAGCCTCTAAGTAGTCCCTCCAGCAATATGCGGTTTTGCAGTAATGAATGCAGCTACAATCAGTCGCAGCTCTATTTCTGAGAACTTGCAATTTTGCGAAATGACAGCAATTTTTCCACATGAAATGACCAAATCATCAGCGCGCTTTTGGCCAGTCGTCACTCTTTTTTTGCAGGAAGTGATCTAACTAAACAATAAAATTATGCCTGCCTTGGTCTAATACCACATCCAGAGCTTAAATGAGGGAAGATGATGGAGGATGATGAGTTTCATGTATGAGATTTTTTTTCATCTAACATGCATTATTATAGTTTCCATTCAATCATCCCAAAGCCTTGGTTTCATGATTTAATTCAGGAGAAAATAAAGGCTACTTCAAACGTAAATGGGCACATTGTAAATTAAACCATTCCGTTTTATAGCCATTAAAAATCCAAGCCAAGTACAGTATTTTTTTTCATTGTTGTAACTTTGAGCACATCTTCCTTCTTCTGTTAAGAATATTGAATGAAATGAATGAAAAGGAGGAGCACTTATGTACAATAGGAAGTGATTATAAAGAATTCTTTCTTGTCCTTCAGTATATCCTACTGTGACTAAAGTGCCACTTTACCCAACTACACTGTAATTTTGGAGAAAGCCATTGAAAAGACATTTTCTGTTAAAGATAATCTCAAAAGAACAAAAATTCTGGAAAGAGCAGTAGGAAGAGGCTTCAGCAAAGAGAGACCTTGTAGCGTCTGTCAACATGATTATAGCCAGCATAATTTCTTTCTGTCATCAAAAATTTTCAGATCATGTGTTTTGTCCTCATTACAGTACATATCAATATAGATCTCTTTTCAATATTCTGTTCTTTTTCCTGCTTTCAATCATATGATGGTTTGCAGGGCAGCGTGGCTTCACATCTGTCAGGTTGAGTCTTATACATGGGCAGAATCCATCAGAGACCAGTGTCTGTCTGTAAAGTGGTTACGAACCATGACAAAAGGCTTAGCTCCACACTGCTGCTTTTCTGTCTGAGGCCTCAACAGTGCACTGAACCCTCAGGGATCACTGTGCCCTGTCAGAGCTGCCACGATGCAGAACAACAGACGCGTTGACGGGCCGATTGATCTCCAGTTAGTCTTAGCTAAAGATCACGAGACACAGTGGCCTCTGTTCATCTGTTGTAACCTTTATTAGCTCTTAAAGGTTTAATTAAGACCCACATTGAAAAATTCGCTGTTCTTTCCCTTTTGTCAAGAGCAAGAGAGAGCGCCTGGCATGCCGAGTCGAATGAAAGGAGGTCTCTTGTCAAAGTTGTCTGGCAGCTTCTTTATTCTATTATAAGCTCAAGTGATTCGACCTCAAATGATCTTGAGCTAATTGCTGTACATCTGTGGTAAATCTATTGAAGCCCTTCTCTGCCTAGAATACAGAGCACACTCTATAGACAGAAAATAATTTACAGCCCATTTCCCTCCTCTTTCTTTCTCCAGGTGTCCCTCCCCTATCCTCCATGAGCGGGCAGGGGACATCCAGGGGGGTGACGGAGAGATCCACAGAGAGAGGGAGCCCACCCTGGAGAGGACCAGGTCTGCAGGTGAGTCTGATGTTCTTTCATCTAAGCAGTCATGATTCAGGTGCATTTAATGTTTAGATATATAATGTTTTAAAAGACATGTGACCCAGGGCTTTTCATCAGTTGCACTTATTGTGATTTGTGCTGTCTATTCATAAATGGTACTTCTCTACACTCTGCTTTTTCTTCTGGCTCCACAGAGGCCAAATGGCACATCCCCTCCACCAAAATCCTGAACCCTCTGAAGCAAAGAGAAGGAGGAAAAGACTCTCCCAACAAGCTGTCCAGGGTAAATGTCTGACCTACTTTAATTTCAGTTTGACAGAATCTGCCCACATGACATTTAATGAAAGTGTTTAGAAATTCACTGCAAACTTGTTTTGAAGGACACAATGTTTGAAAGCTCCGAGTTTAATGCAGCCTCTACAGTACATGTGGAGTAGAGTGGTTTGCACTGCCCAACTCTGCGCTGTCAGACTTGGTTTACACCTCATCAGTGTTTGAATCGGGGTGAGGTCAGATTGCCCTTGTTTATGGGCTTTGCAGCAACCAGCACTCAATTGGGGTATTCAACCTCATGTCGTCCCCTCTAGCCGCTCTTTGCACTTATCACTTCCCCTTCATCAGCATGCTAACGGGCATCTCATCTCATCACCGTTTCTGGTTGTCTCACACTTTTCTAGGACACATTTTCCTAGAAGGTTGAATATATTAAGTGCTCGAGCCTCTCATTTTCCCCTTTCTCTATATTCCCTTCTCACTTATCTTTTTTTTTTTTTTTTTTTTTTTACCCATACAGGCCCATACACCATCTCTCTTTCCATCTCTTCTTTCTCCTTTCATGCTGGAGGGTTCGTGCATACAGCTAACAACATCTTTCAGTGCTTTCCGCCAGTGTTGCATTAACCCAGGCCAGTGGATAAAAATTTAAACTATTCCCTTGGCATTCTTTCCCCTAATGCAAAGAGCTTGTTTTTTTTTTCAAATCGGAGTAGCTGTTTTTGATGTGATGTGATTTAAGTTTCCATGATTTAGCAGTGTTTTGCATAGCGTAATGAAGACAACATGACAGGTTTATATTCTCTAATTAAGCATTACTGTTAACCCCCTTCACTAGAGGCCTGTTTTTGGGTCAACAAATTGAATTGTAAGACTGCTGATTTATAATGTAGCTATATATATATATATATATATATATATATATATATATATATATATATATATATATATATATATATATATATATAATGTTTTGTTTTCAGCTTGATGATAAACAACTCTGGCTTTCTGGTCAGAACAGAATGAAATAGCTGATGAAAATATTAAACACCACTTTTAAACTGATTTAGGTGCCAGATCATGCAGATCTCTCACACAAGTACCAGAATTTAGGAGGTCACAAACAAAGTGTGTGACATTCAGCATCTTCTCTTTGTATTCCTTCCTGTTACTGTCAACTAGCCTGCTAGTATCATGGGCCTCAAGAAAACCAGCTGTCGGCTCAGTCAGGGACACATAAACATGTGATGTAGTCTGATGGGTAAACCCATACCCCGCTGGTGCCCCAAGAATGTTTTAACAACCGTAAGAATTATTTGCACCTGCTATTTGACCTTGTCTGATTTACTGTATTTCTGTCTTCTTCACCCCTCTTGCTCTCTCTTTCAACCAGACGGGTGATAAAAACTCAAGCCACTCAAGTAGTAACACTCTCTCAAGCAACGCCTCCAGCAACAGCGACGATAAGCACTTTGGCTCTGGAGACTTGATGGACCCGGAGATGCTGGGCCTCACTTACATCAAAGGGGCGTCCACAGACAGCGGCATCGACACTAATCCCTGCATGGCCCCTGGGGCCCGGGTGTTGCTGCAGGGCAGAGTGGGGGAGCAGGGACACCCCTGGGTATCAGAGCACCATGAGGATGGCGCATCAGAAGAGGATCATGGGAAACTGTACCTGCCACAGGGCTACGCCTCTGCCATTATGTCTAGTCATGTGACGGAAGGAAGCATCGGCGACCTGAGCGAGATCTCATCCCATTCAAGGTACAGTGCAGAGACAGGATGTGTGTTTTATTTTACTTTCTTCCCCTAAAAGACGTTTAGATGTATCATTTCTAATTGTTTTAGCTGCATATATCTGCCGTTTTCCAGCTAAAAGTGTGTTTTGGGTAAGATAGAGATGGGTGACAAATAAACCTGGATGATTGGAGGGGAGAAACATAACAAATGCTTCCATATAGGTTACAAGGGGTGTGAATCATATACTATGGCCTTCTTAGTCAACAGATCTCAATTTAACACCTATAGGAGATTTTGGAGTTACATGTTAGAAAGCCATCATCCTAACACCAAATGAGGGAATATCCTTTGGAAGAATGGTGTCCGCTCCTCCAGCAGAGTTCCAGAGACTTGAATCTATGCCAAGGAGCATTGAAGCTGTTCTGAACACGTTACTAGGAGACTTCATGTTGTTTTTTTTTCCTTTTATTTGTCACCACATTGTAGACTCCAGCTAATGTCAGTGGTGACTCTGATGTTCTTTCTTCTCTATGGCCAATTATATAATTCTTTTGTAGAGTGTTGGGTCATTGATTTACCCACAGCTCACACCACACCTTTTTCATGGTATATGGCTCAGATCACAATCCACTGTGTTCAAACATGTGGATTTACATTTGCACATACACCACCGCCGCCGCGCTCTTCAGTCCATTACCTTTTCTTTTAAACACACACAGAAACAAACACGTGCACAAAAGGATTTTGCTGACTGTTAGCTGACCTTTTTTCACCCAGCCGTGCTCCCTCGCTCTTGACCCCACAGCCTGACTCATCCAGCTGTGCTGAAGCTGGTGGGTGGGGCTGCTGTCAGGCTAGAGCAAAATGGGGGGTTTCATCACACTGTCGTCCAAGTCCTCCTCACCAGACTGGGGCCCATCTGGGAAAGAGGAGAGGTGTCAGAGAGGGTTGGCCCTGCAGCCACTCACAGTCTGTCTCTATGAAATAGAATGGGTATCTATTTGTTTATGCCATACAGGATTATGTTACCACAATCTGTTCAGATCATTGACCTGTTTGGAAGGCGTCAGAACTGTCCACTCCAGGATATCATTCAGAAATGAGTAATGAGCCTATGCCATCACCTTGACTACTCCGATGCTTCCCACTTTTTATGTAATGGTCTTTGACACCAAAGTGTCATCTGAACAAACAGTGAAGCAGCAGGAGCACATTTTGCAGGGTGTGGCCCAGATGGTCATGAATATGGAAACAGAGTATGTAGTGCCTCCAGCTAAAGCCAGCTCTGATGTCACAGGGTATTTTAGGAGAGTGTTTTGTGTTTGCACAAAGTTGTCCAGCAAACAACAAAACATTAGGACCAAAAACCTGACATCTTTTATGAACCTGTGCAGTTTATCTAAATCTGAGTCCAATTGAGCAGCTAACAGATGAATCCTAACCAGGCAGGTGACATGAAACACAAACTGTCCACCCTCATATTAATTAGATGAATAGGAAATACAGTAGATGTGCTATTCTGAGGGGAGGGAGAACTGCAAAAAATTCAATGTAAGCAATGTCATTTTAAAAAGAGCAAAGACAGGCAGAGTACTGTTTGTCTGATGCATGGCTCATTTTCACATCACTGTCAAATGTGATGCATTCATCCTGTATAAATATACCATTACTTGAATGAGGATGTAGTATATGGATATGGAGTTATTCTAATTATTTTCACAAAGCGGAAACAATAATCATAAACAAGGAAATGGCAGAAAATATGCTTTTTTATCATTGGAGTGCACTGACCCTTTAAAGGGACAGTTCACCACAAAATCAAAAATACATACTTTTCCTCTTACCTGTAGTGCCATTTATCCATCTAGATTGTTTTGGTGTGAGTTGCCGAGTTATGGAGCAGTTTCATGTAGGAACTGGTTCAGTAGAAAGATCATAGTTCATACATGAAACTGCTCACAACAAATCTGTGGATTATCTTGAGTAACCAGGTCATGATATCTGGAAAGAGACATTGTTGTTGAGTTTTTCAAATGTAGTTTTTTTGGCGCTTTCAGCACCACAAGCTGAGTGCCATATAGTCCCATTTTATTCAAAAAATGCAGACATCTCTACGGCCGATATCTCCAAAACTCGGCAACTCAAACCAATACAATTTGGATGGATAAATAGCACTACAGGTAAGAGGAAAAATATGTAGTTTTGATATTTGACTAAAAATTAAAAGGACAAAATTCAGCAGGAATATGGATGTGAGTCATCTTCCAATGTAGGATAGATGTGATCTAGCTTGACTATACTCTATGTGGAGGAAATGATGTCATCTTATGTAAGCAAACAGCATAGCTGAGCTATCACTACTCATTTTAAGTTAAAAATCATCCTGTTATTTCTCAAAATCTGACCAAATTTTTTCATTGTTGTTTGTTTATGCTTTCATGTTTTTTTTCTCTGTTTTTAAATTCATTCATTTTGGTCACTTTTGAGTTACATTATGCTTTATTTTTTTGCTGTCTGGTCAGTGGCTCACACCACTCTGGCAGTCCCCTGGCCCGTGGTGCCAGATACTGTATGTCCGCTGACTCCTCCAAGGTGTACACCATCCCCCAGACCAGCAGCTCAGGGCCAGAGCCGGGGCCAGGGCCCAGCTCAGAGGCCTGTGGACAGACACGCCCACAGTCCGGTTGCAAACTTCCAGTGGGCATGAAGACGACTGATGATGATGCCCACAGCACTGAGGGACCTCCCAACTTTTCAGAGTGTGGGTGAGTGTGTCTGTGAGAGGGAAAGCAAGAGAGCGCATGTATGAGAACATCACCAAATATGCTCTTATACCACAAAAACAAAAAAAAGTTAGTACAGTTCATTTCACATTAAGTTCAATACTAGCTACCATGCAAAGCTAGATGTCACACTTTGTAATCATGCTAACTGGCCTCGTCAGCACTGTTTCTCTCACTGCAGAGCTGTTTCCTCCCAGACTTACTGATGCACTTGAGCCAGACCCATTCCAATACAAGTGTTACCCTCCTATCAGCCCAGCCAGTGGGCATAAACTGGCCTTGATTGAAGCCGACAGCCACAAAATAAATAAGCTCAATGAAGCTGCGGACCTAATAAACTTGGCACATGTCACTTGTGGTTATTGATTGTTCCTGTGAAGCCGGGTCCCTGTGGGTTGCCAGGCTAAGCCTCTACCAGATCAGCATCTCTGCTGGGAGCCAAGCAATGATCCGCACTCAACAACAAACTGCTGTCACACATGCAGCCCAAGGACACCTGCCACAGAATAGCCTCTAGGAATATCGCAAAGGAAGAGGAATGTATGCAGTCACTCAGCCAGGTTGAGAATGTATACTCTCCTCAGACTTTATATGAGCAGTGATGACTGACTGTATCTGTCTGATGATTAAATGGTTTGCTGTAGAGAACAGAGAGCCATTGATGGTAAAATTGAAACACAGCTTTGATGGTGTGAGTGTGCTTGTTCAAAGGTGTTTGCGTGTGGGCTCTGGGCATATTTTGGAGGATAGAATGTGAGATTTGCCCTGGAAGAAACCCCCTGCTCTATCTCTCAAGTAATTTCATTTAGGCTGTGAAATTTGCCACTTAAGGGATATGTGATTGATCGCATGCACTGAAGTCATCTTCTGCCGACTTATGAAAAAGCTCTGTAATTCAGTTACCCTCCCCATTGTTTGTTTATATATTTTTACAGTTTTATTTCATCTTACATAACAGTGCCTCATGATGAATGGCCTAATATTACTCACAGATATTGTTCTAACATAATGAAGTTTCTCTTCCCCCTTTCTAAAAAGTTTTCTCATTTGCGCTAACGCTGTATGTAATGCAGGATGTATAACAATGCTCCTAACCCTGCGCTGTTTCTCTCTTGCTTCTGCTTCTTGTTCCAGAGGAGCGGAGAGCTTGTTAGCCTTCCTTCTTAAAATGCTGTCTGAGCATTCCAGGTACACAGTCAGTCAAAGTTAACCCTGTGGCCCCGATCTGACCCAGCCTGCTCCCCCACATATCCCAACCCCTACCCCCCACCCATTGTCCCAGACTACCGTCCTACTCGTCTCTCATGGCAGGTCTAAAGTGCTAGTCCTGCCATGTGGCACATGCTGAGAGCGGAGGGCAACCAGCTGTGCATCACTGGCTGTGACATTTCTGCTGTATCTCCTACAGAATCATACTGCTGTGTACCAATACTTCCTCCTGTTAGACCCTCATCCAACATACTCTCTGAATTCCTGTAGTTGTGTTTCCTTTAAAATTTTGATCAAGTTTTATGTGTATTTCTGAAATTTTGGCAAAATAAAATCATCATGAATCAGTGCATTTTTGCTGTTGATTACCTTGAAGCAAATATATTCAAGTAAATGTGTAAATATCACATGTTTAATTGAGCACCAGTAACTCTGATATATCATGCCATTTCATGCTGCTTCCCACCTAAGATGTCTCTTCTGAACCACCCTGTGGTGTTTTTATCAGCCGCTGTAGTGATAGAGAGGGGGTGTGACATGCAACAAGCAATCCAGTCTGGACACAAACCAGGAATGTTGTGGTGCACCCCGACACACCCACTCTTTATTCTTTATTTCTTGGCCTGGTCTGGTGGAGTGGAGGCCTGTAATAGTGATTGGTAGCATGACATTAATGTCTTATCTACAGTAGAAGAAGCAGAAGAAGGTACTGCATCAAGGTGCAATCAAAAAATCTGTTTCCATCAGCCTTTATTGCATTTTCTCTTTTTGATATGCCAACATTCCACCTCAGCCAAGCCTAAAAATTACAACTGTGAACTGTATTTATAAGAGGTGGATGAAAACATACCTTCTTTCTTTCACACCCATACTCAGGACCTGCTTTGCAAGAAAAAATGTATTACACATTGTAGGCACTTAACAGACGCTCCTGCACAGTAGGATAACCTTTAATTGCATAGGTCAGGGCTTCTCGTAAGTATGGATCAATCATGTGAGAACAAATTGTAAAAAAGAAAAAAAAAAAAAAGTCAAGAGCTAAGTCAGGATACATAGGGAAAATAAGTTTTTTTTCCCCCACAGTTAGCACCAAACCACCAGTATATAGAGCTCAATTTAGTTGCACTTGAACCAGAGATCTCGTGGATCAGTCAGAAAGCATCTGACAATCACACATGGACATTTGCGATGTATTTAGGGCTTGGTTGCCATGGTGCCAAAAGCTTAAAACAGGACAACTCTCAGCAGTAGTGTCTCTAGGTAACCATTGCAGCCAGGTGGTATCATCGTCTCACCATCTAGCGTTTCCCCCTGCGGCCATCTAACACCCTGCCAACAGCACTCAGTGTGTCATGCTCACAGGCTGCTCACTTAAAGCAGAGGTCTCACAGCCACACAACTTCACCAGCCAGGTCAGTCACACTCTCCCCTCTAAACAGCCTCAAAATCATGTAAATGTTCTCTGAAAATACCCCACTGACAACCACTGCCACCAAAACAAAACATGTCACCTCTTGTGGGTCATTCTCCAATCCTGTCTAACAGCTCTCATGTCTTCCTCTGTTGTTGTCTGAACACTCCCCTAGAGTTTGTGGTTTGCACTTGTCTCTGGATGTAATTTTTTTCCTTCCTTTCTACCACTCAGTGCTTGGCTGTGTTCTTCAGTCTCTTTAATCATGGGTTTGGCAGAGTGAGATGGCACAGGATGAGACTGGAAATAAATTCCCTCCCTAGGTCCCCTCTCCAGCCCCATTACCCCACGATCAGCAGACTAGCATGGAGTAGGGAGGCACCTGATGTTGGCATGCTAAGACGGATCCACCTGAACCCTTTGTGTGATACTGACATTATTTTCTATATAGATGGACCCAAGCTGTGATGGCCAAAGGCCTCCCTTGCAGGTTGTGGCTTTCATGCCCCTTTCTGATGAGCTTTGCTCTTCTGTGCCCTCTGTATCATCTACAGGCAGCTGTATGCACAGGAGGCTGCCTGCCGGCTCCAGGCTGCTGAGCGGGATGGAAAATCACTGCAGAGGCTTTCAAAAGAAGAATACCTTAAAATGATGCTGCCCGATAGCCCTCCAGGAGAAGACAGAAGTCGGAAGGTGAGGTTATTGTGGCTGATTGACCAACTAACCTCTAAATTACGTGATATTCTGTTTAACACACGGACAACTAAAACCTGTTGAAAAGTAATGATTGATAGTATGGTTACATGACATTGTAAGGATCTACTGCAAACCCTAAGGTTATTTTATCATGCTGACTAACAGGCGTAGTACATACAAGGCCAGAACCAGAGCAGATAACCTCTTGCTGGGAAGCAAGTAAAAGCAGGACATCTCCTGCCTATCAGCTGGCCCAGCTACTGAACACCACAGCTGATGAAGCTCGTCTCTCCCGACACAAGACCCTTTCAGTCCCCATTGACTGGCACAGAGTGTTTGGTTAATTTAATTTTTAACAGGGCCTGTGTTTGCTCAGTCGCGATGTCATGGATTAAAGGCAGGGAGTTGCAGAGAGTGCATCGATGTTTGATGTTCCTGGGTCCTGCAGACTCTATTAATTGCATCTTCAGTTCCCCACGCGCCATCCCCCTTCCCCCATCCATTATCTACCAGGAAGGGACCCCGGAGACATACAAATTGGTTATTTTTGGATGCTGCTCAATTCTAATATAAATGCACTTCATCCCTAGAGAAGACAGGCATGTCCTCTTGCACAGGCAGGCCTTCACATGACGCATCTCAGTGCACTGATTAGCTTGTCTTGCGATTGTGCACTGGGCTTACAGTATATCAAATGTGGAGAACCAGGCAGTGTCAGTGGCTGTCTAAAATGAAAGCAGGTGTATCAGGCCTGCGCTGTGATTTCCCTTCATTTGATACTATTTTGTTTTCCCACAGAGAAGGAAAGCGCAGTAACCAGTACAAAGGTGCACAGGGCTGCTTGTTGGATTCAAAGAGAAGTGTGGTCTTTGTTGTAATCTCACTCTCCAGTCTGATTCAGTGCAATAATACAATGTGTGGAAAAGCAATCTGGAAGAGAGATGCATGAGGGATGGCACAGAGCCAAACACTCCAACCATATACACATCTGATCCCAATGAACACATACTGTTCTTTTCTGGGAGTAGCTTCACTGGGACTGCATGTTTTCAATCATTAGCTGACACGTAAAAGAATCAAATTACAGTAATGACAATGTTAGAAACATCATTGATGTATTTCTAATTGAACACAGTCTTACTTGTTTAATCTCCTAAGTAATTAAATAGAGTCTACGGTAAAGGTTAATGCATGTGTCACTTCCGGTAGTCACCCGATGCCTTTGTGTGGGTGAGCAGGTGCAGAGAGATTTTCCTTGCCAGCCGCTGTGTCCGCTGGGAAGCCCTTCCACAGACAGGCAGACTATTGTGTGGCTGACGTAAAGGAAAGGCCGTTCACAGCTTATTCTCCCACAACATTCCTCTTTTGAACCTCCTGTGGGAAAGAAAAAAGCATCTGAATAGGTGGTTGTCCAACACATCCTCCCGAGTGGTACGTCAAAGGGTTCTAATGCTGGTTGTTGTCTTTGTTCAGTGCGGGCAGCGAGGAAGGTCAGGGAAATCAGGAAAAATCTAGTTGGATGTATCACTGCTGCCTCGACTGATAAGAGTGTTGCTGTTGTACAAAAAAAATCGAAAAATCAGAGTGAGGACTGTTGCCAGCTGAGGTGGATTTAGACATACTAAAATAGTCCATAATCTTGCAGGTTTGATTAATACAATATTTTCTGCGTAATGTGCACAGCAGGTTCAGTTAACCAGTGCCAAGATGTGTTCAGAGAGCCTGGTTTGATGCTGTAGATGTAATAAATAGATGTCTTCTGAGAAAACATTAAGCCCTATTGCAAATGGTTTCATTTGCCGTGACTCTATTTAATGGAGCTCTAAATCGGTGCTATTTTTGCTTTATATGAGAGAGCAGCAAATCCCGTTTAAAGTTGTTTTGATGAGCGAGAACCTTATGGGGTCTAATCTTGTAAAGTTGGGTGGGAAAACTTAAGAGACAACCTTGTTAAAAAAAAAATTAAAGCCTCAGATGTTCTTTGGGGGCAATATGTATGCATGCTGCTTTGAATTCTAGTATATATCTCTGCTTTTGAAGACATACTAGTTGTTTGTTAAATTCTCACAGTGGGATTTGTGGGGGATCTGTGTTTGAAATGGAGATGGCTGGGTGTTGGCTTGTGGGGATACTAGTCTAGTGTTGGTTACAGCTGGGAAGCCAAAGGCAGACATTTACCCATCTGGCCAACTGCCCCGCATATCATTTGTGGCTACTTTTGATGTCACTCCTGCAATATTTATGTAAGCTAGAAGGGACAATGATGGATTGGATTGGCTTTTGTGGTTTTGTGTGTTTAAACAGGAGATCCTCTTGTCAAAATTCTGGCCACAGTCATGAAACTCGAGTATCCCTGCAGTGGTATTCTGTATAATTCTTCCACAGAAGACATCCCCTCAGGACGATGCTGATTTTCTCAAGCTTTTGTGATTGTTCATCCTGACCTTGTGTTGCCTTTTGACCTCTGCATTGCCTTGCATTGGCTTCTATAAGTCTTTAGATTCTTTGTGATATAAGTCCTATTCTAGAGAATACACACAAAGCAGCAAACGCACTTGTACTATGTTCGTACATTATCAGAATTATACCCACCGCTTCACTGAACTGTGTTCATTGGGTCTTTGTCTGGTTTGCAAACCAAAGAAAATGTGTACTGAGTTTATTCAAATATGATGAGTTTTGAATAGAGCCCTTAATTAAATTGACTTAGAGCACAGTGGAACTCCTGTATATTTATCTGTATTGACAATCCCTGGACAATAGCACATGCTGGTTTAGTTAATGGAAAATTCTGGCATTTTTCAACCTTATTTCCCATAAATGTGACCATTGTGACTCGGGGAGATTCGGGGAAACGAGGAATCGTGCACATCAATGTATATCAGGGAAAGCTGCGCGAGTCTCCTATAGCTTTCCAACTAAACGTGATTTTTACATGAATGGTTTCAAACACTTTGAGTCTCTGAGTCCGAACCGAAGGTAAGCACAGAACGTAGCCCCCTGAAATGGCCATTTCTGCATAGGGAGCTACATCTCGTATTGTGGCAACTACACTAAGTCTCTGCTTGCTGTAGTTTCTCACATTAAGCTCAGTGACTATTGGCTGCCTCGGCACAGTGACCTCTGTCACCACCTCCGCAAGCCCTGTTCCCTGTTTTTCCCACTCTGCCAGACACTCTCCAGCTGTGCTCAATCCATCTGCATTTTCCTGAGAGCAAAGACTAACTGGTTCCTGACACTGCTCCCTGATGTTGCCTCCTTACCCACCCAGCTGCCCACTCGTGTAAACCTGCTGTGCCGAGGAAAGGCAAAGCACAGGGAAGGTGTAGACACTGGGCCATCGCTGGGGGTTTGTAGGTCATTCAGCCCAGTCATCGCATTGTTGTGAGTATCGTTTGACAAATTGTTTTCCTTCTCCTTCTCTCAGGTGTCAGCAGTGGGTAGTTTGTCACCGAGACGCTCCCTATACCGGACGCTATCAGACGAGAGTGTGTGTAGTAACCGTAAGGGTTCGTCCTATGCCAGCTCACACAGCTCCATGTTGGACCAAGCCATGCCTAACGACATCCTATTCAGCACCACCCCACCTTACCACAGCACGCTGCCTCCTCGCATGATCCACAACCAGGGAGCATCCAACCTAAGGAGTAAGTACAGACAGGGACACTCTCACTAGCCTAGCTAGTGCTAAAGAAACGCCTATAAATGTGTACAATACTAGACATCATCAAGGCTACTGCAGAGAAGCTGCTTCAAAGAAAACAAACAGAACTCTTATTAAAATACCTCTTAGAGACAGGAAGGCTAATGCAGACTTTCTCTGCATGTTGCTCTTGGATTATCATTCCTCTTCTCTGGCACCAGATAAGAGTTAGGATATAGATACTTGTTTGAAGAGCCACTTGTGTCCTACCGATATCATTAGCACAACTGGTACACACTCCAGTAACACTCCTCAATATAGCCAACTAATTGGAACTGGGTGAGGCGTGCAATTTGCAAGGGGCCTGCCGCTCCGTCTGCATTAAGCAGACACCTGTCACTGCTGTCTAGTATTCTACTGTTCTCCCAGCATCCACTGAATATGCATTAGTGATAAGAGGTGTGATGTGTCCTGCCTGTGCCACTGCAGGTCTTGAAGATGAACATGAACATGCCTATTTTTCCATCAGGAGTGTTACGATGTCTGTCATACATTATGTTTCATTCACTCATAAGTCCCTGCCTGCCTCCCTCTCTATCCCTCCTGTCTCATTTTCATACCGTTCCTCATCTGTCTCCAGCTGCTGTCGTTAGATAGAAAATGGCTTTTAGAAAGATGTTTCTCTCTTTGGCCTCTTCTGGCTGTCAACCTGATGGATTCTCGATTGTTTTGAAGTGTAGTTGAGAACACAGGCTCTCTCTTTCCCTTACTGAAACAGCCCTATTTGGTAAACAGTGAATCACTCAGGCTCCAAGATGCTGGTTAAATTGAAAGGAGAGTGTCAGCACCACCTCAAGCTCTCTCTGTCTCTTCTCTGCTTCTCCAGTCATGCTTTTCTAAATGCCTCTCTGCAGAATGGGAGCTTGTTTATTGCATTCTCCGTCTTTCAGGGCTGACAGGGAGGGAGGGCAAGCGAGACAGAGGGGAGGGAAAGGAGATATTGATTGAAACATGAAGACATTCACTTAGACAAGTCATTTATCGCCCCTCAGACAGCGCCTTGCGAGTGCTATGCAGAGAAGGTGGTTTAATGTGACTCTAGCCGTGCTGTCACATATATACAAAATTTCTTTTCAAAGTTAAATTGTTTGCAACCTTTGGGAGGCTTTGTTATTTCAGTGCATCCAGATTAGAATTGAACTCAGGTGAAGGTATGATTGGATAGGAGCTACTTTAGTTAGCATAGATTCAAGCTAGGAGTTTTGGTGTGCAGGGCTGGAGTTTAGCAGCAATAACTGGTTTGAATAAACCCCCTGCCTTCCCCCCTCTCCGCCCCTCCATTCCTCTCCCAACCCCTCTTGTCGGCTCTGATGCAAACTGATGGGCAACTCAGAGATTAGCCCTAAACCCAGGACAGGCCTAGACACTGATCGGAGTGCCTGCCTGTCTCTGCAGATGAGTTTTGGTTCTCTGACGGCTCCTTGGCGGACAGGTCCAAGTTCAGCGACCCGGGTCTCATGCCCCTCCCAGACACTGCCTCAGGCCTGGACTGGTCTCACCTGGTTGACGCAGCACGAGCCTTTGAAGGTAACCAGCCTGGCTGAAGCTGCTGGCACCTTGTGTAACCTCCACCCTCCTCCTGGCTGCTTAGCGTGTGTGTGTGTGTGTGTGTGTGTGTGTGTGTGTGTCCGTAATCTGCAAGTACTAGCTCGCTTGAATGTGCAGGTTTGTGTGCGCTTTGTGTTTGTGTTTCTGCTAGTGTCTCCTAAGTGTTGTAGGAGGTGACTTGTGGGAATCCTTCTGCTTTTTGCGCCTCTGCTCTGAGCCTTTTGTGATTCCCATCAAGCACTGTAACTTGGAAAAATGAGCCATCATTTCTCAGCACAGACATGGAGCCAATTTTCAGGGAGAGTTCTTACAGCAATGCTTTTTACTGTTCAACACTTGGATTGATAGTTTGGGGTAATTTCAGCTCCTCTCTTGGTCTTTTGTCCCTTAAGTCTGAATATGGTCCACTGGAAGTTGTTGATTTTTTTTCTTCTACAAATGACAGACATCTCATCTGGCCCAAAGTGGCAGATTCCCTCCTTAGAAATAGAAATTCCTTCATTTTTAAGGGCGGCTGTTGTTTCTTATAACCTGTCTGAATGGCTGCATTAGAGTATTGGTGTTTTTTGGTGGCTCCTGACTCTGGAACAAGTGATTTAGGAATCGAGTACTCACATAAATGTATGTGGACTTGCAGGATGTTGTCTTTCTAGACAACATGACTGATGTGTTCATGTCAAAACTGAAATCTGTCTTTTCACTCAGTCACACTCTATTTTCAGTTAATTAGCATTGACATGCCTCAGCCACTTCATGGTCAGCGTCATCACTTCTGTTCATTTTTTCCCCCCAGTTTAATTACTTTTTCGACCGCTCTCATGCCAGTGTGTTTCCCATTTGTCACGGAAACGCTAACATGCCATTCAAGAAAACAGCCTTTAAAGATATGTATTGTAAATTTCCATACATTTAGCAAGACACTACAGGTGAAACTTCCCCAGTTGATTACTTACATTAAGACAATTCTTTCTTGTACTTCAAGTTTTCTGAAATTGTATGTTTAATATGCAAATGAGGCATTATCTAATGCTAACTTTTGGTGAATTTAGGATAAATCTACAGACACAAATAGCCAGTGTAGTAAAATAAACACCTAAATGTGTATTTTGGACGTTTTCTTTCCAACAGTCTGAAAGAAGACATGTTATGGAAGCAAAATAGCCCAAAATCTCAAAATTGACCAGTGCATGAAAAATCTGCGTTTTTGCCTGGGGTGTCTCCCCTTAACAAGAGTGGAATCAGTGGAGATGATGCAGAGTCTGACTGGCAGCAAGAAGGCAGTTGTCACGGCAGCCTGGCTGGCCCAGAAAAGTGCTGTGTAAACAGGAGCCTTGTTGCCGAGTATAAAGTGGCTCCAGGCTGCCATTGTGGATGTTCAACCAGCTCTGTTTAGGGCCAGGGGAGAAAGATGTTGCCAGAGATGTAAAGCATTTATAGCATTCATAACCTCAGCCTCAGGATCCTGAGAGACTGCTCATATTCATGATGCAAAAAGGCAGTTTGGATTGGCTTGCAGCATCCACAAAACCACAGTGCCCTGATGACTTTTGAAAGAATTAAAAATGGCTTTGGTGAATTTCAGCAACAAAATTTTGGTACAATCACTGAAAGCTCTCTTTGTCAGCAATTGGATATGTTTTTAATATTCCCTAAAATAAATACAGCACAGTTTGTTCACATAAATTGTCGTGTTTTCTCTTCAGCGTAATCTGTTTGTCTTTGATTTTCAGCCATTTGTCCAGTAAATCTGGACACCAGTTCACGCAAAAATGACAAGCTGCTTTTCTGCGCCCGTCACTGCTTTCCTAGCAGTCTTTAATCTTTCTGATGCAGCCATCGAATATGAGGAAAATGTTCATTCATATGTAAATTAGAGCTTGGTCTCCCTTTCCTGCCTCGTCTGAACAACCAACTCCAGGCTCGATCAGCTTTTGTCTTGGAGTGGATTAGCTTTCATTTGGGGGCTAAATTAATGGAAGTTTCCTTAATCTTTTCTATGAATATGCAGATCCTCTTATCTTTAGTGTCAGACCAAGGGCTTGAGAGAGAGAGTGGTTTCTAAAGAAAAGAGCATTACGCCTCAAAACCGAGCAGTCCCCAAGTGTAACATGCCAAGTTTGGGTTTTCCATGGGGCTTTGAGCAAGCTTAAGGGCCTGATATGGTAAAACAAGCATGACTGGTGCCTTACAGCTCTCTGGGATCCAGGCCATTATGAGCCAAACAGCTGTCAGAGGAAGCTCAGAGGGGCGAGGGCACCGGAGGAACACCCAAGGGACTTACTTTATCTGTGATAGTCAAGAAATGCTCTGTTTACCACCTTGTTCCTTATTGTCTGGTTATAGGTCTCTCAGTATGGGAGGACTTCCTTTGGTGGCTTTGCAACAGCGCTTAAACCAGAACCGCTCATTCATACAAAGCATGAATGAATCGCCTCATCCTGTCAGGGATGCATGCATGTGTTGTTCTGCTCTATTTTAGATGCATGCTGACAACATGAAATGCGTTACTGAACACGTTTCCTGTTTTTGATGCTAAAGGCAGATTATGACCTGTTACGTCACCTGTTCTGTCTCCAGACCAGCGCGTGGCATCTTTCTGCACCATGACGGACATGCAGCGGGCAGAGGCTCTGCAGATCTCAAGAGAGCTGACCAGACGGGTGGTGGAGGCGGAGGGAGCAGCGCTGGAAGCAGGGTAGGCTTTACCAACAAACACAAACACACAAGCACCAACGCTCCAGTAGCAATTAAATAATTTACTGTTTACTAAAACCCGCCCCTCGAACATTGATTGTTCAATCATAGTTTAGCAACCACAACTAGGCACAGAGTTTACACTAACATTGGCAGCAGAAATAATCGCTAAATACAATACACGTCTTTTTGTCAAATTCAGCGATTATCTCCTCACGGTCCGCTAGCTGTCCGTTAAGTGTGTGCGCTGAAAAAAACTCCAGTGTTTGTACACAGCCCTGGCTCTGTAAATGGGAAACTAACAAACACACAACACAATGCTATCCATGCCAGCCATGATTTGTGTGTCAGGTAACGTTAAATGACTTGCTCACGGACATTCATAGGACTTTCTAGTTTGCCAAGATATGCTGTTGTTGTGACGTTAGCTATAGTAGCGTGTTGCTGTAGCAACAGTTTGCTAACCCACAACCTAGCTAACATTAATTACATTACTTGCTGTATCGTTGTTTGCTCTATATCATGGAATTGGATTTCTCCAGAATCGCATACCCCACCTTTTAAAGCATAAATCTAACCATTGTGTTGCTTGTCCAAATATGTTTTGAATAGTAAGCATCTAAACCATCCTTGTTAGAACAAGTAACATTTCAGTTACATTTTTATTTATCATACTGTACTAAAAAAACTAGGGCTAACTAGCTCTACACTGTAATACATGAACAATACTGCTCCTATAGTTCCATGTCCCCTTGGACTTTAGCCTCAGTCTGTTAGCATAATATCAAGTATGTTAACGTCATGTGCATATTTAAGACTCTTTTAGCTTACGCTAGCTAGCTAAAGCTGATAAAAAGGAAGTGTATCTATGTTCCCAGGGTCCTTTGTTCCCTAACCCTAACCCTAACCCTACTGGGGAACACAGGACCCTGGGAACATTGGAATGACCATGATAAAATCAGCTAGCGACAATTGTCTTTTCAGCCGGGGATCCCGCATCGTCTGCATGAAATGGGAAGGCTGCTTGTGTTGACTTCTGCTTGAAATCAAGGACCCACTGTTTTAAAAATTCCTAATAATTTAGATGGTAAATCTGCCATCGTTATCATTGTAAACTGCATATTTGCCATGCAAGAACAGGAAGCTTGATAGGTGTAGTAACAGTAACTAACGGGGGCGGGACTTAGCTAACGGCCCATTATCAGCTTCTGTATCATGTTTTATTTATGTGATAAATGAGTCTTTCTTGAGTCTTAACAACATCCTATTTTGTGTCGCCCAACAGCGGCCCCCCCTCCACACTAACTGGCAAAGTCAACCAGTTGGAGGTGATCCTCAGGCAGCTGCAGCATGACCTCAGAAAGGTAAGTTCGCATATATCAAACTCATTTCTTGATAATGATTTCATCAACTTTTTGCTCTCCTTTTTTACGTCAGCAAACACTGCATGTCTGTGTCACGCAGCTCAGAAGAATAGACATTGAGTAATGGGTGCCCTAAGGTCTGTGTAATACAAACTTGTCCACTTAATTCAATATCCTGCTTCCTTTCCTTATTGTTTCCCAGCCCAACATTTCCCCACCTCCACTAATGTGCTTAAAATGGAGAGAGGAAATGCACTTTTATCAGAACAGAGAAAAGGCTGCTTTGCCATGTTAATGCCTCCCATTTACACAGTGCTGACGAAAGATGGATGTTCTTGTATTAGTGGGGCTTTTATCAACCTCTTTTGTATCCATTTATTTTTGCCTCATGTCCCGGTGTTTTGTGTGTGTGTGTGTGTGTGTGTGTGTGTGTGTGTGTGTGTGTGTGTGTGTGTGTGTGTGTGTGTGTGTGTGTGTGTGTGTGTGTGTGTGTGTGTGTGTGTGTGTGTGTGTGTGTGTGTGTGTGTGTGTGTGTGTGTGTGTGTGTTCAGGAGAAAGAGGATAAGGCGATGTTGCAGGAGGAGGTGCAACATCTGAGACAGGACAACATGCGACTGCAGGAGGAGAGCCAGACGGCAGCGGCTCAGCTCAGGAAGTTCACAGAGTGGTTCTTTCACACCATTGACAAGAAACCCTGAGAGAGACACACAGAAAGAGAGAGGGAGAGAGAGCAAGATGGCCTTCACTCCTCCTGGGCACCCACTCAACCCCTACTTAAGAATCCCAGATGATCCATAGGAAAACAAACTTTCAAACAAACCATTACCGGCCCCCAGAGTAATCAAGACTCTTTAAAAAGCCTCTGCTTAGGATACTGTAGTGCAGCCCCTGTGTGGAGAGACTTGAAACCCTGATCTGGACCTTAGTTTTGAGATCCTCTTCTGTCTGAAGTGCAGGGCTGTTTCTGACATTAACGGTTTCTCCATCCTGGCAAACGAGACTCTTGGGAAACCTCCTCATCTGCGGCGCTGGAGAGGAATTGAGAAAGGCAACCCCCGGGGGCCCCGCCTGAGCCCCTGGGATCTTCTTACAGTATTGGAATGTAAAGCTCATTTACTGTAGTCAACATATAATCTACCTACGTATGTCCCGTCAGTCTACTGTACTGTATACTCAGCTGTACTGTATCATACTGCGCACACTGTCACACAGCTGTTTCTGTGCCGGCCTTCACGGACACAGGAAAGTAGAGCGGGTGAGGCGAGGAGGAGAGGAATGTACTGGACATAATGAAGTGGTACTTACTGTCTGCTTGCACCAAGAGGAATCCACATGTGGCGGTCTTGAAACGTACGGGGGGGGGGAATGAATGTAGCTCAACTGAGACCCTTTTTTTGCTGGATTTCTGGTTCCCAAAGTCACAAAAGTTTCAAGGTTTGATGTTCTGGGCCATTTTTCTTTTGATTAATTCCACTTATTCTTTTCCTCAGTGTTGTAATTGTAGGGTCACATGGCAGTAATTTTGATGTTTAAAGGTGCTTTCCCTACGCACATGTTTGTCAGTAGTTTTCATTCACTGTCACAATGTCCTAGCAATAACAAAGTGGTAGTTACAAAACTGTGTTTATTTAAAAATAAAAGGAAAAAAAAAGAAGTTAGCACAAACATGAAGAGTTCCTGTCGAGAAGCAGTTGTACTTGACATGTATTTATGAAACAGGAAGAGACTGTGCCTAAAATTCTTGGTTGTAAATGGATTGTTTCTCTTTGCTTTTAATTCTCTTTTATAAACACATGCCTTGTCTGTGGCTCACTGATACAAAACCGCGTGTGTGTGTGTGTGTGTGTGTGTGTGTGTGTGTGTGTGCGCGCGTGTGTGTGTGTGTGTGTGTGTGTGTGTGTGTGTGTGTGTAGTTTATCACAGCAAAATGTGTTTTTATGCAGTGGTTTCTAGAGCATTAGAGCAAGCGCCAGTGAACCACACTTACAATGCCAAATGTGTTTATTTCTGTACATATCTGCCACAGAAGTGTCTTGTATTTAACACTATTATTTAAGCTTATTTAACCTAAAGTTGTTTATTTTATTAAGGGTATTTGTTTTTCTTTTTTTCTGCACTAAGGAGAGATGTGCTCTGTGTATGTTGTAAAGTGTGTAGCTTGCCAGGGCATAAAAAAAACTATATTTAAATATATAAATGATGATTTTGGAGATTCCAACATTTGGATGCTGCTAGATTACAGTTTGCTGGTTTGTATGCTTTTAAAAATGTCTCTCCGTGAACTGTCTCATCCCTGGTGGGACACTGGTTGCTTTATTTGTTTTTGTTCTATTTTTTGTTTTGTTTTTTTAATAAATGTAGTTGTAAAAATAAGTGATGTTTGTGTTTTTTAATGTTTCTATTGCCAGCATTCTTAACCAAAAGCAGTGATTTGAAGTTTTGTTGAAGGATAATCTGCCTATGTTTAGTAAATTAAAACCCAGTGGTGGTAAAGGATAGATTCACATTTTTTTCAAATATGAAAGAAATGCTTATTTGCTATCTTGTCAAGTGTTAAATGAGAGGATCGATACCACTCTCATATCTGTCTGTTAAATATGAAGCTGGAGCCAAGAGATGGTTAGCTTAGCTTAGCATAAAGACTTGAAGTGGGGGGGGGACTGCTTGCCTGGCTGTGTTCAAAGAAGTAGTTCTAGAAAATAACCCCCATAAAACCACAACTTGTCATTTTTACATTTCGTTTTTTTGTACAAATTAAACATGTTAATTTGAGACAAGACATGTTAATTGGCAAGCTCTAAAAGTGCTGGGAGGCGTATTTTGTTACCTTTGCACAGAGCTAGGCTAACTCTTTCCATGAGTCTTTATGCTAAGCTAAGCTAATCGTTTGCTTTAGCTTTATATTTTTCGTCCAGACATGAGAGGGGTATTAATCTTCTCATCTAACTCGGTAAGAAAGGGCATAAACGCATTTCTCAAAATGTCAAACTATTCATTTAATGCAATACTTACATGCCTATATGTACACTGAAAGAGTTATTCGCTGCTATAACTTTATCCCCTCTCCTCACTGCCTATAAAGTGATCCTTTCTTAACGCATTTGTAATGTAAGAAATCCACAGTCCTCCTTCAATGCATTTTTTTTAATTAGACAAGTGGGAATCTTCCAGTTAGTCTTGTGAGTATGAATTTCCATTTTTGTGTTACTGTCCCTAAACCACAGCTGAGCAAGAAACCAGGGAAACTCAGTTTTGCACTATAAAGACTTTTTGAAGTTTGGAAGATAGCCGCTTGATATGTGAATCTATCCTCACATGGTCTAGTCTGCACATTTCAACTAATTCTTAATAAGGAACAAAATGTTGATAGAATTATAAAAGTCACAAATATTTATTTATTTATTTTTAAATCTTGTGGAAACATAAGATTTGGATTATTATAAAGATTTTGCATTATAAATGCAATACATCATCATAGGGGGACTTTAGATGTATTGGAAAGACAAACCAAAGGAATATAAGTAAAGATTTCAGAGGTGCACCTAGTGGCACCTGTTCTCCAAGCTTAGACAAACGACAAAGAGCTAATTTTGGCAGTACATTTGTTGAGCTCCCGCAGGAGAAAACGAAGATAACAACCTTTTCTATGAGACTTTTTCATCCTCTATTTTGTAAACAGCAGGTGTGCTAAGACTTTAGAATGGAAACTTGAAACCATAATGCGTTTGTGACGTGATTCCCTGTGAGTTGGTGTGCTTTAAATAAATGACAGATGTTACTTTCACCGCAGGGACGGCAGAGGACTCGCTGAATAATTAATCATAAGCCTTTTTGGGTGCAGAGAGAAAAACAATTAAATTTGTTTGCTACTTCCTGCATAAACCTCCAGCCCAGCTGCTGGAGTGTGGTCTAATCTGTCACGTCCTCTAGGGGCTGGTGGGTATGTGGCTGCATTGAACTCTGGGTAGAGCTGCTCTGGCCATGGCTTTTTTTTGGATACATTTTTTTCCTCATTGGACTCGCCTTTGACGGAGCTGGAGCCAGCTGCAGGTAGCTTGTTTGAAATGTTTCCTCTATGTCAGCAACGCGTGTGTCTGAGGTTACGAAGCAATTTCAATTTAAAAAAAGTAGCTTCATCCAAGGTTCTATGAATGAACCTGGAGGTTATATTACCAGGCAGCCTGTTCTGACCTCTCCATCAGGCCACTCCACACCAGAGCTGCCTATTAAAATGCCTGGATGGTTGTGTGTGTGTGTTTGTGTGGACGAGCTCTGGGGTTGGCCAGGAGCAGCGTGCAGTGAGATGAGGTAGTTAATCTACATGTGTGTGTGCGGTGCCAGGACAGCAGATGGGAGCTCATGCTGGCACAAGGCGAAAGTGTTGCCTGTTTCAGATGGAGGAGGATTCCAGGGTGTGTTGTGGTGGGTAAGATCAGGAGTTCGACCAGTGACTAAAGAGAGGTGCCAAATGACTTTGGCATCAGGGAAATCTGGAGGAGTATCTGTGGACACAGGCCGGGTCAGCAGCACAGAGTGAAAAGGAAAAACGAGCTGCAGCAAATACATGCATGGGACCAATCCAATACTACAATGACATGTCGGAATTTTATTAGCCTTGCACAATATGCTGACCTGCAGTAAAGTTAGACCCAATCCAGTAGGTTGAAAATCTGCTCTAACCAGATGGAAGAGCTTACAGTCACGCAAACCATATTGATTTCTAATATTTGGCTGGGTCCGCAGTTCAAGGAATAAACGTTAGAGTCTCTCCTCTGCTCGGGAGCGACAGTCATCCACCGCTACTCAGATTTGGTGCTCATCACACATAATAGCATGTGACTGGGACACAGTTGTCCTGCTTCCACAGTCCCACAGCAGATGCTCCTCTGCTGTGAGTACCACCCTAGTCAGGATCGCCTTACCCAGAATAGGGTTCAGTGTGCCCAAAGCACAGCTGGCACAGCTCAGAGGGAGGGGGAACTCTATCGACTGTGTGTAAGTCAGCCTGTAGTTACTGCTTGAAAAATATCAAATATCAGTATCAGCTTCAGCTATCAGCTTCCCTGAAACAATGGATTAGATTATGTGATTCAGTTGGATTCATGTAAAAAAAAAACTAAAATCATCTGTAGGATTGCCAGGAATTATTCATGAATATCAGAAATTCTGTCCATGCATTATTCAATATGGCTGTTGTATGTAATCCTTGGTTCAATATCTTGATACCATATTTTCCACTTTTACAAGAAAGTTAGATGTATAAATGATTGACCCCTACTCAGGTATTAAGCATTGAGGACTGCGAATAAAGGAAAATTCAATGGGCTTGCCTTTGGTCTTGTCAGACAATTGTGTTGTATGCCTGCGAGGCGCAACAGCAGGATTAGCTCGCTCACCTGGACTGCTTATCTGTGCAGCTCATCTCTCCTCTGCAGGCGCTTTGAAATTCCCTCTCACTCACTGGGGAGCTGCATCTCACACACAACACAAAAGAAAGGAAAGGAGATGGGGAGGGAGGGGAGCGAAACGGGAAGATCCTCCAAACCAACAGTCATCTCTCTCCCCCATCTGCCTCCCAGGTCCCCACAGGCTGTCACTATATGTCAGTCAAGTCACAGGTGACCACCCTCTTAGCTGAACCTAGTGAAGGGCGACATTTTATAAGCCACTTGCCTGCCTGCCTGGCTTCAATAGAAATCAGAAAGGGTAAAGAAAAAAAAAATCATTCTCCAGAAAGGTCATTGCTGCCAGAAAACCTGGAAATCTCACACATCCAGTGGAGACAAATTCTCATGTGTTGTAGGTATAAAAAGAAGGCTCATGTCTTTATTTTCCGTGTGTTGTTTCACTGACAAATTAGATAAAGAGACAGGAACAAATAGATAAGACAGGGCTGCTGAATTATCTTCATTTGCCAAGATGTCCTTGTCTGTTGTCCTTGTCAGCCTCCGAGCAACAGCGACTCCTGCTATCGATTCTCAATCGGCTGCTTCCAGTGCAAACAGTGAGGAGCCATTGAAGGCGCAGGGGCGGGTGGGTGAGCGGGTGGTGGTAAGGAGGTGTTCAGACCTAGATCTCTGCACTGATTTTCCCTCTTTTTTTAATTTAAGAAATTGATTATGCAAAGTTGCCCTAGTCTGACCTGGCCTGTGTGGCTGAGTGGAGGGGTTGTTTTAGAGGGTCATGAGAATATTGATGTCTGGAGGGTGAATGGTAGGTGTGAGAGTGGGGGCGTATAGTACCGAATAACAAACAACCCCCACTGACCCATCATCAGCGATAAAAGCTTAACTGGAGAAGCAATCGATCCTCTGTGTGAGAGAGGAGATACAGAGACGCTGGAAGGTCAAGCGCAAAATGTGTTTGAACCTTTCCCGTTGGCACAGTGAGCTCAGGAATGAGTGATGCCATTTACCTTCAACCTGGCCCGCTCGCATCAAACTGTTAAATAGAGTGCATGCTGTGTCCATGTGGAGCTAATAAGAACAGACCTATCATCATCTGAAGGCATGTATTGTTGTAAATCTGCTTCTTGCCCATTTTGGTGATCTCACTTTCATCGTTTGGAGTAATTTTGAACTTGCACATGTTTTTCTGTAAACACGTGCAAGCTGTTGAAACGTGACTAAAAATTAGATTCAGGCGCACAAGACTATTCAGTTCATGTCATTCAGTCTTCCTGGCTGTCCCATGCCTCAATGCACACCCAGTTTTTTCCATCTTATTCTCAGGGTTGTTATATATCCGAAAGAGCAGATGTCTCTATTTTGAACTGTGGAACAGATGTGAAAATGTAATAAATGTCATATCAGGAGGTCACTTCTTTACAGTAAGTCCATAATCTCTTTTTCCATACATTAAATAATTTTGCATGACCTAACAAGAGTCTACAGCTGTACTGATGTTTAACAGGTATACACTCAGCTGCCAATTTATTATGTACGCCTAGCTAAAACTAATGCAGTCTAATGCAACTGTGCTGCAAAAATCCAGTCTTTATGAGTTTTTGTTGAAACTGTTTTAGAGAGGTGTTAGGTGTTCAACTGTATGATTCTTTAGGAGGCTGCAGTTTGCGGTATTGCTGAATTGTATTGCATTATCCTGAGAGGTGTTCCTAATATTTTGTCTACTCTTGTTGGCATAAGTGGGATGGACGAAATCCTCTCTGTATAACACAACACAATTCAACAGCACAAGAAACTACATCCTTCAAAATGACCATAAAGTTGGGTCAGCACCTCTCTAAAACAGTTCAAATTAAAACACATTAACAATTAATCACAGCACTGTTGGATTAGACTGCATTAGCTTTGGTTAGGTGTACCTAATAAACTGGCAGCTGAGTGTAATATATACTATGTTCACCATACTACTACTTTAGCATTTTAATATTTGCTAATTAGCACTAAACACAAAGTAGAGTTGAGGCTGATGGGAATATCATATGGAATGTAATCTTAAACCAAAGTATTGGACAAATCAAAACTTTGACCTGCTGGTGGCGCTAGATGAAAGGTCAGGGGGTCACCAAAGTTATTAGGCTTCATCCTCCAAAGACCACGAATGCTTGTACAAAATTTCATGGTCATCTACCCAATAATTGTTGAAATATTTCAGTCTTGGCCAAAATTGTGGACTGATTGACCAACCAAAGGTGCGATCCCCACAGCAGCGGCTACAAATGACCTTTGTACCAGGTTTTTAGCAGCGTTTACAGTATCTGACATTTTCCTGGATCAGTATTTATATCAACCTTCATCTTGTGGGCCCCACCTGAGGGATTTCTGTATATTTCTGTCTTCTCACATTCTCTCACAGAGAAGTGAATCAGGGATTAGTGTCTCCTGCTTCACATGCCAGATGGTGACATTTATGTCTTTATTCAGCATGTCAACAAAAGTAATAAATGTTAATCTATGAAGCCTAATAAAACATAAAAACCAGAAGATTTTGATTTGTGATTTTAATTAGTCTGCTTGATAGCAGGACTTTATGTTCACCGGGAGCAATGAAGCAAACACTGAATATTGGTATTTGCCTGAATAGTTCATTAACCGGTTCAATAAGTAAAAATGAATGTGCACTTCTTCCTCTCCCAATAACAGCTCAGTGTTGTGATGATGTGAGAACGGAGCTCAGAACCATTACACCCCATTGTGATGAAGGATCAGTTTGGCTTAGATAACTCAACTGCCATTAAAATAGCACGCAGTCATAGACTTTTTGACACGACTCGCATTTGCTTAAAAAAGTGTGTAATCACAATCTGTATAACTTCAGTATCATTACATCAACCTGTTCAACTGCAGAGCAGTTATTCACACTTTCTTTAAAAACTCCATTTACCAATAATAATAATAATACTGAGATAATAAGTAAGCTGGTGTAAAGACATTATGCCATCATACCCACCGGCTTTATGATATATGAATTATGAGTGAAATAATGAGACAAAAACTTATTTAATATTTGATTTAATGTAAAGCCACTGACTGCACGATGAGATAAAGACATGGGTGAAGAATTCTCCAGCTCAACACACTCGTCTGTGGACATCATGTAAAGCTTGACCTGTGACTCCAGCCATTATTTTGTATCGATTGCTTATGCAATCAATAATGTACAACACAATAAGGTTGAATGTATTTGCATTAAACAGCCTTCTCAGGATGAATGACCTCAGGAAAACAAACTCACACTGCTCCAATCCTCAGATGTGCTGTCGTGTGTTATTTACTCATATGCTTACTCACAACTTATTTGTCTTTGTTCCCCGGTGTGACATAACACTTTGACAAGTGCTCACCATGCTGCCTGTGTAATTTGTGTGTGTAATAAAAGTGCAAAGCTCTGGTGATCTATTCGGCAAGGACGAGCTAGTCAACTTTCAGTCTGCCACGTCCCAGAGGTGCAAGAGATTCTCGCTTCTCCATCAATTTTACTGTAACTCCATTTAACATGCCGCCCACCTCCTCCACCCAGCTTCTCTGTGCTGTAGGCCTACTTTCTTAATACACTTCCTCGCTGCAGATCATTTTGCTTCATAGAATGTGTCAAACTTTGAAGGACATTTGGATAATGTTTCTGTTATATCTGTACATAATCAGTATGGCATTTTGCCTTTTTACTAAAATCAAAATATTTCATTTACTATCAGAACAAAAAAACTATGCAAAAGATTACTCAGCTTTTCTGATTGCCAGCTTGATGTCTCACTATAATTTGTTGGTCTTTTTTGCCATGCTAGCGACATGGCTCCATGGATGGCAATGTCAGTCCGTCTGTCAGTCTAGCACTTTGGTCCAGACTGAAATATCTTAGTTTCACTTTGGTGATTGGCTAACTTTTCCTCTACTGTCATCATCAGGTCAACATTATAATTTGTCAGATAGTTTGGTTTCTGTTGTATATGTATATCCTTGGCATTGTATATTTGACTTACTTTTCAAAAAAAGAAAATCTCACATTGTCATTTGCTATTAAGACAATAAAATATAAAAAAAAACAAACTCTCCAGCTGGACTGGCTGATGACCACTGAGTGTCTGCGAGCAGTTGGAAACACTCAAACCACAACATCTTTGAGGAGCGGGGTCAAGTTTCTATCACACCACCCACAATGCAGCGCTGCATGTTGTTAGAGTCATGGAGGGCCAAAGGCTGAAATAGAACAGGCCAGGTGGGCAACGAGCCAAAATTATATTACTAATACTACTCAAGTATATGTTCGTCCTAACCTAGATCAAACTGCAGCGTACATTGTTGCATATGTTTCCTCAGATTACTTTTGCGTTTGCATGTTTGATATGTTTTGCTGAGTGTGTGAGATGATTCACCTGGCCTGAAATCTGCGTGTGTGTGTGTGTGTGTGTGTGTGTGTGTGTGTGTGTGTGTGTGTGCATAACTCATCAAACTGTTTACCATTAACCGTCTTCCTGTCAATCTCCTCTGGTGTAGTGTACATACAGCAAACACAGGTAATGAACAAACAGCCCAGCATGCACCTTACAGGTCATTTTGATATGGTTTTACCCCGTTCAGAGAGAAAATGTAAATGTAGCGGCTATAATGATTTTTATTTTATGTCAATTTCTATATCTATATATAGTCCATCCAATGGCCCTGTAAAGATAGCTCTGGTTAAGATTTAACTTAGAACATTCTGTCACCTCAATTCATTCCAAGATTTCTGTAAATATTTTCACTTTGGGAGCTGTGGCAATCATGTTCTCCATATTCACTATTTTAATATTGAAAAACAACTTTAAAGGATCTAAATATGTAGTTAAAAACCATGTGCTCATTGTCTAAACTCAGTTTAACAAAATACATAAAATGTCAGCTGTTCAATGATGTGTCTTATTTTGCCTACGATAAATCTATGAAAACATCCTTTGAGGTCATGCAGTTGGTGATGTTCATTACTTTGCATTTCTGGCTCCAATTAGTTTTGTGGTGTATTCCCAAGAAGAACTGGAAGAATATTTCAGCGATTTAAAAACATCAACTGTAGCCTCGGTAGACCAGAGTGAAATGCAGCAACGGACTTGTGTGTTTGTACTTAAAACCATGACTCACTGTTTCTTGATTTGAAACCCCCCACTGTTGCTATTGATAACACTATCTGTTGTTATTGCTCTTTTCACATGCAAACGTGCAGTAATCCACTGAGGGATTAATAAACAGTCGACCTTTTGAGGTGTTGTTGAAAGGCTCTCTGGAAAATGTACGAATTTACTGAGGTCAAGTGGGTGTCATTAACAAAGCAAAATACAGCCTGATTTGAACATGACCGATTGATGATACAGCATACGACAGTGAAAGATAAGATTGTTCATTCAGGTCTATGGCTTGCAGCTTTGCTCATGTTTAAATTCAAGTCAATGACAAATACCAGAACAATGTTGAACACAATATAGAAGATCTACAGTCAAATAGTAGCTTAGGTTTAACTGCTCAGTTTTTGATTGCCACAGAGGTGTGGGTCCACTTGTCATTTTTAAAGTTGTAGTTTGTGGTGGTGGTGTTGTTGAAACATTATGTTGTTGATGAGGTGTTTTGCTGTTTTCCCCACCCCTTGCACATAGGGATTAAAACACCCAAAGTGCTAAAATAAACATTATTCCTTTAAGTGAGCAAGAGCATGACTTAAAGCAAGAACAAAACAAAAGAGGACATATCCTCCCATCACACTTCACTCTAGTATCACTTTGCTTGCCAGGCACTCTGAGGCATGGAAGCATTATAAAGGGATGAAGCCAGACTTAAAGTCTGGCTGTTGATGGGAACAAACATCCGCCCTGCTCCTCCTACGCTTCACACCAAACACACAACACACAGGATCTAATGAACCGCCATCTGGCGCTACAGCTGACCTGGGCGTCTGCACTGCATGTGCAACTCACAGAAACAAGTTCCCAAGTGGCTTCACCACCAAAATACAACTCACAATGGAAATGTGGGTTGGGCTTTAAATGTTGGCACCCAGCACAGGTTGAAAGAGATACATTCAATATTGTTATAACGTAAGAATTAGTATCAAGTTAGCTAAAACATCGGCAATGTTTGTTAGCTGCAAAAAAGGAGTTTTTCTAATGAAGAGCTCACGTTTGTCCATGTGTCAGCATTGTGTTAATACATTTATGGTGCTACTAAGTGCTCATTTATTCCATTTGGCTATATAAAAAGGGCAGGTAATGGTAATGCGTGCTTGTGCTGTAATAAAAGAGCTGAAATGAATTTCTCTGTGTGCATAAAGGCAAAGCGATGAGAGATCACGATACGGGCGGCTGAAGGTTTGCACACACAATAGGTCTAATTCAGCACAAAAAAGCAGCACATTGTGTAGAGGAGATGTGAGCGATAGCAGAAATGAATAGCAATTGAAAGGTGTGAATGCCTTCTATCATTGAAAGCAAACACGCAGAGAGGCAAATAATCTTCTGATCCAGACTGTTCATGTTTGTTTTAGCTGGACTATCACACTGCTTCCATGTGAGAGAGAGCACTCAGCTGCAGAATTACTGCAGTGGGAGTTTTTTGTCATGGCAGAAAGGAAAGGTCTCTTTTTGTCTACCTACCCTGCTGCCAGGGTGCAAACGAACTCTCTCCTCCGATATGGGGCTTGTTGTCACCCTCCAGGCTCAGCTGATGCTGGGTTTCCACGGCGACGGAGGCGTGAAATGTGCCCGGTAGCCAGGCTGTACAGTATGAGTGGCCATTCTGTTTCATTTCTTTGTCTTCTGTCCATGCAGGGAGGCATGTTTGGCTAGCAGCGCCATACAAATCAATACAGCCTGGCACACACAACCATGTTGTAAATTCCTACAAGCTGCAGCACAGCCTCCAAAGCTCCTCAGGCCTTTTTGAAATTTTCCGAAGTAGAGATGGGAAGGTGAAGGGTCATCAGCAACAGGGAAAACTTTGGTGCAGCCATGCAGCATTCAAGCTTTCAAGCTTTATATATATATATAAAATCCCAGTTTTTATATATATATATATCTTTTATATGTATTATTGGGAGGAATTTGTATGTTGTTTTGATTTTCACTTCATTGCTGGATCTGAAGCACCCAAAGCTTTTTATGTTAAAGAGGATTGTCATTACAGCGTTATCATACCAATGATTTTGGTAATCATTACAATAATGATCCATTATCATTGTGGATATAAGAATTATGATAAGTGTGATTAGGATCTGATTGTTATTACCGTTACTGTTGTGCTTGATCTATCTATCTATCTGTGTCTGTCTACTACATTATATCTGCGGTATACACAGCTAAGAATAACAGATAAAATATAGATTATATTTGTAATTTACTGTCATGATGTCACCTTTTTGACAGTAAACCAACGGTAAAACCAGCAGCACCGTACCAACAAACAGACGTCTCTTTTTGTTGACTGCGTGTGCGACTGTTTTCTTTTTCAAACCACCGGCTCAGCAGTGACTCTAATGAACTGCTTGTTGTCTTTGTGTAAGAGCCTGCTGCTGATTAAATGTGGTCATGGATAACTTGAGTTGTCTTGACTTCTTGGGCTTTGCCAGCTGAGTCTGAGCCCTTCCACACAGACCTATTAGCAAATTCTTCTGCAGGCTTAACGTCACTTCTGAGCAGTGGGTGTAGACGTAATTGCTCATATTTGGGCATCTTTCCAAATACTTCAGTAAAATATTACTGTGTAAGCTTTACAGCTTTGCCAGGATAATCCTGATTTAATTTTGGTTGGCTGATTAACATTATATCTTGCTATCTACTATCTATTTGCTAGAGGTTTCCCATGGGGGCTTTGTTACATTTTAAGCATGGTGAAGGTAAGAGAATTAGCTGGCATTACTGTGTAACTGATCTGATTTCAACTGGGAAACTCTCTCGCTCTCCCTCAAACCTCTAAGATCAAGGCAAATGGAGCAATCTGAGAGCAGTGTGGTCATTGCTTTATTGTACTTGTCACTACAGTTCACTATGATGAGATAAAGCAGATTAAAGTTACAGAAAAGGTTAAATTCTTTAGGTCAATGAAAGACATCAGAGCTCTGAGGTCATTTTATATCAGAAACAAGGGCACGAAACTGAAGGAGATGTCATAACTGCTGCTTAATCCCTTCCTATAGTAAACTAAATTTGCTTGAAGGAATAGTTCAACATTTCTGTCCAAAGGTAACAAAAACTGCTAACTAGCACCTATACAGCTCACTAATTAACTAAGTGTTAACTAAGTCTTAGCTAACTAACACTTAATATCTCATTTGTTACAAAAACTGAAGTGTAAAAACGTCACATTGTGGTTTTACGGGGGTAGGCTAATGTGCTAGACTATTGTTGGCCAGAAGCAGTAACTTCCTTGAGTTGTGCCATCACAGTGAGGAAACAACCACATGTCGTTTTTACACTTTAGTTTTTGTATGAATTAAACAAACAAGATATAATGTGTTAGTGAGCTTTAGAGGCTGGAAGGTGGATTTTGTTACCTTCGGACAGAGCCAGGCTAGCTTTTTCCTCCATTTATAGTCTTTGTGCTAAGCTCAGCTAACTGGCTGCTAGCAGTAGCTGTATATTTACCGTACAGACTTGAAAGTGGTTTTGCTCTTCTCATCTAACTTTCGGTAAGAAAGCTAATACATATATTTCCCAAAATGCTGAACTATTCCTTTACATAACTATACAATTTGGCAGATTTTTTACAAATACTTCTGTAATTCTTACTCTCATCTCTTTAAAGACATAATGAGTTTACATAATACTGTAGTTAACTCGATAATGAGATCGGAAATAGCAGGCAGGAGGCCAATAAAAGGGTCCACCCATCACAAGCTATTTTTAAATTACAGTAGAGTCTGCAGACACAGCCCCAGTACCGAGTCAGCTGAATGAGGCCGAAAGAGAGAGGGTAACTCATGAAGACAGTTGAAAAGAGCAGTAGATGTTCACCCGTGTCATGTTGTGATGAGGCATCACAGGCACTCCTCATCTACAGCCGAAACCCAAAAAGAGCCTGACAGAGACAGCAGAGTAGAGGAGGGAGGGAGCGGACATCTACTCAAGGACGCCGGATAGAAGGAAGTATTCATACTCTGAGCCAGTTCGCAGTTTAGGTGGATGACTTTGCTCTCTCTGTCTGTCTGGCTATTTCTTTCTCTCTTTGTCTTTCTCTCTCCTGGCTCCTCACTCTGCCCGAGGCAAAGCAGAAAACAGCTGATGTCTGCACAAACACAATGACCCCAGGTCTTGTGTGTTCTTGAACCAGCAAAGAAAGACAAAACAGAACAGAATAATGGAGGCAACGGAAAGGGGATGAGTTGTTTGGAGAATTGTAAAAAGCACTCAAGGTGGCATTCCTGCTCACTGATGGTACATTCCTAGATGGCAGATGTTTTGCCAAGGGCCTCTGATGATTAAAAGTCTTACTACTACGACTCATTAAAAAATGTCATCCTAGCATGTGTTTCATAAATAAGGACATTAGAAAATACAGGTATCACATAGGGAGGTAACTGATAGATGAGGAATAGATAAAAAATTATCATATGTGACAATCATATCATTGTCTCAACCACAAAACTTGTTCTTTTGTGTAAATGTTTGTCTCTTGTTTTTCTGCTGTGTCATTTGTGTTTTGGTTTGATGACACAAATGGCAGAGGAGGCCCACAGGTAAGATGCACTCACCTTTATGTCGCATCATATTTATGTCAGGGAGGTTCAGATATATCAGCACATCAGGTCACTAACCTTAAACAAATGGATTCATCTAGTAGCATGTGTAGGTGGATGTACGTGTGTGTGTGTGTGTGACTGACCACTGTGAGTTTATACTAGCAGAGAGGGAAACAAAGGTCTATGGTACTTTTTATTCATGCACAAAGTTTTCTATATAGCTGGTTTGGGCAAGACCGGAGGCTCCTAAACTTTTTTAATGTCAAGGACCCCTAATATGCTGCATTGTCCTGTAAGGACAAGGACTGTTGTCCAGTTCCCAACTAATAAAACCAGCCCTGTTGGCAGACAAGAACACTGATATTGGAAGTTTCTCCGGTTCAGTTTCTCCTCTAATGCTAACATTTTTACAATTCTGCCTTTCTACAATATCTGGGCATGGTATACTAAGGTATACGTGAGGTTAGGGAAAGATCGGAGTTACAGCCCTGGTTTAACAGTGCAGGGGGCTGCGTGGGTGAGAGCGTCTTGTTTAAAGTACTGATGAGACATGAAATACGATCCAGAAGTCCAGTTTGAGTAACAGATGAATGTGTTTAAAGGCTTATCAAACGCCAAAACACTGCCCAACAGTTTGTAATACTGACAGACATGATTTTACAACTCAGTTATCATAGCGGCAACTATTTTATCTTTCTATACGAAGATCACAGATTAATCTAACAGGAATGTTTACTTGCATTCATGTGATTGGTCAACGCAGCACTTTGGCGAATGATGTCACACTGCGTTGCAGCAAAAGTTAGCATGGCTCAACTTTTTTGCCAGGACCCCTGCGTTAGCACGTCGATGGACTGGCTCTATTTAAATGAATGAGTGGGCTGCGTTTTTTCACGCAGGGCTGAAGTCAGTCTGAACTTGGCCTTTTACGCCTCGCTATATAAATGACACACTACTTCCTGCACTGGCACTGAACACTGGCAAACTGTGTAGAATCATCCAAAGTGGACATAATTCCAAGGGAGGAATGGATAAACAAAACAAAGGCCATCATCAACCCACATACTATGCCATGCTATAGCACAGTGTGATCTGAATACACTTATATTAAATAACTAATATGATGTAGATGCAAAATGTGTTTTTTGGCCACTTGGGGGCAGCAGAAACAAGTAGTGAACACAACATTGACAAATCATCACCTTTTAAGTTGATATGGTAAACGTGTTAGCAAACAGTTGCTTATTTACACATCCAGCAGTTACGTTAGTTAGTTTATTTGGAGTCATGTTTCCGGCCACTTGGCGAATGTAAGTCCAGTATTCACTCTCTTTTTCTCTGTCTTGGTCTCTACCAACTACTGAAGGAAATATTGGGCTCTTTAGCTGCTAAATGTCCCACTGTGTTAGCTAGTCGCTAACTGTGTCTGTCTGCTGTGGCCAAAAAACGACGCTGTGAGAGTGTTGAGAGTGAACCAAAACAATAAATCTACGGCCTGACAGCTAAACAATGAGCAGAAACTCGTTATTATCCTCCTTGAAGCTGAGGGGAGTGGTAGATTTGGGTGATAATTTTCTGTAGGTTCATCACTAAGACTCGAGCGACCCCTTTCACATGGTTCACACAATCTATTTGATACATTGTTATAGTAAAAATATTGATTATAGCCGCTTTAAGGATAGATGGTGTTGTATGCTGTGCAGATTGTAAAGCTCTTTGAGGCAAATTTGTGATTTTCGGCTATATAAATAAAATAGTCTTGACTTAAGTATTAGTTATTGATTTTAATATTGAATTTAAATTTTAACTAGAGACCATCTTGTGATGGGATCACACCAGCCACAACGCCAAATCGGTGGCTCGTGGGTGAACGCAAACATGATGGTTCACCCATGAGAACCCACCATGGGGGGGGACACATCTTCAAACTCTGCTTTCATTTTGATCTCAACTACACAAAATTTGTCCACAGACAGACAGACCAGGCAAAAGTCTGTGGTAGTTCTGTAGTTCCCGCTACAGTAGGTGTCTCCAGGACCACATTTTGCCATGATGACACACACACAGACTCACAAGGTGAAAACAATACCAGCCCCGCTGTTGCGGCTGGTAATAATCAGTGTCTTTAATGTATCTTCAGTTTAAATAGATCCTTAAGTGTTTTTAAAAATGGCATCTCCTACACAGCTGCAGCTGTTGTCTAGCCTTGGTTACATCTGTGTTTTCACCCAGCTGTAACACACCAGGCCGGCTCTCATCTGCTCCAAAGTTGGAGGACATCTCACCTTTGCACGGGGGCACTTTAGAGAGTGATGAACTGTATCAACATTTCTAATGGTCTTGTCACAGGGTATTTTTCAAACAATGAATTTTCCCACAAGAAGAATGAATTTCTCAACGAAAGTGTGTGGAAGGAAGCACATCTACCTTCAGGGCTTGTTTGGAAATGACCAATGAGTTAGTGGTTACGTAATAGATTTTTGTCTTTTCTGTTTTTCTAGCTAGCTTCACATGGCTGCTGCAAGGTTGCATATATCTACACAGAGGGGATTTGCTGAAGACAGATGGATTTACCTTAAATGCATAGCGTTTCATGATCAATAATTTTAATGTAAACTACTTTTCATCTACTTATGCAGCAGTTGTTAAATGTGGAGGAAAAGTATAGTGAAGAACTATCTGAAGGACAATTGCTGAGAAAGCGTGTGGAAAAAAAATATCCCACGGTTTTTATATTGGAAAGGCGCATCTGTCAGTTCTAACCCATATGTGACATTGTTGCTTGACTGATGTGTTTTCCCCATGTGTCCCTTGGCTGGGTGAGTAAGAGGGCAGACTGCGCTGCGATCAGAAAGACAGAGAGGGATGGAGGGAATCTGTCGATTGTGGCCTGTTTGGTCAGCTGTAATCCACCGTGCAAAGTAGAAGGTCTGGGTTTCATTCCAACGTCCCACCAAACAATTAGCATCCAAGCCCATGGCAAATATGTTTCACGACTGCACACGACCCAAAGGACACGTAAAAAAGTGTGATCAATCACATGACATACTTGAACATTTGACTGTTTGAAATTTTCAACTCTAAATCTAGGCTCACTGCTGTAATTAGAGCCAAATATGGTGCTTCAGAAAAACTCAACAGTATTTTATAAACACGATGCTTCAGCAAAACTGCTTTTAATTGTTTGAGTCTTGACTGCACATTTTAATTGGATTTTAAAAAACCACTTAGCACTCTTAGCACACTGTTTGTTGTTCATTGGAGAGGGATGCACTTCCAGTGTTTGATGATATCTATAGCTCTTATTCCTATCAAGTTTGAATGGACTTATTGTATTGTATGACATAGTTGTCATCCAAATGCCCTTCTATTGGCAGATGTCAATGAATTGATTCTTCACAGAGCTGGCAGATGAAAATCATTAGTGGCATTTACAATACAGCGTATGATCTCAGAACAGACACAGAATCCGCAAGATACATTTTATGTCTTTATTGTTTCAGCACCTGGGCATCAAAGAAACCCAGCAACTCCCTTTTTAGAGCCATCTGTCATTGTAATCATTAATATTTTGGTATGACTATGTAAAAGGAGTGTATGGGTTTTGTCTGTGTCAACAGTGACTGGTTTATGTCTCCTTGCAAGCTTGCAATTCATCTCCATGTTTTCAAACAACTGCTTCCCTCAAAAGGATCCTCTCCTGATCTATATTTAAAGAGGTTTGGAAATGCACATTTCCTAAAGCCATGACATTTTCTCATGAGGTGGAAGGGAACAGAAAGCAGACGAAAAGGCAGTATTTCACATCAAAATGACTGCTGTCCACCCACACAAAGATGGCAGGTATAATCAGACAGTCAGTAGGAGCAAGAGCAAACACATTTCACATTCAGACTAAAATAAATGCATATCATAGACTTATCTATGCATGTAGGTCAGAAAACATCAGCAACGGCATGCCACTGGGTCATGGATAGGTGACACCTCCACCCAGATCTGTCTCCATGTTGATGCTGAGAAGGTGTAACTGAGTCCTCTTGTCAGAAGGCTGATCCCTCACAGCGACACATTTAGCTGCCACATCTCATCAAGCTTTCATCTGAGTCAAGAGCTGATGTCATCGAGCCCGCTGCCCTTACTAACCGAGTTATGTTAAGAGCAAACAGCTTCACACCTGCTCTGCAGCAACACTGACCTGATGCTGTCGTTACAGGAGATAGACGACTGTTGGAGTAATGAGTCGAGATCTCGCAGGAGGTTCCTTCCTCACCACCAAAGAGCATCTGGAATATCTGGATTGGGTCGATTTCCAGATTCACAGACTGTCAAATGCCAGCGGGGTGCGCTGGTGATGAAGAGGAGATCTGAAGCAGCCTCATAGCTCTGATCAGTCATCCCCTCCCCAAACCCCTTAAACCCCCTCTGGTGCCTGCGGGGCCGTCTGCGGACACCCTGCACCCCACGCACAATTACCCTTTAAGCTGTTCCCAAGCACAATTACTTTCGCTCCTTAGCAGAGCAACACATGGTATTGCAATAATGTATGGAATGGTCATTGATGCCGTGTGTGTGCGTGTCTGTGTATGTGTGTGTGTCGGGGTGAGGACTGTTGAGTTAGTAACACTATCCTTTATCTTGTCTCCTGGTTGAAAAGACCACACTGTGATCAAAGTCTCTTTGAAGAGCTGCATTTATGGAGGTAAAATGGCAACTTACCTTCAGTGATTTTCTTGGAAATCTGACCAAAAATTCCCATCAGCCTTAGCTGTGCTTTGTGTTTAGTGCTATTTAGCAAATGTTGCATGGTAATGTGGTAAATTAAGGTGGTGAACGTGGTAAACATTGCACCTGCTAAATATCAACATTTTAGTATTGTTAATGTAAAAATGTTAGCATTCTGACATTAGCATTTAGCTGAAAAGCACTGCTGTGTAATGAGTACACCCTCACAGAGCTGCAAGCATGGCTGTCGACTCTTAGTCTTGTTATACTTAGCCAAACGATTTTAGCCAAATGAAGGGTAATTCCGGTTTATTGCAAATTCAAACATGTTGTTTATCAATGGTGAGTGGTGAAGCTTTATGTTAGTTCAGAAGCACTGAAGTCGAGCTCATGTCAGCTCTCGCATTCATGCTCAGTATCACTGGCTTATTGATTCATCGCCTACCGGCTACCAGCTGTCTAATTACATTCATTGTACATTCAAGTGTACAAGGAGGCCTTCTAAAGTGGTCAGTTCCCTGCTGATTTCTAATGCCAACACTGTGTGCTGTATCCTCCACCTTATGTGACTGGGATTAGCTCTCCCAGCAGAATCCTTGTTGCTGTTTGAATTCTTTGAGTGCTCCCTTGAAGAGCCTTTTCCTTGAGAGCAGAGCATTTTCCGCCAAATCAAATTGTAAAACAATTTATGATGACATTTCTTGACATAAGTGTCTCTGACTGAACTACTGATTATAGTAACACTGCACTCATTGCACTCACCAAGTTAATTGTAGCGCATAGGTGGCGCCATGGGCAGGCTTATGGGCCTTAAGCCCCGAATGTTTTCAGCAAAGCCCAGAATCTTTACTGTTCATCACACGTGGCATTAAACCCAGATCATAGCTGCGTAGGAACCAATGTGTTTTAAAGAAAATGGTCGGAGCAAAGCACTGGTTGAACGGAAATCAGAGACCTTCCGTGAGCCCAGACTCATTCAAAGATCTCAGGGCTAAGCCTCGGATCTCCACTGACCCTAGCACCACCCCTGTTGTAGAGACCTGGGGACGCAGCTACATCACTAAAATAAGTCTGTCGGTGCAAGAAAAACTAGATATTACATGATGAACACATAGACTTCAGTAAAGAAATTATTGGATTTTGATCGGCTTTATTTTAGCCAACACCGACCCATTAAAATATGCCTGTATCGGCACCAATACCAATCCTTAGGATCAGCTCCCTAATTATTTCCCAATATGTCCCTGGTAAACTGTGAACAACCATCACAGTTTACAAACCGTCTTTCTTCTTAAACTTTTACTGTAATTGATGTAGTTGTGCACAAACTGTGTGCAATGAGGAACTTTTACTTTATCTACAAATAAAGTGGTTTAGATAATCTGATAAACTGTTGTTTTGTTCACAGCTTGTCTGATTGCTTGAACACTTTTTACCCTGTCAAGCTTAATTGTGTCGCAGTTGCCTTGGTGAGTACAATGTTATCATAGATAGGAACGGTCGCCAAAGCAACGAAAATATTACCCAAGTTGTAATAAACCGTATAATTAACAATTTAATGAAATAGAATTTAAAATGTCCACAACTGTGTAGATGGTGTGTGTAAAGTGGGGGAGTGTGTGGGTGAGGTTGAAGGGTGAAGAGGGCTTTTGCACTCATGCATGCGCCTCTCCACATGTTCTTCCTTTGAAAGCACCATGCACGGCTTGGTGCCATCAATTGTTAGAGATGGTGAAGTGATTAATTTCTGTGTCAGGCCTTGGGCTGATTGGACAAGCCTTTGGGGAGAGTTGGATTGATTGGATGGTTCCTGTTTCTATATAGCTGCAGTGGTTGTGATTGTGGAGGGGAGGGAATGGGGTCGGGAAGGGGCGCACAGTTGCTCTCTCTCGCTCTCTCTTGCTCTCTCCCCAGAGATCGGCCACAAATTAATACAAATCAGAGCCCTCTTCTCTGCCCAAGCCTCGTCGCTCACCTTCCCCCCAGGTAGGAAAAAAGAGAGAGGACGATGAAGCAGGTGCAGCCAAGTGCAGAGCAATCGGAAGAGAAATGATTGGAATATCAGTGAGTGAGTGCTTTTGTGCTTGAGAGACAACACGCGTTAGTGTGTGTGAGAAAGAGATCAGAGGAAGAGCACATATGAAAAACTATTATCACAAAGCGTTGGAAAGACATACAGATGTGGTGTTCTAGATTTGCTGCTGACACGTGTTAATATCGATCTGTACTGTACTGTACCTGTGTCTTGGTTAAGCATCTGGACAGATGTTTGAATTTTTAAATCTTCAGCTGTCATTTTGATCAAAACTTGCAGCTCTACAAATTGGTAAAAACCTTGTTAAGCAGACTAAAACGCACAAAATTCAAAGCATTCATTTTCTCCTGGATGTAAAAACATTAACACGACTCACACCAAATCCATTCTGCATTCATGTGAATCAGTATAAATTTAAGCGTATTCAGTGTCTGTGTGGTGGTTTTCATATCAGGCCACACAAAGAGTACGTGAACAGTGCAGTGATGGTGGCAGAGTGACCCCTTCTGGTGTGACGCCCAGCACTCTCTGCTCTACCCTTTGGACAGTGTACCCAGTGCTCCCAGTCTACCTCAGTGGTGTATTCTGTGGGTTTCAGTGTTCCCAGGCTCTATCAGAAGACCTAGACAACTCAAAGCAATTTGTGTAGCAACTAAATCACCATCTTTAGGAGCCTCACTGCTGTTTAAAAAGGTGTCTTTGTTCCGTGTCTCTGTCTTTTATTGCATGTATTTTTAGGTCTTAATTCTTTCTAAATGTGAATTGTCTGTAGTATGGACATTAGTTAGCAGCTAACTGCATTGTTAGTGTTGCTAACTCAACTCAAAGCTTACATTTCAAAAGAAAAGGCATTACAAGACATTTTTCATAAAGAATAAAGAATATTTGATGAGCGCCAGTTTCTTAAATCCCCATAGAATACAGTTATATGATGGTTTGTGTTGCTTCAATGAAATCATGTAGTCCATTACTTCTAAGTGACTCTTTTTATTGTTTAACATCAGAAAGCATCAAGATTTCTAAAATTACTTTATTGATTAAACTCTACCATCTGGTGGGTTTTGGCCTCATCAATGCACAGCAAAAATCTAATTTTACTGGGCATTGATCTTTTCATCACATGATAACTGTTCAGATTCACCATGTGATCCTCTCCATTTCATTAGCAAGTAATGACTTGTCTAGTTTTACTATTGAACATCATAAATCTGTGGGTGTTGTTTGTGTGTCTGTGGTGAATGTGGTATAATACATTTTGTTAACTGTGTGAGACCTCGTGTGACATTAATCCTTAGGGGACAATAGTGACACTTCAGACTGACAAATCCTTTTCATCTCACTTTCATAACACAGTATGTCATCGTGGAGAGCACCTCAGATAAACTGTAGCCTTTAGCCCAAGCACAGCTCTGTGAGAATAACCTTGGATACTCTCCTCTGATGCTGTCGACACATGGAGATTAGCAGCCTAGCATCAGTGTGTCAAAGCTGATCCAAATCCAGTAGCTTTCTCTCTGATGATGCCTACTGTCAAATCAAATCAAGTTTATTGTCCCCTACACAATCATACATAATACAGTGTTTTGTGAAATTCACTCTCTGCATTTAACCCATCCTAAGTATTAGGAAACCTTTTACTGAATCACAAAGAAAAAAATGTGATAAGCGAGAAGTGAGTTTGCATCAATAATCAGCCGTGTATTGTCATCTCAGCCAATAATGTGTGTCCATGTGGGCCCAACATTAGTAGTGATTGGCTGACAGTGGACAACCACCATTTTGGTAACCCAAATGGGGCCCCATTTGTTGCCCAAATGTCAGGAGGTGGAATTAGGGGGAAAATGACACACTAGCCTGTGACAATTCTTGTTTAACCCATAGCCTATGCTAACCAGCATATAAACCCGCTTGCAGGCCATATTTGTCCAAAAAGGCACGACTTGTACCCCCTTGGCTCAATTATTATTCCACATGCAATCTAGTAAAGTACTGGAGTCGGTTGCACCAGTTCCTCATATTTAGAAAATTTTTGCCTGGTTATAATGTAAGTGATTCCTAATTGGAGATTGACGCATCACTAAACTAAAATGGGTTGCACCACTTAAACTAGTTCTTGCGTAGAGATTAGTTGTTACTAAATATTTACACTCACTAACTATCTGATACATTTGTTGTGCAGCTCACTGAATTAACTGACAAAGCTAACGTTAACTTGCCAATATATGGCCCCTTTAGAGAGAAGAGTAAAATGAGTAATATGCACATCTGACCCAAAACCTAATGAAATGCTGTTTAATGAACTCAGAAGATAAAATTTCACAAAAATAACATACCTCAAATTACAAAACATCATGCCAATGGCGTTTAACTAAACTAAACATGCTAAACTGCATGAATACTAACTCTGAAACACAGATATTTCTCCTTGCAAGCATACAGTATATAAATAAAACAAAGCGATATCTATATTTACAAAAGATTAGCAGTTTAGGTTTGCTATTCTACAGCCACTGATGCTACAGTAACTTGCTGTTTACAGAGTTAATTGCTTTTGATTAGATGGGAAATGGACTGTACTTGTATGGCGCCTTTCTAGTCTTTCTGATTACTCAAAGCGCTTCATACTACATATCTCATTCACCCCATTCACACACATTCATACACTGATGGCAGGTGCCAACTGCTCATCAGTACGAATAAACTAACTTGTTCACACACACAATGGATGGTGCTTGGTTTTAATTGTGCCATCCAATTGAGTAAATCACTAGTTTAAAACAAGCGAGCTGTTACTAAGGACACAGGATGGGGCCCGTGGAGGGGTTGAGGATGACTTCTCATGGAGCACATTAGCAGACACACTGTATGGAGCTGATGGACAAATTGTTATGGGCCCCAGGACTTAGAATCCAGCACATCAGTATCATATGTGGGGCTCATGCGGACATGTCGGCAATTTTATTCAAATGTTCTTTCATTCACTCCTGTCATTCATAGCACTTAGATATAATCAATGTGCCAGGGAGCTCATTTGCTTTACAAGACTTGATTAAAATCCATCTTCATTGAGAATAACAGTGTTTACTCAGATGATAATGGTTCGTATATGTCAATCTGTGTCTAGTTCTTCTTGTGCAGTTTAGTTAAAGTGCGGTCTCATGTGGAAATGCAGCAGCAGGAGGACTCCAGGCTTACAAGTGGTTGGCAGAGGGACGCTTTCAGCTCCCTTGTTCCTCCTCTCCCCTCCTCGTCTGTCATCATCCACTCCCGAGTGCTTCTTTATGGTTTGACCTTTAGTGAAGTGGTCCATTGTGCATCAGTCTATGAGCTCATGAGCCCTTTGTGCCACCCAGGAAATCTACTGTCCACACTGGAGCAACAGCGCAGTTAAGACTAACATGTCTGTGATCAGTGGATTTTTAATTCAATACAATGAATCATTTAAAACTGCCTTTGTGTTTAGATTTTGTTCCTCAGGATGCTTCAGGGCTACAAAATTGTCTGTCTTGGTCACAGTTGCCTTTATCTCAAACTGAAAGAAATCTGGCTCCAAATCCTCCCCCAAGGTTATTTTTCCCTCATGAAACCTGTATGTGCACAGGGTAGAACACCATGCAATTCCCCTTTCCCTAGGCACCACTAATCACCTCTAAATCAGATGCCTTCAGCAATTTCACTGGACAATAGGGTTGCCACTGTTAAACCCTGAGGCAAATCACCATACGGAACAAGAGCAGGAGGTATTTGTAGCAAAATTGGAGCACCATATGTTTCTCAAAGGGTTTTTTGATAATAGTTTTCCCTGATATGAGCACACACACACACACACACACACAAGGAGAGGGAGAAAGGGAAGGACTGAAGCCCAAAAGGCTCAGGGAGGAGGAAAGCCCTAGATTTGCTCAAGAGACAGGCTTTACTGATGAAAGTGTCACTATCACATACATGCGCACACACACTTACACTCAAAAACAGAGCCTTGAGCCAGCATGGACAGACTGCTGCTCACAGTGAAGAGCTTGGTGTTCATGGTTCAGGTGTGGTGATCTTGCTGAAGCTACACTAAATGAGGTTACCTCACCAACTCAAGTTAACTTCATTTTTGGTTTTTGTTTGTTTTTTTAAGTCATTTGTTCTTCTAAAAGGAATACTAAAGATCCCCTTCATACATGTTTTAAGACAAATACTGCAAAAAAATGCTTGGAATAATGTGTCTGATCCCCCTCCTCCCTTTAGCAAAACTGATTTGAGTAGAGAGGGGCATTAACAAAATATGAAGTGAAGCTTGCGAGACAGTTCAGGCCGCCTAACTCATGTCGCTGCTATACTCACACGGCATCCTCCTCATTGCCTGCCACTGCCACACCACTCACCTGAAAGCTTTGCTGCTGCTCATATAGCATTTCAAAAGCCACACCTCCACCCCAGCACCCATCTGTAGGGAATCCCACTCCCTGCTGTCCTGAGCTTTGTTTCTTTGTGTGGAGCGACGAGGTCAGAGCCCAGACGCCAAACATTAACGCTGCACATAGTCTACATTTACATAATCTATTCCACATGAGTTGGCTGACTGAACTTTAATATAATGTTGCAGTGGAGGTCACACAAGGGAGCAGGGAACACAAGGAATAGGACCCAAATGCAGGCTAGAGGCAAAGCAGATGCACTTCTTTTATTTATTGCGGGAAAGGCTTACATGGGTAGTCAGGTGTCCAAATCGGGAAGGCAGTCCAACACAAGCAAACAAATCTGACAAGGAGCAGGCAATAAACAAAATCCAAAAGTCCAGGCAAGGTCCAAGCAAACACAGAAATATATCCAAGAGACTTAGGAGAAGCATAGGAAACAAAGCTGGGACACCTGACATGCAGACCACATACCACTGCTGATACAAATGATCATGACAACAAACTGATGCTGAACAAAGGAAAAAACCTGGGCTAAATACACTTAGGTAGGGGAAACAACGAGACACAGGTGCAATTAATCAAGGCAGGGCCAACAATCTAAACTGGAGGGAAAGCAAACAAAGACAGGAAGTAAAACCACAAGACACACAAGGAGAGGAGAACACTACAAAATAAGACAGGAAACAGGACAAAACCCCAAACTAGGACACATAATGCAAAACTCATTGAAAGTTATTTAAAGAAATAGTTTGACATTTTGGGAAATACACTTACTTGCACTTCTGAAATCTTGTCCTCACCATGAAGTTGTCAGGCAACCAGCAGAGACTCCAGGAAGTGACTGCACCCGGCCAAGAAATAGTTTCTTAGTTGTTTTTACACTGGGGTTTTGTTTGGAATAAACAAACAAGATATAACATGTTAATTAGTGAGCTTTAGAGGTGCTGGTAGGTCAATTTTGTTAAATTTGAAGCTAGAGGCTAGATGTTTCCCCCTGTTTCCAGTCTTTATGCTAAACAAAGCTAACTGGCTGTTGGCTGTAGCTTTATATTTATCCTACAGGCATGTGAGTGGTATCAATCTTGTCATTTAACTCTTGGGGAAAAAGCACATAAGTGTATTTCACAAAATGTCGAATTATTCCTTCAAGAATGCAAAAAGGTACAGGATTTGAACGAAGATGCTGTCTCATGACAACTCTCTGCAGTTGAATGCTATCAGCAACAGTAAGTTACCATGTTGATGTGTTCTGACAGTTATAGCAGAAGGGATCTGCTGTCACTCTCAATGTCTCAGCCAAGCAGTCCAGGCAGCCAGTAAATACAAGGAGAAGATATAAGAAGAAGATGTTTCCTCATCAAGAAATGCAACACCCAAAAGTTCATTTGCTATATATATATGTATATATGTATGTATGTATGTATGTATGTGTATATATATATATATATATATATATATATATATATATATATATATGTGTGTGTGTGTGTGTATGTATATGTATGTATATATATGTATATATATATGTATATGTATGTATATAAAAAAAAACAACTTTGTTCTTTACCCTCCGCGGGTGGTGTCATCCTTCGAGTTCGGGTCCTCTACCAGAGGCCTGGGAGATTGAGGGTTCCGCGCAGTATCTTTGCTGTTCCCAGTACTGCACTCTTCTGGACCGAGATGTCTGGTGTTCTTCCAGGGATCTGCTGTAGCCACTCCTCCAGTTTGGGGGTCACTGCCCCGAGTGCTCCGATGACCACGGGCACCACTGTTGCCTTCACCTTCCAGGCCTTCTCCAGCTCTTCTCTGAGCCCTTGGTACTTCTCTAGTTTCTCATGTTCCTTTTTCCTGATGTTGCCATCGCTTGGTATCGCCACGTCAACCACAACGCCTTTCCTCTGCTGTTTGTCAACCACCACGATGTCAGGCTGGTTCGCCATTACCATTCTGTCAGTCTGGATCTGGAAGTCCCACAGGATCTTGGCTCGGTCATTCTCTACCACCTTTGGAGGTGTTTCCCACTTTGACCTCGGGGTTTCCAGTCCATACTCAGTGCAGATGTTCCTGTACACTATGCCAGCTACTTGGTTATGGCGCTCCATGTATGCTTTATATATATATATGTATATATATATATATATATATATATATATATATATATATAAAAGCTTTGTATGTCTTGTGCTCCATTATGAAATCACAATGGATTATTCTGTCATGGCAAGCAAATCTATGGTTTGGAATCAAGAGATACTGGGTGGATATGTAAGAGGTGAAGTTCAGAGATGGATGCATCAGTCATATCCAGACAATGGCAGCACTGGAGAGCGCTGGCTTCTGCTGAGGAGGAGAAAGCCTCAAGGATCAACCTTTTAAGCAGATGGGGGTGTGTTAGCAGGGCAGAGGCAATTAGGCCAGCTATAATCCTCCATCTGCTTTCCTCCATCGCCGCCCCTCAGGTGGAAACAAGGCTGTCCCCAAACCCAGAAGACAGGGCACCTACCATAGCAAGAAAACCCCTGACAGGGCTCGATGAAACTAAATAAACTCTGTCAGCTATTTTTTCTTTTAATTGCACTCGACCACTTTTTGTTCCGTTTACAAACTGTCTAACATAGCAAAAACAGAGCCCACTTTCTCATTATGTCTCAAGAGAACAAAATGTTTCTTGCAAAAAGCTTCCTGAACTGTGAAGAAATTTGACTTTGTGATTGAATTAAATTGGCTCTGATCTGACCTTGCCTCCAAACCACCATTGTCACTGATGAATGTGAATGCTGCACATTTGCTTCCCCATGTTAGAATCAAATTTTGTTCTGGATGGAAACCACTGAGCAAAAAGGAAGTCACGGTGACAGTGCACACGCTGAACATAAAGAGACCATCTGCTGGAATCTTCTGCTTGTCTGGAAAAGACATGACATTTGCTGGTTCATTTGAGCTGTCTGTCACTTTCATTTTTCTTTTACTGTCAAAATGTCTGTTAGTTACTATTATTGTGCGTATGGATTATAATGTGCTTTAGTAGTTAAAATTCAGAACATAAGTGGGTGCTTATTTAGCCATTGTCTATAGAATTAAAGATACAATAGATACTGAGGTTATTTGACAAATATAATGTTGTACATGGCAGCTTTAAATCCACACAGTGCAGCAATATACTGTAATAAATGCTAGACACACTGCCTTGCAGGACCAAACATAGATACAGAATATACTGTATTATGGGACAAACATCCAGAGGTGTCAGCAGAACCAGGATAGCCTATATATCATACAGGCTGATTTCTTCACACCTACCACCCTAGGGAGAATGTCGAGCAACAATACATAAGTGTTGTCATTGCCACCAGTGGTGCATTGACCTACTGCAGTTTTTAATAGGTCACAGGGAATACAGTTCCTGCCGCAGGAGTAATCCACCAGCCTGACGAGAGGAGACGGAAAGAACATACCAAGCATTCATGTCAATCAATTGAATTCCTTTTCACCAATTATAGCTGTATTTAGCTCCTGGTACTGCACTAACTCCCTATTTATGTTAAAACTAATTTAATCTTGATTCAGTGAACTCCACACTGCACACTCACCAGAATGACCAACTCCCAGTGGAAATGGAAAATGTTTCACTCAGTTAGAAAAAAAAGGGAGCTCTCTTATGTGTAGTCATGTTCCTCTGCTGAAAGAAAAGGTTTTTTTTCTGAGCTGCATGGAGGTTTGTTCCATCCGGCGCTCTGTCCGGGGGCATTAGCCTGACTGTCTCAATGGTCTGCAGAAACACATGTTGAGGGGTCAGTGCATTAGTAACTGTTATTCTCCCGAGTCTGCAACAGAGAAGGAGCCAAGAATAAAGCTAGATGGAAGAGCGGCCATGTTGGAGGTAATATACTTTTTGATTACAAAACAAGAACACCATTTATTTTGTAATGTTTAATACAGTGACCAATATCTAGTATTACGAGTAGCGAGTATTACGATGAAATGAGTAAGTAACATATCAGGAACTACTCTACCTGCCCAGCACCAAACCATAGACAGACAAAGTTAGCAACTGAACATAGTGGAACATTTAGCAGCTAAAGATCCAGATATTTCCCTCAGGAGTTGGTGGAGGACAAAACAGAGCTAAAAGGCGAGTGAATATTGGATTTACATTCACCAGACACAAATACAACTAAAAATAAATGCTAATGTTGCTCAACAGTGCATCTGCTTGATGTGTAAATAAGCAAATGTTTGCTATACATAATATAAACTTTACAAGGTGATAATATATAAATCTTGTGTTTACAGTTTATTGTGCGGCCCCCAAGTGGTCAAAAAAATCAATTAATTCAGGTGAAAAAAATGTTAATATAGCAAGTCATGAGCCTGCCATGCTAATGTTAGCAACATGTTAAGGCCAAGTGTGTCAAGATTCCAGAGGTGTCTGGATTGGCCAGTCTAGAACAGGAACAACTGGATTTGATCTGATTACTAACATAGTAATAATTAATGATGGAACAACTCACCAATTGAAACAATGGCCCAAAGTACACCACAGTTTTTGCAAAAATGTGTAAAACTAAAAACAAAGTATATCTTTCAATACAGATACTAAAAGGAACAGTTTTAGGTATTTTAGTTTTAACTATTTACTTACAAATAAGAATTATTACATTGTCAGTGCCCCCAGACTAAATATCTTCACAGTAAATCAAACTGTGATTAAAAAACAGATCTCTGGTTGATTATCTGAGAACTTCAAGTAGCAACAAAGACTTGTTTTACAGTACAGTGATATTAAAACAGATTACATTGTTAATGTCTGGTAACAGCAAATGAAAGACTGGGGTGCAAGACTACCAGGCTAACTTCTGTAAATCAGGCTTATTTTCAGGAAATTCTGTTTCACAAAGCAGGTTTTAGCCTTGGCTTTTTGTCTGGAGCTTCAGCACACAAGCCCTGTCAGGTTCCTCACTTTATAAGATGGGACGGGAATGATCTCTAGTCAAAAAGGTTGCGTGGAAAAAAATACAGTTTGATTAAAAATATCAAAAATAAGTTGTCAACATTTTGTAAATGCATGAAATGGTTATGTTTTTGATATTGCTCAAATCAACTCCACATGCAAGCCTGCCAATGACTTATAAAATACTAAGGATTTCATTGAATGTTCTCAGCACTACAATGAGATACAGTGTTTGAGTCAGGTCAGGACTTTGACTAGGCCACTCCAAAATCTTCATTTTGTTCTTCTTCTTCGTCTGTCAGCTTCACTAGAATGCTGTATCAAATTCACATCTGAATCCATATAATGTTCGGCTATTATGCAACAGATGTTGAATAAACATTTGCAAACAGTTTGCTCAACTTATCTCCACTAGTCCACTCCAAAGTCTTCATTTTGTTCTTCTTCAGTCATTCAGAGACCCCACAACAACATCCAAAGAACTGCAGGCCTCATTTGCCTCAGTTAAGGTCAGTGTTCATGACTCCACCATAAGAAAGAGACTGGGCAAAATGGCCTGCATGGCAGAGTTCCAAGACGAAAACCACTGTTGAGCAAAAAGAACATTAAGGTTCGTCTCATTTTTGCCAGAAAACATCTTGATGATCCCCAAAACTTTTGGGAAAATACTCTGTGGACAGACGAGACAAAAGTTTAACTTTTTGGAAGGTGTGTGTCCCATTACATCTGGTGTAAAAGTAACACCGCATTTCAGAAAAAGAACATCATACCAACAGTAAAATATGGTGGTGGTAGTGTGATGGTCTGGGGCTGTTTTGCTGCTTCAGGACCTGGAAGACTTGCTGTGATAAATGGAACCATGAATTCTGCTGTCTACCAAAAACTCCTGAAGGAGAATGTCCGGCCATCTGTTCGTGACCTCAAGCTGAAGTGAACTTGGATTCTGCAGCAGGACAATGATCCAAAACACACCAGCTAGTCCACCTCTGAATGGCTGAAGAAGAACAAAATGAAGACTTTGGAGTGGCCTAGTCAAAGTCCTGACCTGAATCCTATTGAGATGCTGTGGCATGACCTTAAAAAAGGCAGTTCATGCCCGAAAAACCTCCAATGTGGCTGAATTACAACAATTCTGCAAAGATGAGTGGGCCAAAATTCCTCGCTGTAAAAGACTCATTGCAAGTTATCGCAAACGCTTGATTGGAGTTGTTGCTGCTAAGGGTGGCCCAACCTTAGGTTTAGAGGGCAATGACTATTTCACACAGGGCCATGTAGGTTTGGATTTTGTTTTCCCATAATAATAACAACCTTCATTTAAAAACTGCATTTTGTGTTTACTTGTGTTATCTTTGATTAATATTTAAATTAGTTTGATGATCTGAAACATTTAAGTGTGACAAACATGCAAAAAAATAAGAAATCAGGAAGGGGGCAAACACTTTTGCACACCACTGTAGATCATTTAATGCCTCTATTAAATGTGTTTGTCAAAAATGAGAACCATATTTCCAAGCATTCTTTTTGGCACAGGGAGAGAATCATCATGTAAAAATATTAGTCTTATCTGGATTGATTACTGACAGTGCCATTTGGCCTCCACATAAAAAAAAAATTACCTGTGGCATGCACTAGTGACTTGGGCAATCAGTGCAGCCATGGCCGCACTTGATGAAATGCCTTCTGAAAAGGCCACCTCTTCACATTTGTAAAAGTCACCTTCCATTATCTTCCAATTGAGGGAGGTGGGTGTTCTTTGAGCTCTGTAATGTTATCTTTTACAAGTGTGGCAGGACCAGCCTGACATTTGTAAACAGTCCCTTTATTTCTTATTCCCTCAATTCAATGTCTTTATGACCAATCAAATACGGCCCGTGTTCTCCTGATGGCTGGGGCTGCAACCAGCTAGATTTACCAGTAAGAAGCCTTCCAGAGCTGCACTCATCTTTCTAGCCAAATGCCAGAGTGTCATCGCGCCGGGTCCTCCAAATCATGTGTCTCATGCCACTCTCTTAAATGTGACTGGATTTAGATGAAATACACAGGACTGATAATAACATAGCAGTGTGACTGGTTGGCAGTTGATTCCAGATAAAGTGTGTGGGTGAAATGCAATGTGTAATTGGCAGAGAGAATTGGAGTGTGTGAACTGGAAGTGTGAAAGACAAGCAACAATCCTCTGAGCATATTGGAAAATCTACAGTCTGCAGTCTGTTGTGGTTTTAATTGTCAGGCAAGAATCTGATTTTACCCAATATTATAATGCTTTATAATGATGTGCAAGAAACATCAGTCTCATTGTATTCAACGCAAGACAGTTTCTTTGGACATGTTTCTATAATCATTACCATATGATAATAGATGATGCAGCCCTTTGTAGGTATTCTACTTACAAGCTAATGACAGATATTTAAAGGATCACAGATTGTTGATAGCTTAGCCTTTCTAAACTGGAGAGAGTTCAATTATTCCAGGCCTCTGGGAAATGGCTGTACAATTTACAGCCTGTAAAGATTTTCAATACAGTATTAATTCTTATCGCATTAATAGATATTTTTCTTGTTTCCGTTGACACCTTCATTAACTGGGGGCAGCAGAAACAAACTGTAAACACAAAACATACATAGACATATTATCACCTTTTATTGCGAATTTGTTAGCAAATGATACGGAGTAACATCAGCATTCATAAGGAGTCGTGTTTCTGGTCAGCTGATGAATGTAACTCCAATAGTCACTTTCCTTCAAGTGGGTTTATCAGAGCTTTTCTTCGCTGATAACAGCTGCCTGCTGCTGCTAGAAATGAGATTGATGAGATCGGTGAGAGTTACATTAAAGTGGCGGCCTGTAATACCAAAACAATGAGCTGAAAGATGCTAAAATGCTCTGTAGAGCTGAGGGGAACTGCAGGGTCGGGTAATTATTCTCTGTGGGTTTGTCACTATAAGAAACCCCTTTAACATACGCATAGTAATTAGATCAACTGTTATTGTAAAATCTTGACTATTGCAGCTTTAATTTAATTTTACAGACCAAATTAAAACTGTGCAGTTTCTACAGTCCAATGCCATGAAAGAAGAAAGAAAGTGGGATGACAAGGAGTCAAACCCACAAAATAATAAGCACATTGTTTAGACTCCAGCTGGCTGATTCATCACAACACCCTCCACAAAGTGCATTCATAAAAATCCAAGTGCAAGTGTGGTCATGTTAAAGGTAGTGCAGCTGCCAAAATGCGTGCTGTGGGATGTGTGCATGGAGAGGAAGTAGAGTTGTGCTTCTGGCAAAACCTCTGCTGGTAGCTGCTAATGTAGCATGTACAGCCTGAGAGACGTTCTGCATGTGCTGTCATTCATTTCCATTATCCCTGTGTGGGAGTGCCAATGGAGATATCAATCAGTCTGCAGATACTCATGCTGAAGCTGTCATGTGCCACCATGCAGGAGTGAGCTGTGACGGACAAAGATGGATGACACATCCCAACATAGAGAATATCCTTAACAGGAGAATAATTAGCTGAATGCAATTCAAGCAGGACTCAGCACATGGGATGAATTTATATTCAGCTTGCATGGGATACTGGGGAAAAACCTGATTAAGCTCAGAGGAACAGCAGGTGAATGCCCATCTCTGAGGTATTTCATCAGTATGACACAGAAATGATTTTCAGAGTGATGCTGTAGATAAAAATGATGACGATGATAACTGTCCTCTTGTTGGTTGACTCCATGCAGGTCCACCAGTTACAGAAGTAGGTCATGGTGTGGTAGAGAAACACCTGAGCCAGTCACTAGCTGGCAAACAGGATAAAGGTACTCTCGCTGGAGCCCTACAGCTTTGATGGAGCAGCGTCAGGTGTCTTTTCAAAAGATTTATAAATAGCACATAGCAGCTCCCCGAGCTGCAGATCTGCCTCCCTCTCAGAGTCATTAAGCCCAATTGGAGCGGTAATTGCTTATAGCGAGGCAGTCAACCACATTGCTGATGGATGGAAGGAGACGACAAGACTATTTTTGGCAAAGCTGCCACGGCTGTGGACAGCAGTAACGGGGCATCTTTTTAGCAGCAAACCATTTTTCTCATCAAATTTTACCTTACAGGTGCTGCCAAACCCCAAATCTCATTACAGCATTAGAAAAAAAATAGATCGAACTGAAAGATGAACTGTATCATTTCCTCAGCATGCATGCCATCAATTTCAGCGATCACAGAGTTGTATTGTTGACCCAGCCAGGGAGCCTTCACACAATGAGCTATTACAGCTTCCCTGATTGTTTTGTCAAAAACATTACACACACGAGCAGCAGGCTGTTGAAATGAGAGCACCCATCAAAAAGAAGAACGATGCACCTCTTTACCTCATGGAGGTTCCTCTTTTTCTGGCTCCAACCAGCCAGAAGGTTATTTTTCACCTCGCCACCTCACCTGTCCCGCAGTCTGCTTGGTGACAGATAAACCCAGTGGGTTTGCTCTGAGTCTTGTGCCTGCAGATGGCATGGAGGTGCTGATGGGGCACTCTGGTGTATTGGAGACTGCGGGGGGGTCGTCGTATTACAGAGTGTGAGTAATTGTAAAACAATCTGTACTGTGGAATGCCAGGGAGAAATGTGAGGATGGATGAGCGAGTGCCATGGCAACAAAAACAAAGGGATGGCAGCATAGCTAAGACTCCCAAGGCGACTGTTCATGCTCTTTTCCTGGATTTCCCTTATCACCAATAACAAGATGTTCACTGGGGCTGACAGTTCATGAATACTGGAGGGTTCAATTGATTTCTATATGCTGCGGGAATTAATAAGAAAAACAACACAGAAGCTGCAATTTGAGCATTTTTCCCATTGCAGATAATTCCCAAATCAGATACAACTTCTGTTGGATGTGAAATGAATTAGATTCCATCTCAATAATGAACCACATGTGTGTGTGCGAGCGTGTGTGTGTGTGCTCGCCTGAAATAGTTTTTACACTTTTTCAATTAAAAAATGCCTTTCTCCTTCTCACTTTGTAATAAATGAAGCCCAGTGGATGATATACAAGCAAAATATTTAGAAACAACTAACAAAGAGAACAGAAATGAGAAAAAAAAAATAGGATGCCCAATTTTCAGACAGAGGTAGAGTTCAGTTGTAGCCGTTCCCACTGTGTCCTTGACCTCGGGTCACACAGAGACAGATTCCCCTGGGTGTTTACAAAGGGCTCCTCAAGTTCACTTCCTACACTGCAGGAGGAATGGCTGCTTTTGGAAACCTCCTGGGGAGACACAACAAAGTGACCTCATGGCTCTGCAGTGGACTGGCTGCAGAGCAGGATATGGCAGCTCACTCCTCTGTCCCTCTGCCAGCTGTATATTATTAATCTGCCAGCTGTATATTAATAAACCTCAAAGACCTCAACTCATAGTGCCACTGCATGTTTGCTGTTAGCTTTTCTTGCCCTTGAAACTGCCGTGGTCTTAATTCATAATGTTAAATGATGTTCCAGACTGGACAAGGGCAGTAAGGCATGAGGACAAAATGCAGTTCGTATCTTTTCATGCTGCTGCAGATATGTGGAGGGGGTCGAACTGAGGTCCTTTTAAAGAGACTTTGTTTTCTTCAAGCCTTAGTAGTTGTATCAATAAACCACCATAAACCATCTTTTCATTTACAGAGATACATATCATTATTCTGTTTTCTAGTCTAGTCTTTTGTCAATGTGACACACATCTTTGCTTTTACTTTGTGGCAAACATTTTATAGGACTAGGACTTGAAAACAAGACTGTCTACAGCCACACTACCAGCTTTGTGATGCTAAATGCTAACTTCTGTATTTTAACACGCCCACAATGACAATGCTTACATGCTGATGTTTAGCAGCTATAATGTTAATGTGACCATCTTACTTTAGTGTGTTAGCATACTAACATTTGCCAATTCGTAGTACAGCTAAGGTTGATGGGAATGTAGTTTTGCAGGTAACTGGTTCCCAACCAAAGTATTGAAAAAATTAAAATTTTAACCTGATGATGGCGGTAGATGATGCCATCATCATGCTGAGCCGAACATGAATGTTTGCACCAAATTTCATGCCAATCTATCGAATATTTGTTGAGATATTTCAGTCTGGAACAAAGTGGTGGAACTGACCAACAGACATTACAGTCCGCAGTGCCATGCTCCATGCTGGGCTAAAAATTACATCTAGACACACATACCTGTATATAGACATACACACAGTGTCCTATATGCATGCTATGATGTTAAGCAGCTTATGTGTTGAGATCCACATGAGCTTCCACTTGCAAATTAGAGACTATGTCATTATAGGCCCATTTCATTTGAACTATGATACAGTAAGAACCAAGATTTTTTTTTGCGGATGATTACCTCATGTTAAACAAAGAAATCTTAATTAATTACAGAAGAACATATAGTATGTAAAAAGCTTCATAACATGGTTAGAGATCTTGTTGAATTCAGGAATACATACAAGAAGCGAGAGGGAAGCTTATTTTTCAGTATAAAATTGAAGGTTTTATTGGACACCCATCAGGCTTGTTGGGAGATCAAACTGAATGAAGAAATGTGTCAAAACAGAACTTATAAATTCAGGAGCAGCTGCCCGTCCTAATTCTAAGGCTTTGGAGAAGCTCTGTATCTCCAGATGTTATTACAGTTATTTAATATTAAAGGAGTGTCATATGAACATATGCTATCTATATACATCTATTTTCTACCTATTTTGATCTACTTGTATGTACATAATTGTTCTATGTTTATTTTTACCTATCTTTGTTCAGCTTTGTTGTCCTTGTTTTTAGCTGTGTGTCTATTATCTTCCTGTAAATTGTTCTTGGAACAACACATACTTTGCCCATAAAGCTGATTCTGATTCTGTCATTAATGTATCACTTTTTATTTCACACAGGGCCATTTAGGTTTGGATTTTGTTTTCCCTTAATAATAACAACCTTCACTTAAAAACTGCATTTTGTGTTTACTTGTGTTATCTTTGACTAATATTTAAATTTGTTTGATGATCTGAAACATTTAAGTGTGACAAACATGCAAAAAAAATAAGAAATCAGGAAGGGGGCAAACACTTTTTCACGCCACTGTATGAGTAGGGCTGGGTTTTAAAAAAATCGATTTTCCGATTCAAATCGATCTGCATTTGAATTATCTGGTATCGATTCATAAAATCCGAGATCGATCTTTTAATATATGCCTGCCCCTTTCCCGTGGATGCATGAAGCTTTAACCCCGTTAAGCTGTGTTCAGACTACCGACGACAAAGCATCAGGCTACCAATCAAATCAATGGAAGCCGATGACATGAAGCTACAAACAGACGCTACAAGCTGGCCTCTTCTTTCATGCGCTGAACGTAAGACGAAGGAAGTTCACAAACAGTGCGTATAAATGTTTATACATAACCATGCAGTATTAAAGCGTGAATAACACTAAAATTCTACAACATATCATGCTAACTTACATGTATCACGGAGGTTTTGTGAGTCAAGTGAAAATCTGCAGGTTCCCGGGCTCACCTGACCTCTGACTGAATGAGGGAGCTGCTGTTTTATACAGTCTATGGTGAGCAGTCATCAAACAATTGTTCTATCGACCTTTTTCTTTCTTTTAACCCAGAAATAACACCACAACATTTAGAAATGCAATACCTGAACTGTATATGATTAAGGGACATTATTTCAACCTTAAATGTCAAGTTTTTTTTCTTAATATCTATATATTTATTTATAATATAGTTGTTGGGGAAACAATAGGACATCTGAGTAGAGATATCAGCTCTGTTATAGGTGATTTAAAGGGTCAATTCTTAATGTAAACTTTAATATTTTTAATAATGCACCAGGTTAGAGGGTTCCTTGGACAATTTACAGCATTAATTATCTGATAATCTCTTTCATATCCAAGCAAAATTGGTATTGTTACTGAAATATCCCTAACCGAATCAATATTGAATTGAATTGGAAAACGAATCGAATCAGGACCTCGTGAATTGGAATCGAATCGATTCAGGAAATCAGTGGTGATACCCAGCTCTATATATGAGTGCTACTTTAATCAATTGACTACCATGTTGACTGAGGAGGCCTGTCACAGTTTAACAGATCATGCTAACAGTCAGTGTTTCTTTCATTTCACTGCCCCTGTGGGTATTTATACAATTGTGAAAGTCATTGGAGTAAACTAATATGTAAAGAGGAACCACTGCAGGACAAAAAAAAACTGTAATGATGATTAAATTAAAGTCGACTAAATTCGTTAAATAAATCTGGTTTGAAGCCTTAGACAATGTTTTTTAGTTTTACACTATTTGAGGTCCAATATTGATTTTATGAAACACACAAATTCAGATTCACAAGTTCTTTTAGTATCCCGAAGAAAAAAGAACTACCTCCAAACAAAATTCAGTGCTTGAAATTGCCTTGTCAACCAAAGTCTCTGCCTGAGGTAAAATCAGAGCAGGATATTAAAACCGGATATTCTGTAAATATACTGAGCCCTTGTGTCAATCAGTGCACATCTCCAAACATCAGACAGCTCTAAAGTCAGTTTAAGAAACCCACTGTCTAGAACAATCCCTCAGCAAACACACACACACACGTTTTTTAACTTGACTGCTGCACTTTTTTTGGTGTCATGACACAATATGCTGGCTTTAATCCACTCTCAAGCTCTGTGATGAATATTGATGTTTCCATCTAAATTCATCTTGTCTCCTGTAGCTGTAAGTCTGCTTATATTTCATTTACAGTAGATAATTCATGTCGGATGATGATCACGCAGACGTAGGCAGCTGCAATTCCAAACATTTGTAGCTGTACAACATGATTAATAATACAGCAAGGGACAAGCGTTCCTGTGAAACAGCAAAACATTTCAGAACTACTTTGCATTGTTGACATTTATTCTCAGATGTGCGTTACAGCCGGCATCTTTTATAGATATACATCCTCCCCTACAGGAATACTCACATCGCTATCTGTTTTCTCAGTCATTTTCCATTTCTTCCTCTCTTTTTCACCCTGCTTACATGTTAAATTCCAAATGGCACTAATGTCCTTGGGCTGCTCTTCATCATCTCTTTACTGTGTTAGTGTGGGATGCATGGAAAGATGGGAAATTTTAAGAGGGCTGCTCTTGACACATTTATTTTAAATGTTGCAGGTCTCAAGGCAAAATTGCTATAAATAGCGTGTTGGGCTCTTATCAAATATACTAAATTGTGTGTGTGTGTGTGTGTGTGTATGCACATGTGTGGGATGAGTGACCATCCTGTAGTAGAGACCTATGGTTTTGTGTGATGAGTATTTATCACACAAACTTAAAACTGAAAACTCAGATTGGTTGCTAACAAATTAACTGAATACTTTCATTCACACCAAGGGGATATGTTGTTACTATCCAGACATTTTAAATCTCCAGTATCAGATCAGCATTGCCCAGACAGTGACCCCTTTCAGCTGGATAGGCAACACAGACCGAGTCAGGTGTCAACCAAGGGTCAACTCAGTAATCTGTTCTGTAAAAAGACCTCACATTAATAACATTTATAACAGGTCACAGAGGTCAGCAGAGGAGGTGTTTGAAAAACATGGCAGAATAGTGATATGTGAATATTATTGCACAATGTAATAACATGGCCCCTACACTGATGAATACCCTTTAATATATCAAGCAGTCAGTGGCTTCCTGACCTAATAGTTTAAGTCCAACATTCCCACTCCTTTTAGCTCTGTTTTTGGTTTCCACCAACTCCAGAGGGAAATACCTGGCTCTCTGGCTGCTAAATGCTCCACTATGTTCACCGGCTAGTCACTAACTTCAGTCTGCTGTTTGGTGCTGGGCAGGTAGTGTACAGTGGGTTTTAGAGGTTTTGTTTTGCTGAAAACAGCTGGCTATTGCAGCTAGGTTGATGAGAGCAGTGGTAGTGAACCAAAACAGTAAAGTTGTGGGCCATAAAACCAAAACAATGAGCTAAAAGACGCTATAAAGCTCAGAAAGCTGAGGGGAACTGCAGAATCGGTGAAACTTCTCTGTGGGTGCATCACTGCAAGTGATCCATTGTAAATATAAAAAATGTTGATTAGTGCAGCTTTGAGCATTAATCAGGCCTGTTTTACATCTGGAACACCAAGTGACTACAGTTATCTAGCTCTGAAAGATAAACAACCAGCAGTCCAGAACCACACCCAAAAAGTGAACTTCACATCCTTTGCTGGTATGTAATATCTTGTGTTCCTTGTTCTCTGTGGGTGCAGGCTGGTCTAGACAGACTGACAGACCGGAGCTCCTCTATGTCTCATTAGGCCAGACTGGCAGCTCAAGTGAAAGTAAAGGGGGCCACGCGCCCAGCCTCCCATGGCAAAAACCTCCCCAACGCTCACAGGAGCTCTTATTACTGCTCTCCCCTTCCTTCCATCCCCCAGCCCCTATCCTAAAGGCAGCCAGCTCCATCCATCAGATCTATCGATCCTGTCTCCCCTTGGTGTGGTACCTGCCTGTTTTTGAGACTAAGTGGGAAGGATGGCAGAGCTGGCATGATATTTCAGCTTTTCAGTGACAGCCACATCCCCTAGGGATGTTACAAGGTGAACCAGTGTCTGGGCTGCTTGGAGGAAGTGCTCCACTGTAGCTCTAAATGAAGGAGCTCTCCCTGGAGGAATTACAAACAATATGTTTTTCCTGCTTGGACATCGTAGTAATAATCAATTCTCTGTTGCTCCTGTTGCTGGTTACGCTGGCTTGCTAAAAAAAAAAAGGGTATCTCATTCCTCTTGATAGTACACATGAGATAGCAGCATAAAACATCTCTTTGCTCAAAACAAAACCAACCCATTTTTTCAAAAACACTGTCATAACTGTTGTTTAAGGTTTGACAGTGATGTTTCACAAAGGAACATGGATACTGTAAATCTTCTTACAGAGATTTGATGGTGTGTCACACTGAGTTCCTCTTGGCTTTGATCTTATTACTCTGATGGTTTTTGGGCAGAGAAGCAAGCTTAAGCTTTTAAAGCGATTGCCTTTTGAGAAAACCATTTTAGAGCAGTCTGACATGAGCACTTGTTATACTTCTAACTGGGATTAAATACACAGTATGTGACATTATCCAAAATATTTGTCTTTTAATCAAATTCATCCAAAATGTCTTTAATATGTTTCTTCAGGGTCATATAATACAGCTAATTTTGCATGTTTGATCTAAGAAAAGATTTGTAAACACAACACGCTGACGCTAGGCTGTATGCAGGAGCCAGGATTTTAGATATAGGCTAAAAATGTAACTACATGTCGAGGCTACAGCAAGAACTGTTTTTTGTTGCAGGTGAGATTGTTGATCGTGAAAACAACATTAAGGAATTTGAAGATAAGATCTGTAATAATCTCCTTTTCAGCATCACTGTATCTAGCAAAGCCACCCCCACTACAAAACCTCCGCTCAAAGTGATCAGCACTCTTTATCACTGTGAATGGAAGAATGTAAACACAGCGACTGCACGGCAGTGGTCTCCTATTCCGCAACAACACAAAATAGAAGTTACCTGGATGTTCTAACAGTTCTATTAGTACATGTGTAGCCAACAAAGTACATAAATGTGGGGAATATAACTAAAGCATCCTGACCTCGGTGTCCTCAATGCTAGCTATGGCTGTGGATGTATGATCCACCTATAGTTACTTTTTGTATGGTGGCCCTGCAGTGCAAAACACAATGGCAAATCGGAAAACACAACAGCAATTCACAGCAATTGTGTTTTGTGATTTGTTGTTGTGTTTTGCCGGGGTTTTTTTTGTCTGTTCAGCCAAGGTTGCTATCATTTTTTTATGCTAACTGCCCAGTACTTCCTTGCTTTATTCCAAACAACTGAAACTCAAAAATACATTGCTTATTGTGCACCAGAGTTGTCCTGGGAAAAAGCTGCAAGAAAATGGGAGATAAAACATGGATTGGTTCAGTCACTGTTGTGATGTATGTTCTATGAAAATTATATTAAAGATGGAGTGGGGCTGTCAGAGCTTATCATTGTCACAGTGATGCTGTTGAACAGTCCTGTTATTCAATGGTCTTCTACTCAGTAAAGTATTATCATCATACAACTTTCACTATCAGTCCAGTCCCAGTGGTTCACATTACTTACAGACTATTTCATTACTAAGCCATATTAGATATCAGATGCTTGAATCATCAGAGATTTAAATATCTTTTAATGTGGCTTTCTGTTATTTTTTCCTCAGGGTCTTACTGCTCAGATAGATCACATGCAGGCTAATTATTCCAAATTCAGTCTGAATGATTAAATATGTAAATGAGTAATATTTCTGACTGGGGTTCCTGCAGGATCAGTAAATCTGTCTCTGTACTTGCACAGACACGTGTTGCACACACACACCTTCCACTTCTGTTCTCTCAAACTCCTGTATTTCTTCAAAAGTTTTTCATGTGTAATTTCTGAAAGGGGCAGCATGTAAATTAGATATATCAAAATGAAGATGACAATAGACATGCGCTTGTGTCTCTTGAGTGCATTTCTTCCAAACATGTGATTTCCCATACAGCCATAAGTGGGAAAAGGTCTGTTTTTGAGGAAACTGCTGCTCCCACTGGCACAGTGTTTATAATTAAGTGTGATTTTCAACATCAGGATCAGACCACAGGAAAAAGAATTAGGCAGGCTATCTCCTGTTGTCTCTGCTCAGTCTGCTCTGTTTTTCATTTGTGCCATACTTCCTTTACTGATTTGACAGAGAAATATGCAGATTTTGAGTTGGGAAGACAATCAAGTAATTTAAAATGCTTATTGATTCCACAGGAATTTCCTCCCCATTTAATTGCTCAGGTAAATTTATTCAACAGTTGAGTAAAGTGCAGAGTGAATTTGAATGAGCTTATAAAACCACTCGAAAGAGTCGAAAAAACGGCCACTTGCAGACAGCGTTGAGTTCAGTGTCCAGTTTTGCTCTGTACAAAACAAAAACACCTCAGGAGAGTTAACTTCACTGACTCAGTGACCAGAACTGACATTCAGTTGCTCACACATAACAAAAGGTGTCAGTTTCAGAGGAGCATACAGATATCTCGGCAGATGTGAAAGGCATGGATATAAAAAAAAAAGCCTAATTTGCATTCATTAGTGGTGTCTGTGACGCCAGTTGAAGCGGTGCAAGAGGAAAATCTGCAACACAATCTATGATTCTCCCATGGTTCAGAGAGTTTGTACATGTACCTGTCAGACAACATAACAACTCAGCAAGAAATCAAATAAACAAATCCAGATCCCAGACTCAAATCTCCTGATAGAGACACATTCCTAAAATCATTCATTCATTCATATTCAGTCATGAAATATTCTTCATAAATCCAGAGAAACATTCGAACAAGGGTTGGAACAACATCACTTGCATTTGCATGTTATTTTCAGATGCTTAATGAATTTTTCTTTTTTTACCCGCTGTTCTTTTATTGTTTATTTTCTTCATTACTTTGAAGGCAATCCAACAGACTCCTGTGTGTATGAACAAAGTGACACATGAAAATTCTTAAAATGAATCAATTTGTCTTAGAATCAATTGCTCTTACCTCACTGGCAAATTTTCTCTCACTATATTTATTGATTTATTCAATGTAGAAACGTTTCACGCTACCTGAACAAAAAACTGCCAAGAGACTATCCAATTGATCATTTGTCAAAACCCTCCCACAAATAGCAATTGTCCAATTATAGCTTAGCAACCGTAACTAGGCACGGCACATCTGTCAAGCTTTGGATTGCTCCACATTTTGAAGTGGTTTGCATGGGCCTATCCATAAACAACAATACAAGCGCATTAGTACCTACCTTTGCTGTTTTGTGAGGATAAAGGTTATGTTTAAAAAAAATAAGCCTGTTCATGACTAACACCTCCTCTGTTTAGAATTTCTCCTACTACACAGCAAGGATGCTAACTTTTTGCCTGGGACATGTAATTTTAGCCTCAGTCTTGTAGCACAATATCATGTATGTAGCCATCAAGTGCTTAAATCGATGTTTTAAATCAACTCATGAAGCTAACAGGTTAATTAGCTAGCTAGCTGCAGCTGATAAAATCTGCTAGGACAGTGGTAATTTCAGCTGATAAATCAACAGTCTGCTTTTATCAACCTCAGTCTGAAATCAACATTGTCATTGTTATCAGCAACAGAAACTAATAGGCGGATCTGACTGGATTATATAGAAAAAGTATGGAAAGAAAACAGACAGAATAATATAATATATATAATAATGCTATATAATAAAATTGTATAATAACATAGCAAACAATATGGCAGAGACAAAGGACATTACACCGCATGGTGCTTCATTTTACACCAGGAAACATCTCACCTTGCTATATCTGCCTGCTGAAAACCATCTGGGTTTTTCTCCGTGGCCATTTTATGAGCAGAGCTGCCACGCGGGGCACAGTATGGTGCAAGCACAGATTCAATTATGAGGTGGGGGTGTTTGGCAGGAAGGTGTGTGTGCCAGGCTCTGTCTGTGCACTGAAGCTGATAGATGTGGAGACTTCTGGCCTGGCAAGTGGTTTGCAACCTGTCTATAATGTGAGAAAGGCCCATTGTGCTGCTGTGGAAAAACCCAGAGCACTCAGCTGTGTTTACAGCCCAGAGCGCGGGACTGCAGACCCGCCTCTGAGGATCCCTCAACAGCCCCCTTCTCTAAAAACACAGGGCAGAATCAGATGGAGACAAAGCAACACCATCCCATTTTCCCTGCCATGTCCTCTGTGAGGCTGCCTCACAATTAGCCACACCGCCGCTGCTGAGGCGAGATAACAATAGAAGCCCATGTATCCCCTAAAGACCTCACTAGAGGACCTTTATTACCGTATTGATATCTGCTACATGTCACCGCTGCTCTCACTTGCCTGGCAGCATGCCCGCACATTTTATATGAGGGAAAATCACCAGAGGGGCTGTAAGTCAATACAAGAAGAAAACAGCAGGACACAACATTAGGCTGAATGGTACATGCTGTAATTAGTGAGCTGCTGTAAGGAATAAATATGAAATATGATACTGCAAGTTCAAGCTGTACAGTAAATTAAAAACACAGTAAAGTACAAAAATGTTTCTGGTAAAAAGTCAAGTGACACCCAGTGGAATGAACAAGAATATTCTGAGATGACATCAAATAAAATAAAAACAACACATCAATCAGTGGCAGATAAAATAATTTCAGAACAAACAAACAGCAGTTGCAAATACTTATCTTGTGTGTCCACTGATATTTTATCCTTGAATATGACACAATTTGACTATTGTGACGTGTAATTCAAAATACAGAGCATCTCTCCAAGCATACCCTGCTTTAAGACAGGGAGGAAAAACAATCTAAATAATACATTTCCACACAAAGAAAATAATAAAGTGTTCAAGTTAACATTCTGTAGCACCACAAATTAGTTATTTCATGGACAAAATTACATGAAATTAAAGTCCACTCGTACGGAAAACACACAAAAGTGGCAAGCCGACCTAAAAATGAAGAATACATTTTAGTTTATGTGCAAGACTGTTACCAGTAAAACATGTTTAGATTGTCCACTTGGTCCTCGGTTAAAATTCAAACAGGTCGTTGTGGTGAGCGATTAGTGATTTTTCGGCTTCAGGTTGGTTTCAGGCTGATTTTCTGTTTTTGTCACTGAAATTTTAAAGCAAGACTATGTAATTTTTGAAAGAAGAAATAAAACATTCTTACTCTTACAAACTTAAATTGTGGAATGCACTACACTCTTGCTCAATTCAATACACTCAGGGGTTTTGGTAATACAGCTTTGCTGTAACTTATGGTGGCTAATGTTAGCTTATATTAGCAAAGACTGTATAGATATTGCTGTGTGACTGACATTACTGAGTCAGTTCACTATGACTCTTCTCTACTTCTAACATTACACTATGTACTACCATTTACCATGATTCATTAACTTCCACTTTACACAGTCTTGCTGTAAGGCTGATAATTTCTAACTTCTGAGACTGGTTTGAAAATGGCAACAAATCAGAGCAACTGAAAAACCCTCAACTAACCAAATAATCACCTAAAATTTGTCATTTTTTTACAGTAAAAACTGTATCCAAAAACATCTTAATTGAAGAAGTAATCACTATGTCGGCTCGGGGGTCGAAGGCACTCTTTACCTGTTAAATTTAGGCTGGCAAGATCTGAGGAACTTTTGCATTAAAGTGTCTTATATTTAGCATTTATATCAAAAACCTCCATTTGTCGATGGATAAAATGTTACACAGACTTTCTAAGGCTTGTACTGGAAACTTTCAGCAGTACCACAGAGGCTGGTTGTAAAGCCCTTTGAGTAAGGCTTTACAGTAAATGGATATGGGGTCACTCTGACTGCAAAGCTGAGGTCAGGCTCTCAGAGAGCCAGTCTGTGTGTGAATGGTCATAAAACACTACAAGCATCCATTTCAAATGCCCCAGCTGTCACTAAAGTACTGGTCCTCTTCCTCCTCTTCTTCCTCAGTCCCATTTTTCATGAGGTCATCATCTTGTAACTCACTTACTTCCTCTTCCTCCTCTTCGTCCTCTTTGAGCTGTGCGAGCATGGTTTGTAAAGTGGCTTTTACTTCCAGAACCTCCTTTTCTAACGACTGTGCAGTGTGAGTTAAGGAAGAATCTGATGCTACAGACACAAACTGAGAGTTAACATCTAAATAAAAAGTATGCCAGCAGACAAATATCAGGGCAAATGTGACACTCGTGGCCCTCGATGGTTAATGGTAATAGCAGAGGACAGCCATAACCTAATGAAGTCATCAATCTCCAATTTGGCCACCAAACGGATTACTGAGACAGATCAAGTCATACCCAATTTAACCCCATCCAATTCACTATTCATGAGCTCATCTCGTCTGTGAAGCTCAGTGGCAGTGTGGGGACCCAAGCAAACAGACTGCCCAGCTAAATTATTCATAAGCCATCAATGCAACAGGATAGAGGCTGTCATCAGTGGGGGGATTGTTTAACCTGCTTAGAAACTCAAATTAATCGTGTGAGTGTCCAGTTTAAGTGGCAAATCAAAGGCATGGCTTTGATGGCAGATGGGGCCTGATGGCTCGTTTTACTGTCTGAATGGACACAGATTGTCCTCATTCATAATTAACCAGCCGTTAAAGAGCTTTTCATGAATACTGTCGAATGTTCGACGAGACTTTTAAGGCAACGTCCAGACGTTGTTCAGAATTATGTTGAAGACCTTTAAAACTAACCACAAAGATTGTGTGGAGAGCAAAAGTGGAGCCAGAAATCTGGGTGTACTCATAGACGGCGATCTAAATTTTAAGAGCCATATCAATCATCTCACAAGATCAGACTTTATAATAAGTAGACTTTGGTCTATTCACTGGCCTCCCAAAAGTGCTGCGACTACAGTTAATTCAAAATACAGCTGCACACGTTCTCACTGGAACAAAACAAAAAAAGTCTAAACAGATTACACCTGTTCTTAGATCTTTGCATTGGCTCCCCGTCCAAACTAGAATCGATTTTAAGATTCTGCTTCTTGTATAGTATACAAAGCTCTAAATGGCCTTGCACCTCAGTATATAAAACACATGCTTATTACATACATAACTTGCAAGAACTCTCATGTGCACAGGCAGTGGTCTTTTAACTATCTCTGGTACTAACTCTAAAGCAGGGGAGGCTGCCTATTGTATCTATCCCCCAAGTAGATGGAACGCCCTGCCTGAGGACCTGAGAGAGGCCGCTAAACTGAACACTTTTAAAAGCAGGTTAAAAATCTTACTTTTCACAACAGTCTATGACTAAGTTCTTAATGGGTGTATGTGTGTGTGTTTTGTATATTTTGACATTTGTATATTCTGCACTGATTCTTGTATAATTGTGTTGCAATTGTATTATCACTTTATGTAAACCACATTGTGTTGCCCTGTGTATGAAATGTGCTATATAAATAAAGTTTGATCTATTTTTTTTTCCAATTCCAGTCTCTGGTTGTCCATCCACCTCCTTGTTTTGAGAGCAGGGACTCAATTAAGACCTTCTGAGACTGAAGGTTTGATCTTCGAGTCACTATAGCAACAGTAGCGTCATTCAGCTTCTGTTCAATTTCTGCAACCAAACAACAACATTGTCCTGTATCTTCAGTGTCCTCAGGTGTCCATGGCACTTTTGCATGAGTGCATGGACTTCAAAAGGCTGAGATGAATGACATGTAAGGACACGAAAACAGAGAGGTGGAGAGAAGCAGCCTGATCTGTGTCTATCTCTGACTGTCAGGCTGCATTGATATCATGCAAACAGTGGAGGAGCCTGTACTGACCCCTGACAGCACAGCGGGGGACGTGACTGTGATCAGATGGGAAAACAGTCTGATCACACTTCAACAGCTTTTAGAGATCCTAAAACTAAAAAAAATAAACATCTTCATCAGATTAGTAAAGTATTACTGAAGAGAAATGAGACATGACTCCAAATAAATAAATAAAAAAACAGCAGGTTAGGTGGCAAATTTCCTTCATCATCCTGTTGAAATATTACCTTTTCTATCTGTCTTAATAAGCCTACAGTGTGGAGGGGAAAAGTTGAGCGAGAAAAACACACTAATCTATTTCCAATCAGCTTTCTAATTAGCATGGAAAATGATGTATTGTGACCTGTAATCAGCTTCAACAGTTTCATCTGAGTCATTATCATGGATATTGTAATTTCCTCCGAGCCAGATCCAGCAAGTGGAAGTGGGCAGACGGAGGAGGGGAGGAGAGGAGGGGTGATGAGAGGAAGGGAGGGTCAGCAGGAGGATGGACATTAAGACAGGAGGCGAGCAGAGTCATTACAGTGACATTCCTCTATCTGACGTGGAGCTGCCTCTGACAGCTGACTTTAATCTCAGCCTGTGGTGACTGGCAGCCCACATCAAGGACCCTCTAATAACCTCGCTTGGACTTTTACCATTTCATTTTCCACTTGGCACGTCCAGCCTGTCAAGAAAAATCCTCTGATCCCAGTTTATCTTCCGTTCTCTCCCTGAATGGTCCCATAATGTCAGATAAGACAGGTTGATTTTTTCCCCCCTGAAAGGTAAAGTCACAGAAAGCTAACATCAGTCAGCCTAAAGGTAGTTTGGATGTGTACTTTTGAGAGTTGGAAGGCCTCGAGGAAACTAGGTCCTTAAGATGGATGGACAGAGACAGAACCATACACACACAGATAGTATACATTTTATGTGATATATATATATTTAGAGAGCAGTGAAAGGATATGGGTGAGGGCCAGATCCCGGTTCAGTATGGCCGTCTGCAATTCATCTTCCAAGGTCATTAGTCTGTCACTGATCAGCTCGCAGCGCTCCGTCAGGTCTGCAGCCTCAGCCTCGCTGCACCCGTCCTGGCAGGAAAAGGAAGGGATGATCAACAATTGAAGCTGCAATGGTTCAAATACATGGGTCTGATATTGAAAATGAATAAACACAAAAGTCTGTAGTCAATAACAACAAGTAACCTACCAGACTAAAAAGAAAAATTGGATTTTTTTAGTACTGGTACAACAATAACGCTGAAAAGTTTGGAGTCATCTGGTAAAACAGGTTGGGAGCCTTTGCTGTATTGAAGCAATGCAACATTAGCACCACCTTTTTTTGTGCAAGATGTTGTTGCTTGTAATGAAGGTAAATTCAACACTAAAAACCAGCAGGTCGTTTTTACGACAACATGCAACCTCTCGATCCGACAGTGTAACAAAATTTTAATCAAGTGATACCACAAACAATGTCAATATAACTTTAATTAGAAAGAATAGTCACTTTGTTAATTAATGACACAAATTAAGCTGAAGGTGGACCCTTTGTGACTACAGCATGGCTATACCTAAGCATAGTACTTAAAGGGGTAAACCAGCCATTCTTGTTGTATTTTTCACAGAAGCTCTAAAACAAGTGTAATGATATATAGACTAGTTATGAGAGGTTCATTAATCACCATAACTACACACTATATAACAAAGAATAAAGATCCATGCAGTAAAATATTGCGTTACAACCCTTGTCTTGTGGTAGCTCACAGTGCTACAACATGTCGCATGATTGTGAATCTGCTGTGTTTAGTCTGATATTATATTTACCATCAAACCAATAAAGTAGGTACAGTAGACTGATGACATATTGAGCCAATTTTACACCCATGATTGGTGAGTAGCCTATATGTTATAATATTTCAATTGCATATATATACTTGAATATATGATTGATTAAAGTTACTGTATGGAGGCCTATTTTAGTTGCAATGATATATAAGCATTAAGAGGGTTCAAAACTGTCAACACTTCTTGACTCAAGTTGTTTCGTTCATGCTTTAATTTTCGTTTTAATAATGATTGCTCTTGACCATAAGTCACAGCGCCAAGACGGAGCTTTTCAGAATTTCTCATTTCACCTCTTTCATACAAAATGCTTGACACTGTTTTAACTAGATACAAGTCCAAAATTTTTGTTTGGTAAAGCGCCAAGGTCATAATGTACACAATACACACCGGGGGCACTGTGTGGACATCATTCAGTGTTGTATCTGCAGATCACCTGAGGATGCTGCGAGGCTAAGTGTGTATCGGAGGATGGTGGGGATGTCAGGTTGGTGGAGGAGCAGAGTGCAGTAGGGCAAAGCATTCAGAGAGCAGAGCTGGCCATAATTAGAACAGGCCCCTTTGCAGACATCGTGTCCTAGTTTCTTCACACTTATCAAGCATTGAGAACACAAACACACACACAAGAGTACACAGACGCACTTCTTGAGCAAATAGACACGCAAACCTGCACGCAGACCTGGTGTTCTTATCAAACAACACATAGAAAGTCTAATCTGACTCATAGCTGCAGGTAGGAAATATAAACTCCCTGCAGCTCAGAGGTGTCAGAGCAATCACTGGAAAGTCACGTCTCTGGTCTCTGTCCTGGAATAGCACTCCTTCTCCGGATGATGTAACACCCCAAAACAAATGTACAACAACAGGCCCGAGGCGCAGCGACAAGTCATCCCTGATGCAATTAAGGAATAAAGTAAGACTTAAAAGCGGAACAGCCCACAGGTAAAGACTGTAAAGAAAGCATCACGTTTTTCTGTGTCCTTTAATGAACGAACAATCACTAACACAGGTCCGTCCTCAGGTGTCACCTTATGAGATGTAGGGATCCCTGACCTCCTGTACCAAGAAGTCAACTTATAGATTCACTAAGTTGTTTGTTTGTCAAGGTTAGGGGCTTCTTGCGCAGATAAGAGCCCTGTGTTTGTGTAGCTGATTGATTCTATACTTTACAGCTTCCAGTCAGCATTTGTAAAATCAATACAACTACAGGATAGAAAACAAAAGCTCACCATGAAGAATGGCACTGTTGAAAACATCCCTGACAGTTTGTTAGCAACTTTGTACACAAAGAAAAAAACAAAAAAAGCGGTTACAACCATTTAAAAGCTGTTATTTTGCTCATGGTGGTGATCAAAGCAATACAAATTGCTTTCTCTGTTACATCTGCCTTTGACAAACAAGAAAACATGGGAAATGAGATTTCAACAACATGTCAATTTGCATGATAGAATACATGTATTGGCGTGTTGATTCCTGGTGCACATTAGTGCTGATATCATTAGACCAAAAGTAAACAAAGCAGACTGCAGAAGCATGAAAAGAGTTTCCCCTCGGGAATCAATAAAGTATTTCTGATTCTGATTCTGATTCTGAACTTGAGCAAATGATTTAGAAATTCAATATTTAGACTCATGTATGCACTGGTATGGTTATTTAAGCAATAATGAGTGTGAGGCAGCAGGTAATTGTGCATGTTCCCATGGGTGCTGTTAGGCTCGACACTTTGTGCCGGGCGGGCAATACAAAGCAATAATATTGCACTGGTATTACACTCAAGGCCATAATTGCTTTTACAAACAATAAAGTAGCTGAATTCATTTCAAACTCAAAAGGAAATTAACTAGCTTATGATTAACTAGTGTCTTTGTTGTCACTGATGCCTTGTTATCAAGTTACTGAGTCCACACTTAGAAATACTATCAGTTTCCCAGACCATCTACTGAGATCAACTACAAATATGTGCAGTGACAAAATAAGGTATTAGTCTCTAGCTGTGTCCCAGTTCCATACCACACACTTATTCTCAGCAGGTTTTGAGTATGCAGTGTTTTCACAATGGAAAAGTGACAAAATTAAGTATTCTCAAAAAAGTAAGTATGCAGACTAAAAACAATTCTTTTTTGTTTTCCAAGATCTTCCAGAGGTCTGACCACCACCTGCAATTGTTTTTGAGCTGTGTTCCAATTCCATACTACATACAAACTGTACTGTGTACAGTTTCTACTTTGGAATGTCACTGACAATCAAACTTCACAAAGAGAATGCAAAATGTTTTTCAAAAATTTCATACTTGTATTTAATGCTATTTTTCTCCAAGACCATCCTGGAACTGTCTCACCGCCATTCACAATTTACTTTAATGTTTTGCATTTCATTGTAAGACAACAGTGTCCATCAACAGTACACTCAAACATCAACTATTTTTAGGCTGCAATACTGACAGTTCTGAGTATACTTCATTTTGTCACTATTCAAGTGTGAAGTGGAATTGGGATACAGCTTCAGTTTTTGCGTGGGCTGTTGGTGCACACTCGTGTCCCACAATGCACAATTACCTCCACAAGTGTCCACAATTTTGGAAAAATATATAGCTTTCTCTTTGTGACGTTTGATTGGCAGTGACATTCTCAAGGTGTAGTTTGATTGACATCTGACAGCACACATGCTGCACCTAATTACCTGTTAGTACAAAATGGTAAAGCTGATTTCACAGATACTTACTACAAAAACAATATACTATATATGAAGATAGCCTACAATTAGTATGCTGTATGGAACTGGGACACAGTTGCTGGCAGCCCACATCAAGGACCCTCTAATAACCTCGCTTGGACTTTTACCATTTCATTTTCCACTTGGCACGTCCAGCCTGTCAAGAAAAATCCTCTGATCCCAGTTTATCTTCCGTTCTCTCCTGAATGGTCCCATAATGTCAGATAAGACAGGTTGATTTTTTCCCCTGAAAGGTAAAGTCACAGAAAGCTAACATCAGTCAGCCTAAAGGTAGTTTGGATGTGTACTTTTGAGAGTTGGAAGGCCTCGAGGAAACTAGGTCCTTAAGATGGATGGACAGAGACAGAACCATACACACACAGATAGTATACATTTTATGTGATATATATATATTTAGAGAGCAGTGAAAGGATATGGGTGAGGGCCAGATCCCGGTTCAGTATGGCCGCTCTGCAATTCATCTTCCAAGGTCATTAGTCTGTCACTGATCAGCTCGCAGCGCTCCGTCCAGGTCTGCAGCCTCAGCCTCGCTGCACCTGTCCCTGGCAGGAAAAGGAAGGGATGATCAACAATTGAAGCTGCAATGGTTCAAATACATGGGTCTGATATTGAAAATGAATAAACACAAAAGTCTGTAGTCAATAACAACAAGTAACCTACCAGACTAAAAAGAAAATTGGATTTTTTTAGTACTGGTACAACAATAACGCTGAAAAGTTTGGAGTCATCTGGTAAAACAGGTTGGGAGCCTTTGCTGTATTGAAGCAATGCAACATTAGCACCACCTTTTTGTGCAAGATGTTGTTGCTTGTAATGAAGGTAAATTCAACACTAAAAACCAGCAGGTCGTTTTTACGACAACATGCAACCTCTCGATCCGACAGTGTAACAAAATTTTAATCAAGTGATACCACAAACAATGTCAATATAACTTTAATTAGAAAGAATAGTCACTTTGTTAATTAATGACACAAATTAAGCTGAAGGTGGACCCTTTGTGACTACAGCATGGCTATACCTAAGCATAGTACTTAAAGGGGTAAACCAGCCATTCTTGTTGTATTTTTCACAGAAGCTCTAAAACAAGTGTAATGATATATAGACTAGTTATGAGAGGTTCATTAATCACCATAACTACACACTATATAACAAAGAATAAAGATCCATGCAGTAAAATATTGCACGTTACAACCCTTGTCTTGTGGTAGCTCACAGTGCTACAACATGTCGCATGATTGTGAATCTGCTGTGTTTAGTCTGATATTATATTTACCATCAAACCAATAAAGTAGGTACAGTAGACTGATGACATATTGAGCCAATTTTACACCCATGATTGGTGAGTAGCCTATATGTTATAATATTTCAATTGCATATATATACTTGAATATATGATTGATTAAAGTTACTGTATGGAGGCCTATTTTAGTTGCAATGATATATAAGCATTAAGAGGGTTCAAAACTGTCAACACTTCTTGACTCAAGTTGTTTCGTTCATGCTTTAATTTTCGTTTTAATAATGATTGCTCTTGACCATAAGTCACAGCGCCAAGACGGAGCTTTTCAGAATTTCTCATTTCACCTCTTTCATACAAAATGCTTGACACTGTTTTAACTAGATACAAGTCCAAAATTTTTGTTTGGTAAAGCGCCAAGGTCATAATGTACACAATACACACCGGGGGCACTGTGTGGACATCATTCAGTGTTGTATCTGCAGATCACCTGAGGATGCTGCGAGGCTAAGTGTGTATCGGAGGATGGTGGGGATGTCAGGTTGGTGGAGGAGCAGAGTGCAGTAGGGCAAAGCATTCAGAGAGCAGAGCTGGCCATAATTAGAACAGGCCCCTTTGCAGACATCGTGTCCTAGTTTCTTCACACTTATCAAGCATTGAGAACACAAACACACACACAAGAGTACACAGACGCACTTCGAGCAAATAGACACGCAAACCTGCACGCAGACCTGGTGTTCTTATCAAACAACACATAGAAAGTCTAATCTGACTCATAGCTGCAGGTAGGAAATATAAACTCCCTGCAGCTCAGAGGTGTCAGAGCAATCACTGGAAAGTCACGTCTCTGGTCTCTGTCCTGGAATAGCACTCCTTCTCCGGATGATGTAACACCCCAAAACAAATGTACAACAACAGGCCCGAGGCGCAACGACAAGTCATCCCTGATGCAATTAAGGAATAAAGTAAGACTTAAAAGCGGAACAGCCCACAGGTAAAGACTGTAAAGAAAGCATCACGTTTTTCTGTGTCCTTTAATGAACGAACAATCACTAACACAGGTCCGTCCTCAGGTGTCACCTTATGAGATGTAGGGATCCCTGACCTCCTGTACCAAGAAGTCAACTTATAGATTCACTAAGTTGTTTGTTTGTCAAGGTTAGGGGCTTCTTGCAGAGATAAGAGCCCTGTGTTTGTGTAGCTGATTGATTCTATACTTTACAGCTTCCAGTCAGCATTTGTAAAATCAATACAACTACAGGATAGAAAACAAAAGCTCACCATGAAGAATGGCACTGTTGAAAACATCCCTGACAGTTTGTTAGCAACTTTGTACACAAAGAAAAAAAACAAAAAAACGGTTACAACCATTTAAAAGCTGTTATTTTGCTCATGGTGGTGATCAAAGCAATACAAATTGCTTTCTCTGTTACATCTGCCTTTGACAAACAAGAAAACATGGGAAATGAGATTTCAACAACATGTCAATTTGCATGATAGAATACATGTATTGGCGTGTTGATTCCTGGTGCACATTAGTGCTGATATCATTAGACCAAAAGTAAACAAAGCAGACTGCAGAAGCATGAAAAGAGTTTCCCCTCGGGAATCAATAAAGTATTTCTGATTCTGATTCTGATTCTGAACTTGAGCAAATGATTTAGAAATTCAATATTTAGACTCATGTATGCACTGGTATGGTTATTTAAGCAATAATGAGTGTGAGGCAGCAGGTAATTGTGCATGTTCCCATGGGTGCTGTTAGGCTCGACACTTTGTGCCGGGCGGGCAATACAAAGCAATAATATTGCACTGGTATTACACTCAAGGCCATAATTGCTTTTACAAACAATAAAGTAGCTGAATTCATTTCAAACTCAAAAGGAAATTAACTAGCTTATGATTAACTAGTGTCTTTGTTGTCACTGATGCCTTGTTATCAAGTTACTGAGTCCACACTTAGAAATACTATCAGTTTCCCAGACCATCTACGAGATCAACTACAAATATGTGCAGTGACAAAATAAGGTATTAGTCTCTAGCTGTGTCCCAGTTCCATACCACACACTTATTCTCAGCAGGTTTTGAGTATGCAGTGTTTTCACAATGGAAAAGTGACAAAATTAAGTATTCTCAAAAAAGTAAGTATGCAGACTAAAAAACAATTCTTTTTTGTTTTCCAAGATCTTCCAGAGGTCTGACCACCACCTGCAATTGTTTTTTGAGCTGTGTTCCAATTCCATACTACATACAAACTGTACTGTGTACAGTTTCTACTTTGGAATGTCACTGACAATCAAACTTCACAAAGAGAATGCAAAATGTTTTTTCAAAAATTTCATACTTGTATTTAATGCTATTTTTTCTCCAAGACCATCCTGGAACTGTCTCACCGCCATTCACAATTTACTTTAATGTTTTGCATTTCATTGTAAGACAACAGTGTCCATCAACAGTACACTCAAACATCAACTATTTTTTAGGCTGCAATACTGACAGTTCTGAGTATACTTCATTTTGTCACTATTCAAGTGTGAAGTGGAATTGGGATACAGCTTCAGTTTTTGCGTGGGCTGTTGGTGCACACTCGTGTCCCACAATGCACAATTACCTCCACAAGTGTCCACAATTTTTGGAAAAATATATAGCTTTCTCTTTGTGACGTTTGATTGGCAGTGACATTCTCAAGGTGTAGTTTGATTGACATCTGACAGCACACATGCTGCACCTAATTACCTGTTAGTACAAAATGGTAAAGCTGATTTCACAGATACTTACTACAAAAACAATATACTATATATGAAGATAGCCTACAATTAGTATGCTGTATGGAACTGGGACACAGTTGGAGCACAAACAAATTGTGACTGGTGGCGGAGACCTCGGAGACGATCTTGGAAAACAAAAAGGGAAACTTAAGTGAAAAGAACTGGGATTAGAAAATAAGTATTCAATCTTGAAATCTTTTCTTAGTTAAGTTTAATCAAGTAGTTTGGTAATTGGTAGCATTTCTGAGTCACAGTTTGACTGATGATCCGTACACACTGCATCATTTTCTGCTAGGACCATATGGAAAAATGCATATGTTTCTTGTATACTAACTGCAGTGTCACGGTATACTGTGACAGTTGGTATAGTAGCTACTAGCTACTGTACACAGTTAGTATGCAGTAAGGAATTGTGATACAGCAATCATCTCTTGTCAACACAATTCTAACAGGGCTTGTGTAAATTTCATATTATAACAAAAACTACCTGATTAACAAAGCGAATCAAAAGCCGTCAACATTTCAGTTTAATAATGTCTCTATTCTTGTTTGGTACTGTGGGTCAGTATGAAGAGGGGAATGTAAGGACCTTGAGAGGATAAAAGGACAATTAGTAGAGATTTGAGGAAAAAAAGAGTAGTGCTAAAACACACACTTGCACACACGCACACACACCAATCAATCTCCATTGTGGCAGCAGGGCAGCAACTAAGTGGAAATCATTTACTTAAAGTCATTACGGAAAGGAGAAAGAGGTCAGACGTTCTGCAAGGCAGAGAATCCAACTCCACCACAACGCTATCACAACACCCTCAAGACAAACGATATCAATAACAGCCATCATATCATTTGACTCAGTGATACATCATACTTTATTGTGATTGTGGCATTATATCTCAGCTAGGTTTTCAATGATTCAATGTGATTCAGAATTGCATCGTACAGATACAAGTCACTGTCCTGTACATCAGACCGGCAACACATCATCAAGAGCGGAGGCCACGCCCCCTTTTTGGGGGCAAGAATAATGCTTCACCACAGGGTTGCCAGGTCTGCGGGAAGGGCTACTTTTGAAGTGGGTAGACCTATTTTGCATGCAAATTACATGTATAATATCTATAAATAAAAATTCATATTTTAAATGAAATTATTTATTTATACCCAAATCCTACCAAACTGACTCCAGATCAGCACGTACACATATGGACATGGGACACATCACATGCACACACACACACACACATGACGTGCCTAATGCTCTCCGCCCGCTTCTCGATCCCAACTCTGCTTGTTAGTGAAGCAAACAGGTTAACAACTAGCTAGCTAGCAACCCCAGGGAGAATGATGACATAAATATATGATTAAAATATAGTGAAGCAACATGAAAAGGTGTTTCAGTTGTTCATTCATGTTGTCCAGGCAGGGAGGAAGAGGGAAAAGGGAAGAGACAGCGAAAAGATTCGTCCGATTCACAAAAGATATTGCGCTAATAGTATTACAGCGCAAACACACCCAAAAAGGTTTTGCAGCTGAGTGCAATTTTCCATTGTTTTGCGTCTGATTGCAATTATCCATGTGGCAAAGTATAAATCTTGGCTTTGCGCCAAGATCACAGCAGGCTGAACAATGGCAGACGGAGGGAGAGAAATTAAATCTTCAGAACGCGAGCTACAAGTCCTGACCGACGAGGTGCAGAGGCTTTCTGCAAAACTTCAGGCAAGGAATTTAAATGTAACAGAGAAAAAACGGATTTGGGATTTAATATCCCAGTGTGTCAGTGCTGTTGGTGTTTTTAAACGCACACCTTCAGACTGTAAAAGACGGTGGCATGATTTGAAGTGGAGGACAAAAGGAAAAAATATCACACAAAGCCTCACAAGCATCTAAATTATTATTATCATTATTATCATCATCCAAAAAATGCCCTTTTTGTAGCATGTTTGTTTAACTGGGGTTCTTTGTCTAAAATATAACACATTTAAATGTGCCACGACTTTTTAAATGAGCCGATGCCTGGCCCTTCCTTTCAAGACTAACACCCGAAATCTGGAGGACCGCCCCCCATCCCACCTCCAACTGCCCGCCTCAGTACCTGTGCGTGTGAATTATGAAGAGATCGACCAGCTCCTCTAGGTCGAACAGCAAAAACAAACCTCTGAACAGGAAAAAAAATGCGTCCCAATTAAAGGGTCTAACAACTGAACTGAGAGCCATGAGTCAAAAACTGACGCCAGTAGCCAACAGCTCACGTCAGCTAGTCACTGCTGTGGCAGGCCTGAGATCCCAAGTATAGGCCAGCCACAATGAAATGATTGGGGTCATGGGTCAAGTCACTGCTGCGCTTGAGGCTAATGCGTTAATTGTGAGGGGTGAGAGTCAGCTTGAGCCAGAGGTCTTGCCAGGATGGGCTTGCCAGAGTGCCACTTCCATCCAAACCTCATGAAGGCAATTGAGAGAGAGAGAGAGGAAAGGGAAGACATAATTTGTTTGTTTGTTTATATATTATAACCTTTTGTTTTCATTCATTATTATCTGACTTATCTATATTTTCAAAAATGACATTTAGGGGAGCTGTGTTCATTTATAGTATAGTGAATTGCTATTTTCATAGTGAGATGTTGAGTTGTATTGATTTTGGTTTTAGATTTAGATCATTGTTTGTATTTTCAAGCAGTATGTTTTTATTTTTAACATTATAATAGAAAAAACTTTGAGGATGAGCACTAACTGATGAGTTTGACAAACATAGCGCTATTTCGGATAATGCTATCGCTTGGTTAGGTTACAACAGTTGGTAGTAAGCTAGTTAGTCAGACAAGCTAACATGTGCAGCTTACATAGAAGCGATAAACACTCTGTTCAATCCATTTCTTACAGTTTTGCTCTTGTATTTTTGGTTTTGGAAAGGCACCACCCTCCAGACTCTGCTCAGAGTATTGCTTACTACAGCCTGGTGCACATTGCTTCAACACATGGAGAAATCCAAAGTTTGACAACCTGCTGTGCTGGACATGACTCATTCTCTGAGATATTGCAGTAATTCTGTTTAAGTTTTGACAAGTTTTAGGCGCTAAATTACAATCTGTTAGAGCATTAGGTAAACATGCAGAGGAATTCCAACTATGAAACCAGGATGAGACATGCATACACCATTATCAGACTCACATCAGTATATTCTGGTTTAAAATGCTGTATGGGACACTCCCTTAACAAGTCCAAGTGCCTTTTTAATGTTTGGCTACCAGGTCTTAAAGAATATAAATGTATGAATTTAAAGCAGGAAGGTGCTGAAAGGAGAACACATGCTCAGCAAAATCCTCCGCAATATAAATAAAGGTCTGGTAAAAAGGCATTGTCAGACAGTCAGCCACACAACTGAGGCTTCTCATGTAGATCAGTACTGATGAGACAGACAAATAGGGGGTCATGTTTAAGTTAAGGTCAACTAATTGATTCTTCTGTGTCCCAGTAAGCCCCAGTATCAGTGTAACTGATTAATTTAATTACAGTGATAACATTCAACCATACAATGACAGTGTTAGCATTACCAACCTCTGGGTGATTATCCTCCATGCAGAACAAAAACTCCTCCAATTTCTGCAACAAAAGGGAAGCATTTGTTGAGGCCACAGTCATAAACTTGCTCATGAATTATTGAAAATGCAATTATGTTGGCTGTGTACTGTATGTGTGCAGAATCATCATAATGACAAGAGGTTGTAATTATTCATCACCAAAACTGACAAGGAGAAAATAGATTAACTGGCTCATCTGTACTGCAGGTTTCCTTTGTTGGTATTCAAAGTGTGTAATTGTACATTCTTCACTAAGGAAGGTGGTAATTACTGTACCTATTGGAGGCTAACATATTGTTTGTGGCTTTAGGGTAAGTGCATAAGAAGGCAGAGTAGCAACAAATAATAATGAGCAAAGTTTTAATTATTATTTTTAAATTAAAAATCGTGTAACATGTAACAGCCTTCATCGCTTCGCTCTCCAGTAAACACAGGTACAGTTGACCATTTATAACCCTTCATACAATATCTGAGATCAGATCATTTAATCGCTACAATTTTGAACCAGTCACACAAACTGGATTGCTTTTGCTCTCATTCATCTCACAGCAACATATAATCTGTCACACGCAGTTTTCAAAGTACATATTGCAAAGGCTGGCATCCAACTGAAAAAAATACTCTTCTATTGTCTGTTGCCTTGAGATGAAAAACACTCATATCTATGAGTGATATGAGTGAGTGTATATATATATATATATATATATATATATATATATATATATATATATATATATATATATATATATATATATATATATATATATATATATATATATATATATATATATATATATATATATATATATATATATATATAAAAAGCGGCTGGATAGCTCAATTGGTAAGTCTCAGGACTTTCACACAGGGACCCGGGTTGAATCCCCTCGGGGCGCATTGAGCAATGACCATCATCCAGTGCGGAAAGGCTGGATAGCTCGATTTGATAGGCCACGGGACACTCACGGGGAACAAGGGTTCGAATCCCCTCGGGCGCAATGAGCAATGACCCATCATCCAGTGTGGGTCCTTAGGCAAGACCCTTCACGCTGCTGCCTACCTCATGATGATGAGTGACGATGAAATGATTGACATGCCGGCTCAGACGTCGCCCGGCCAAACAAGGTCTGCGTCAGGTGTTGGGGAACCAGGGCATCGAGACGACAAATGGGCTACTGGCGAGATGCGATAACAAGGCTCTGTTGGAATGCTACTACTCCAGTAACCCTAGTCAGAGGGGTTACATGCACAGGATGTGGGGTGAATGGTTACTTGAAACCCACAATCGAGGCTTCACGGCGAAGCAACTAGTAGCTCAGTGTTCCAACATCCACAAGCGGCAACTGCTATCACAACTTGAGATTGACGAGGTACAACACAAATGCTACGGCAAGGGGGAGCCAGGACTACAGGTCAGAGGGCATCCAGCAGCTCCCCAACCAGAGATTGGGTCACGAAGCCCCAAGAGAATTCACGCTGAGCGAGGCAGCAACTGACCTGAAAGATAAGATCATGGCGAGGATGAATACAAGGCAACCCCGACGCCAACTACAACGGCTAAGTGAAGTACCATCAGAAAGTCTCCTAGAAGATGTGAATGCAGCATTGAGGCGATCCCTACCACAACCATCACTGAAACCAATGAGCTGATATACGCCTCAGCAGCAGTGATCCTAGAGATGCTTGGCTACAAGAGCAACCATGGGAGCCATGAGAGACAATACCCACCATGGAAACGAAGGTTGGAGGCAAAAATCAAGGAGGCCCGGAGAGAAAGTGAGCCAACTGACAGAGGCTGAGAGGGGTGCAATGAGAAAGCAAGTACCCAAGAAGTACAACCAGATGCCCATACCTGAAGCACTCGAAACTGCCAAACAAAGGCTCCAAGCCTTGGCCAGCCGCCTAAAGAGATACACGAGAGACAATGAAGCCAGAAGAATAAACCGGCTGTTCGCAGCTCAACCTGCGAAAGTGTACGCTCAATGGCAGGGTAATAACAGCAGAGCAGACCCACCAAGGCTGGAAACGGAGCAGTACTGGAAAAGTATATGGGAAAGGAGGCATCACACAACAGCGATGCACAGTGGCTGGCAGCCCTGAGAAAGGACCACAGCAACCTCCTGAACAGAATCCAGTCACCATCACAGCGGCAGACATCCAGAAAGAGTCTCAGGTATGAAGAACTGGACAGCACCGGGCCTGACAGGATCCACACCTACTGGCTAAAGAAGCTCACTGCACTCCACGAGCGCCTAGCAGCACAAATGAACCAGCTGCTAAGAGATGGGGCGCACCCTGAATGGCTTACCGAAGGGCGCACAATCCTGATCCTGAAGGATCCCGCAAAGGTACAGTCCCATCCAACTATCGGCCAATAACCTGCCTCTCCACAACATGGAAGCTCATGTCAGGCATCATTGCGGCTAAGATAAGTGGACACATGGATCAATACATGAGCAAAGCACAGAAGGGCATTGGCAGAGGAACCAGAGGAGCCAAACACCAACTCCTGGTTGACAGAACAGTCACCCAAGACTGCAGAGCCCGACACACCAACCTGTGCACTGCCTGGATTGATTACAAGAAAGCATATGACTCAATGCCGCACACATGGATCACTGAATGCTTAGAGATGTACAACATCAACAGGACTCTAAGGGACTTCATTGCCCGAACTCGATGAGGCTGTGGAAAACCACCCTTGAGGCCAATGGTAAGCCACTTGCACAAGTATCCATCAAATGTGGCATATACCAAGGAGATGCTCTGTCCCCACTGCTGTTCTGCATAGGTCTGAACCCCTCAGCCAAATAATCAACAAGACTGGCTATGGATACCGACTCAGGAGCAGGGCCACCATCAGTCACCTCCTCTACATGGATGACATCAAGCTATACGCTAAGAGCGGCGGGACATCGACTCACTGATCCACACCACCAGGATCTACAGCTCTGACATTGGGATGTCATTCGGGCTTGAGAAGTGCAGTCGAATGGTGACAAAGAGAGGAAGGTAGTCCACACAGAAGGGGTCTCACTCCCAGAAGGAACAATAGCAGACATTGAGGATGGTTACAAGTACCTTGGAATACCACAGGCAAATGGCAACCTCGAAGAGGCAACAAGGAAGGCGGCAACGGCCAAATACCTTCAACGAGTAAGGCAAGTCCTAAGAAGTCAGCTCAATGGCAAGAACAAAGCCCAGGCAATAAACAGCTACGCCCTGCCAGTGATCAGATACCCTGCAGGAATAATAAGGTGGCCAAAGGAGGAGATACAGACCACAGACGTTAAGACAGCAAAGCTCCTCACCATGCATGGAGGGTTCCATCCCAAATCCAGCACCCTGAGACTGTCACGCTGGCCGTATGAGGAAGCGGCCGTGGACTAGTGAGTGTGAGAGCCACTATCCAGGATGAAACATCCAAGATCCACAAGTACATCAAAGATAAGGCCCCAACAGATGGCGTGCTCAGTGAATGTCTCAGGCAATGGGAACAGAGGAAGGCGTGCTGGAGGAAGGACCATCATGGGAGGACAAACCCCTACATGGGATGTACCACGGAACATAACTGAAGTGGCTGATATCAAGAAGTCCTACCAATGGCTAGAGCGGGCTGGATTGAAGGACAGCACAGAGGCACTCATCATGGCTGCACAGGCAGGCCCTGAGCACCAGAGCAATAGAGGCCCAGATCTACCGCACCAGACAAGACCCAAGGTGTAGGCTGTGCAAAGAGGCCCCTGAGACAATCCAGCACATAACTGCAGGGTGTAAGATGCTGGCAGGAAAAGCATACATGGAGCGCCATAACCAAGTAGCTGGCATAGTGTACAGGAACATCTGCACTGAGTATGGACTGGAAACCCGAGAGTCAAAGTGGGAAACACCTCCAAAGGTGGTAGAGAATGACCAGCCAAGATCCTGTGGGACTTCCAGATCCAGACTGACAGAATGGTAATGGCGAACCAGCCTGACATCGTGGTGGTTGACAAACAACAGAGGAAAGCCGTTGTGGTTGATGTGGCGATACCAAGCGATGGCAACATCAGGAAAAAGGAACATGAGAAACTAGAGAAGTACCAAGGGCTTAGAGAAGAGCTGGAGAAGGCCTGGAAGGTGAAGGCAACAGTGGTGCCCGTGGTCATCGGAGCACTCGGGGCAGTGACCCCAAACTGGAGGAGTGGCTACAGCAGATCCCTGGAAGAACACCAGACATCTCGGTCCAGAAGAGCGCAGTACTGGGAACAGCAAAGATACTGCGCAGAACCCTCAAGCTCCCAGGCCTCTGGTAGAGGACCCGAGCTCGAAGGACGAGACCACCCGCGGGGGGTGAAGGACAAAGTTTTTTTTTTTTTTTTATAAATATACTATGTGAGTCCCTTTCACTTTACTTTATATATGCAGGAAGATATTAAATGGCTGATATATAAGAATAATAGTAAAAGATGTCTTGTATTTTTCTGTGGTGTTTGTTTCCCCCAAGAACAAGCCTGAGCTGCAGGATAAAAATTGTCTACTGAATGTGCTTTTGTAGAAAAGGTTTCAGTCATAGTCATCTGGACACTGTTTTCAGAATCAAGAATTCTCAACTGAGAATGACTTCCAGATGGGAGCCGAAACGTCTTGATTCTGAAAACAGTGTCCAGATGACTATGACCGAAACCTTTTCTACGATGGAACACTCCTGGACGAATGAGGGACTACACCATCACCTTGTAATATCTTGTGAAAAACATGTTAGCTGGTTAGTTGGGGCATCAATGTGTTGTCATTAATGTTAAATGTTGTTAAAAGGACATTTACAGTACAGATGTGTTTTTGCTTCTCTGTCCATGAGCGTCATACATTATTTTTATTATATTTTGTGCAAACAAAATCAAAGCAAATTGTGACTCACTTCCAAAGAAAATCTCTTTCTTTGCTCTGAATAGATGTTCTGAAATATTCAAAGATTTACACTAAAATCTAAAGCTTATAAAATGTATTTTTGCAGCCTAGGGTGAATTCAGGGATAATTTTGCTACATTGAGCTCCAGTGTTTCTAGCTTAGAGGGCACAGAAAATAGAGTGCACAGGACAGAGACAAAAGAGAGAAATGGTTGGCTGTCTCACCTTTTAGTTCTTGGAGAAATGTTAGGAGGGGCCAGGCTTTAGGAGGAGAAAGAAAGCAGCAGAGAGAAACAAAGGAAAGCAGAAAATAGATCCATGCAGTTTGTACAATGCGGTCAGGCAGGGTAGGGAAAGAAGACATCGATGCAAAGTGTATATTTATGAGACTGTGAGAGAAGGTAACGAGGGTGCAACAGTAGGAGAATTAATACTGAAATAAGTAAACTGAAAATTTGAGTAACAACTACTGTTGTAAAACAGTATGTTAAATCACAATCTGTAAGCCACACTAACAAAATATAGTCTCACAAAAACATGTCTGGCAAGTGTGCTATTTTTTTTTTTATTAATGCTGGCTTTGTTGGCTTTGTTCCTGCAGGCAGCAACTGACCTGAAAGATAAGATCATGGCGAGGATGAATACAAGGCAACCCCGACGCCAACTACAACGGCTAAGTGAAGTACCATCAGAAAGTCTCCTAGAAGATGTGAATGCAGCATTGAGAGCGATCCCTACCACAACCATCACTGAAACCAATGAGCTGATATACGCCTCAGCAGCAGTGATCCTAGAGATGCTTGGCTACAAGAGCAACCATGGGAGCCATGAGAGACAATACCCACCATGGAAACGAAGGTTGGAGGCAAAAATCAAGGAGGCCCGGAGAGAAGTGAGCCAACTGACAGAGGCTGAGAGGGGTGCAATGAGAAAGCAAGTACCCAAGAAGTACAACCAGATGCCCATACCTGAAGCACTCGAAACTGCCAAACAAAGGCTCCAAGCCTTGGCCAGCCGCCCTAAAGAGATACACGAGAGACAATGAAGCCAGAAGAATAAACCGGCTGTTCGCAACTCAACCTGCGAAAGTGTACGCTCAATGGCAGGGTAATAACAGCAGAGCAGACCCACCAAGGCTGGAAACGGGCAGTACTGGAAAAGTATATGGAAAGGGAGGCATCACACAACAGCGATGCACAGTGGCTGGCAGCCCTGAGAAAGGACCACAGCAACCTCCCTGAACAGAATCCAGTCACCATCACAGCGGCAGACATCCAAGAAAGAGTCTCAGGTATGAAGAACTGGACAGCACCGGGCCCTGACAGGATCCACACCTACTGGCTAAAGAAGCTCACTGCACTCCACGAGCGCCTAGCAGCACAAATGAACCAGCTGCTAAGAGATGGGACGCACCCTGAATGGCTTACCGAAGGCGCACAATCCTGATCCTGAAGGATCCCGCAAAGGGTACAGTCCCATCCAACTATCGGCCAATAACCTGCCTCTCCACAACATGGAAGCTCATGTCAGGCATCATTGCGGCTAAGATAAGTGGACACATGGATCAATACATGAGCAAAGCACAGAAGGGCATTGGCAGAGGAACCAGAGGAGCCAAACACCAACTCCTGGTTGACAGAACAGTCACCCAAGACTGCAGAGCCCGACACACCAACCTGTGCACTGCCTGGATTGATTACAAGAAAGCATATGACTCAATGCCGCACACATGGATCACTGAATGCTTAGAGATGTACAACATCAACAGGACTCTAAGGGACTTCATTGCGAACTCGATGAGGCTGTGGAAAACCACCCTTGAGGCCAATGGTAAGCCACTTGCACAAGTATCCATCAAATGTGGCATATACCAAGGAGATGCTCTGTCCCCACTGCTGTTCTGCATAGGTCTGAACCCCTCAGCCAAATAATCAACAAGACTGGCTATGGATACCGACTCAGGAACGGGCCACCATCAGTCACCTCCTCTACATGGATGACATCAAGCTATACGCTAAGAGCGAGCGGGACATCGACTCACTGATCCACACCACCAGGATCTACAGCTCTGACATTGGGATGTCATTCGGGCTTGAGAAGTGCAGTCGAATGGTGACAAAGAGAGGGAAGGTAGTCCACACAGAAGGGGTCTCACTCCCAGAAGGAACAATAGCAGACATTGAGGATGGTTACAAGTACCTTGGAATACCACAGGCAAATGGCAACCTCGAAGAGGCAACAAGGAAGACGGCAACGCCAAATACCTTCAACGAGTAAGGCAAGTCCTAAGAAGTCAGCTCAATGGCAAGAACAAAGCCCAGGCAATAAACAGCTACGCCCTGCCAGTGATCAGATACCCTGCAGGAATAATAAGGTGGCCAAAGGAGGAGATACAGACCACAGACGTTAAGGCGCGAAAGCTCCTCACCATGCATGGAGGGTTCCATCCCAAATCCAGCACCCTGAGACTGTCACGCTAGCCGTAAGGAAGGCGGCCGTGGACTAGTGAGTGTGAGAGCCACTATCCAGGATGAAACATCCAAGATCCACAAGTACATCAAAGATAAGGCCCCAACAGATGACGTGCTCAGTGAATGTCTCAGGCAATGGGGAACAGAGGAAGACGTGCTGGAGGAAGGACCATCATGGGAGGACAAACCCCTACATGGGATGTACCACCGAACATAACACTATACTATGTGAGTCCCTTTCACTTTACTTTATATATGCAGGAAGATATTAAATGGCTGATATATAAGAATAATAGTAAAAGATGTCTTGTATTTTCATCGGAGCACTCGGGCAGTGACCCCAAACTGTGGTGTTTGTTTCCCCAAGAACAAGCCTGAGCTGCAGGATAAAAATTGTCTACTGAATGTGCTTTGATATATAAGAATAATAGTAAAAGATGTCTTGTATTTTTCTGTGGTGTTTGTTTCCCCCAGAAAAGCCTGAGCTTTTGTCAGAATCATAGTCATCTGGACACTGTTTTCAGAATCAAGAATTCTCAACTGAGAATGACTTCCAGATGGGAGCCGAAACGTCTTGATTCTGAAAACAGTGTCCAGATGACTATGACCGAAACCTTTTCTACGATGGAACACTCCTGGACGAATGAGGGACTACACCATCACCTTGTAATATCTTGTGAAAAACATGTTAGCTGGTTAGTTGGGGCATCAATGTGTTGTCATTAATGTTAAATGTTGTTAAAAGGACATTTACAGTACAGATGTGTTTTTGCTTCTCTGTCCATGAACGTCATACATTATTTTTATTATATTTTGTGCAAACAAAATCAAAGCAAATTGTGACTCACTTCCAAAGAAAATCTCTTTCTTTGCTCTGAATAGATGTTCTGAAATATTCAAAGATTTACACTAAAATCTAAAGCTTATAAAATGTATTTTTGCAGCCTAGGGTGAATTCAGGGATAATTTTGCTACATTGAGCTCCAGTGTTTCTAGCTTAGAGGGCACAGAAAATAGAGTGCACAGGACAGAGACAAAAGAGAGAAATGGTTGGCTGTCTCACCTTTTAGTTCTTGGAGAAATGTTAGGAGGGGCCAGGCTTTAGGAGGAGAAAGAAAAGCAGAGAGAAACAAAGGGAAAGCAGAAAATAGATCCATGCAGTTTGTACAATGCGGTCAGGCAGGGTAGGGAAAGAAGACATCGATGCAAAGTGTATATTTATGAGACTGTGAGAGAAGGTAACGAGGGTGCAACAGTAGGAGAATTAATACTGAAATAAGTAAACTGAAAATTTGAAGTAACAACTACTGTTGTAAAACAGTATGTTAAATCACAATCTGTAAGCCACACTAACAAAATATAGTCTCACAAAAACATGTCTGGCAAGTGTGCTATTTTTTTTTTTATTAATGCTGGCTTTGTTGGCTTTGTTCCTATCTCAGTAGAGTCTGTCAGACTACGTGGGTGGAGGAAAGTGTGAGGAGAGAATGAGTTAAATGTTGGACTGTGCCCTGAGGCAGTGGACCTCAACTCACTGTGGGATAGACCAGCACAGAGCGCTCACGCAAACACACACCACACACATGCATTCCCACTAAACGCATGTAATCATGCAGAAAGAGACTCTTAAATCTGAGCTCTGTAGAATGAAACTCTTCAAGGAAGCCAAAACATTTCCAAATGGTTGCCTCTCTCACGCCCACATTTTCCTCGTTTAGAAATACCTTCGAGCGAATGTGCTAATAGACTGCTGCTCATCTAACTGTAGTCGACAGACTTGTATATTCTGACAACAGCTGAATGTACGAACTGAAAATGTCCTCTCCAGTCAAGTGGTAAGGCTGACTGAGCAGGCACACTTTATTTGAGGTCACGCTTCATACCATGGTGATATATTAAAAAAGAAAAAGCAAGTGAATCTGAAAAAGTGGCAAAGATGAGTTGTGCGTATACTAATAGACATTGCTGAGGTATTCAGCAAAGGAAAGGGAATCTTTTATATTCAAGATACTCTAAATCTCATTCTGCACACATCAATCTGTCATGTACTCTGGTATGAATCCATAAGAATTTAGATGAATAATACATTGTGTGTTGTTAACAAGACATTGCTGCATTACCTTAGTGAACTCAGAGTGCTGTAAGTTGGCCTCGGGACACCAGCGCCCTCCTAATGCAGTCAGCATAGCGCAGTCTTCTTCTTCTTTGGTGCACAGCTGGGCTGGAAGATAAACTGCTGCAGTGGGGAGGTCTTCGACGTCTGTTCCACTGCAGCTGGGAGTCCGCAACTGGAGGCCTCGCAAAAACAGGTGACATGCTTCCAGGTCGGCTTCCCAGATCCGCTCCAAGCCTGGACAGCCACAGCTACAGAGAGGAACAGACCAGTATGTTACACCATACCATGCGATGCAATACAAGATACAATATGATACGATAAACTATCTGATATACAACATGATATAACATATGATATGCGATATGACAACATTAACAACACCATGCTGTAGGATACAAGGCAATGTCATGTGATTTGGTACAATGTTGCACAATAAATTTAATTAATGGTACAGTTAAATATGATACGATATGATATTCTAACCATACTGTATAGCAGTAGACATATTAATATATATTTATATATTTTTCAGATAGTCACATTTTGTTACTTAAATATCATATACTATAAAATATTTGGACACAGGATGTCTGTCCGTTAAGTATTGACCTGAAGCCAGGAGATTATTAGCTTTAGACGTTAAGCAGGCGGAAACAGCGCATAGCCCCTTGTGTAAGCACAACTTAAACAACAAATAAAACATGTTAATTTGTCGATAGGTGTATTTTTTAAATTTAGAGAGAACCAGGCAGCTGTTTCCCCCTGCTTGCAGTTTTTGCTAAGCTAGGCTAATTGCCTGGATGTAGAGTGGTATAGAGCTTCTCATCTAAATCTCAGGAAGAAAGTCAATAAGTATATTTCCCCAAATGCCAAACTATTTAATTTCAATATTTGAACTAAAAGAAATGCTTAAGCATCTTGTACAAATGTACATTGAATTCACATTTATAAGGTTATAAGATGCTACATAGTATGCTGTGAAAGAATGTAGACAAGAAGTGTAGACATCAAGATCACACTAATATCAATACAACAGCACTTACAAAATAACTGAAAAAACACTGAGGTGCAGTATGCATGTCATGACTATGAATTGCCACTTGATAACTGAGCACAGTAGTTGTACAGGCACAGTAAAGGACATCTTTAATAGCATCTCTATAATAAAGCACTGACAAGGATGTGACAGGGGAGAAATGAATCATTCAAAGATTGTAAATCCATTGACAAAATGTAATGAGAGTGAATGTCCCACTGGTAGAATGCCCTTTTCTTCAAAGAGCTGCAGCAGAGAGAGAAAAGAGAGCCTGGATGTGCTCATCTCTGCTGGGGTCACTGAGCAGGAGTTCAGGGGGAGGACTAGAAGATTGCTTTTTGTTTATCTACTCATTGAGTTACAGTCAATCGTTCTCTTTCACTCGCCCTCACCCTGACCTTGTGACACCCCAACTGTAAGCTCCCAGTTTAAAAACAGAAGATAACAATTAAAGCAGCTACATCTGATTGTATATATTATTCAGAAAATGAGCAATCTGGTCACTGACCAGTGGAGTTCTCAGTTCATTGTTCCATTATTTAGGTTAAGATGGTCACTGTGTGAAAGTAACACCAGACACTTTATGGTATCCCCATACAGTGTCCCCATAGTGGACTACCAGATGCTCTGAGGGATGAGAGTATTGATGTTGAATTATAAGTCTTTTTTGCTTTCCAAAAAAGGTTTTCCATTTCCTTTAAATGAAATACTCCACCACTGACTTATATTTGAGACCTCTGACCTTTAAAATATTCATATTTATTCCCCTTCTTCTTTCAGTGACCTTTAGATCACAAATCATTCCCAAATAACTGTGGCCCCAGGTGACATTTTAGGAACCAAATCCATTGATCTTGTTAGAAATTCTAACTTTAATATGGTTTAAGAGACACACAAAAATGCAAACGTTCCACACTAGAGAGCACAAATATTTCAAAGTAAAAAATAAAATCTCTTGTGTAGAGAACAAACTAAAGCTGACAGGATGCGGGGACCATGATGTGGGTTTTATACATACAGTATGAGATGCATCAGATTTCTTAAAGGAAGAAATGTTCTCAATCTCTCTGTATGTGCCGATTTCCAACCCAGGAGGAGGTTCTTTGTCACAAACACTAATTCTCACATTGACTGACTCAGAATAATAAAAACACAACAATTACATACTCAAGGACAAATATACTTACATATAAGCCTCTATAATATATTCAGTATTTCTACCTAGAGAGTGCCTCCCTGCTGCGCAGTTAGATTTGAGAAATTGCTCATTCTACATCATACATAAACAAACTCAAACGTAAAATGCACCCAGACAAAATTGTTTAATCTCTCCCTTTCAGTGATGAGGCCCCTTGAAAATTGAATGCCACTTGTTTTCCAGCCCATCTCCTGCCTGAAAAGGCTGCCAACCTCTGTACCCTGCCAACGCACGCCTCTCAGCCATTCTCTAACCTTCATTTGGCACACAGACAATAGAAAAATAGTTCGACCCAGCCCCCCTGCCCTCACCAATTCGCTACTCAACGCTGCTGCTTCTGAATTCTGCTATAGTGGGGACGCACCCAGTGAGCCATGCCATTGTTATTTGTGTCTTCTGAAGTGGAGAGGGACACACACAGAGATTTGGGTGGGCACACATGTGTTAACTTACGCACATACCAAAAAATCATTCTCTGTAGGGATTTAGTGCTGTACAATCATAAATTCCCCTAAAAATGTCAAAGCCTCATGTATCATGAAAGCTTCTCTTCAATGACAACCACAATTCATTACAAACAACTGGCATTGGCATTAGGGTTCTTTGTACTGAAAATTCAGACATGTCAGCTCATAAGCATTCTTGTGATGGTGGCATCCTGGTGCCCGTCGGTATAAACTCCTGGCCCGGGGGTTAATTGGTGGCAGCCGCTCGGCCTGCCATCTGACAGTGGTAGGGTGTGGGTGTGCTGCTCCACTGATGGCCAAGTAATAAGAAGGAGAGACAGGCAGGCACACTCCTTCTACAGTCTCTCAGCCCCCCTGTGGGACTGCTGACTGACAGGACTGCTCTTTCTCCTCAAGGCATTATGTACGCACACAGACTGCTACGGAGGAAGGATTATAAATATAACTGTTGAATGAAAGAGCAGAGGTCTGGTCCTGCTGATACCAGTAGGCTCAGTTAGACCTCTCCAGAGTGAAAAGGCACAAAACGGGTTCACACTCTGTCTGGCCAAATTTCTGAACTCTACCCAGCATCAGGCCATATGTTCAGCTGCCTCTTCAGGTGTCACACATGAATACCAATAACAGACAGACTGTGAAAAACAGCTCCTATCTTCAGTCACAGTGGAGTTTCTGGCTTTCTAAAGATCGGGCTATAAGTGTATTTTGGGTAAAGTAAGAACCAACTTCTTAAGAAATTAGTATCCTGAATAAAATACAATTATTACAACTTTTACCTATAGTCACGTCAACGTGACAGAGTCTCTGATGTTTAGGATTCCCAAAAGCGATACACACAATGAGAATTCACACATTTGAAAGGAAAAAAGGAGATGGTAATATTTCACCTTAATCAGGCAGCAACATCTCAAATAACACCAGCTGAGGAGAGGTGCTAATAATATGGTGAAATACAAGGCGGGGACTATTGGATGAGGTGTGATGGATGGTGGATGAACTGAACTGTTTGTACGGTGGGTGGCTTGATGTCTGGGGAGGTTTTTACAGCAGACAGCTGAGCAACATAGCAACCAAGGTCCAAGGTTTCTAACACTTTAAATTTCTCTTATGTACATTCACAATTTTGTACATTAAAAGTGATAATAGAGTTTTTTCCACTCAGTTTTCCTGCTTAGATGCTCTCAGCATGTCCTCGATTTAACTAATAAAACATGTCATGTCTGAGTATTTTAATGATGTATACACTAGTTGAATTGTATCCATTAAATATGACAAATGATATCCAAATCTCAACAGAAGAATGCATAAATGTAGGAAAAATATGAGAAGCATTCCCTAATGGAACATCTACATAATGCATTAAACCACTGTGCTGTGCTGCTAATCTGAATAAAATGTTTTTTGTTCTGGTGACACACTTACAGCATCTGCGCTGCTCTAATATCCTGTTCTAGTCTTTAGCAAGGAAGAGATAATTGGTTTTTTTCAACACCATCCGTCTCCACGGAGACCAGACATCTCACTAGTACTAATCTGCCTCTCTCCTCCCCTTCCCCCTCCTCCTCTCCTCACCTCCCATCACCACTGCACTCCATCAATGGTAATGTACATTAGAGCTGACTGATAAAATTTACAGTGGATGATGGGTGCATGTGTGTATCTGAGTGTGTGTGTGTGTGTATGCGCATGTGGGGACAACTGCCCATTCAGTCAAGCCAAATATGTGTCACTGTGCCAAACTGGAGCTGGTGGAAGCTGCTGGTCCTCATCTGAAGCCAGAGCTGTACTTGTGATTTCATCTGGCTTGGAGACTTTCTTAACAGAAAGTCTGTGTTATAAACAGGAGGTGTGGCATTTGAAAGACATAGGCTTTTACCAGGGAGGGTCTAACAAATTACTCTATTGAGTTGCATTATGGGAATTGTAGGATCCAGCGTTTTTAGATCTTGACCCATAGTACAAACTAAAAGTCTTCAATTTTGATTCATTATTTTTTTTCATTTGAAATCTCTGGAGTACAACTTTAATAGAAGAGAGTGTTTTGCAGTTTATGCAGCATATTTTAATGTTCACTTAGGTCTTACAGTCTTGTTTTTGGGATGGTATTTTGTCTCTGCTGTTGCTGTTTGTTACTTTTTGTTGTGCACATTTATTTTGAAGTTTCTGTGTTGAAGGTGCAGCATCCTTTAGAGGCTTGCCATCTGATGTATGTGTCTAGTTCTGCCTTCTTGTAGTGTGTATATATATATATATATATATATAACTTTGTCCTTCACCCTCCGCGGGTGGTCTCATCCTTCGAGCTTGGGTCCTCTGCTATTGTTATAAATATATATATATATATATCTCAGAATCAGAAATACTTTATTGATCCTCGAGGGGAAACTCTTTCGTTACAGCTGCTCACTATCACGTCAATGCACACTTGAGAATAGAAGGAATAGAAGTACTAAGCGAATCAAAATATAATATGCTATAATACAGGTAAGATAAATTATGTACAAAGTGTATATATATATATAAACTTCCTTCACCCTCCGCGGGTGGTCTCATCCTTCGAGCTTGGGTCCTCTACCAGAGGCCTGGGAGCTTGAGGGTTCCGCGCAGTATCTTTGCTGTTCCTAGTACTGCACATTTCTGGACCGAGATGTCTGGTGTTCTTCCAGGGATCTGCTGTAGCCACTCCTCCAGTTTGCCCCGAGTGCTCCGATGACCACGGGCACCACTGTCGCCTTCACCTTCCAGGCCTTCTCCAGCTCTTCTCTGAGCCCTTGGTATTTCTCTAGTTTCTCATGTTCCTTTTTCCTGATGTTGCCATCGCTTGGTATTGCCACGTCAACCACAACAGCTTTCCTCTGCTGTTTGTCCACCACCACGATGTCAGGCTGGTTCGCCATTACCATTCTGTCAGTCTGAATCTGGAAGTCCCACAGGATCTTGGCTCGGTCATTCTCTACCACCTTTGGAGGTGTTTCCCACTTTGACCTCGGGGTTTCCAGTCCGTACACTGCAGATGTTCCTGTACACTATGCCAGCCACTTGGTTATGGCGCTCCATGTATGCTTTCCCTGCCAGCATCTTACACCCTGCAGTTATGTACTGGATTGTCTCAGGGGCCTCTTTGCACAGCCTACACCTTGGGTCTTGTCTGGTGTGGTAGATCTGGGCCTCTATTGCTCTGGTGCTCAGGGCCTGCTCCTGTGCAGCCATGATGAGTGCCTCTGTGCTGTCCTTCAGTCCGGCCCGCTCTAGCCATTGGTAGGATTTCTTGATATCAGCCACTTCAGTTATGTTCCGGTGTTACATCCCATTGAGGGGATTGTCTTCCCATGATGGTCCCTCCTCCAGCACCTCTACCTCGGTTCCTCATTGCCTGAGACATTCACTGAGCACGTCATCTGTTGGGGCCTTATCAAATATATATATATAGGCTGTGCTTTTACCCATTTTGTAAAATACCCTGACAAATGGCTCTTCCAGTAAGTCAGCTAGTGTTGTCAAGTTGTTTTTCACATTAGATACATGGTGCAGACAGGTACTCTCTCTCTCTCACTCTCTCTGAAAAATCAAACAAACAAAACACAAAGCGGCCATCTGCCCTATTGACAGAAAAGGTCCAGAGGCATGCTTCCCTGCTGGGCACTGAGATCGCAGCCATGTTGTTCCTTGACCACGCAGAGCCCCAGCCTGACCATCCTTCAACAATAAACAGCCCTGCACTGTGTGACTGACTCCTGGTTCCCATCCAAAGAGGTGACCCTGCCTCTCCAAGGATGCAACACAGAAAGCTACCCCCTCTCACACACCACACACAGAGACATGGTTCAAGCAGACACACAGTGTCTCTGACAATATAGGCTTTTCCTGGCTCAAAGTAAGCCCAGGCGGCCTAACCTTCCTCATATGAGCAGAGCTCATATGGTGTACACAAAAACATTACCAGCTCTATTCATCCATCTGTAAAACACAAATGGTTCCAAAATGCTACAGAATAAGAACCGATCGCCACGCAGCTGCTTGGTGCTGCCTGTCTGCGGAGGAGACGAGCTAAGTAGCTCTAATCTCCATAAGGAAGCATAAACAGGCATATGGTGTCAACAGTTGACTGGGTTCCACACCCTCTGCTCGAAAAGTCAGCCACTCAGCACATCACAATGCTGTTGTGTAACTGTCAGGCTGGCTGGGCGACCACCCGCAACACAACAGACCTGCCCTCAGTGATTAAAGAGCTCTGAGATGCAGATAGAAACAATGAAACAGACAGAAAGAGATATTGTTTTGTCTAAAATGGTTTACACAGAGGAGGGAAAAGGTGGAAACTAAGCTGATGTAGAGGTGTAAAAAATAAAGGTATAGAAAATATGTGAAAAGGTGGGAAGAGGAAGACAAATTGTGCAGGTGAGATACGGAGTGAAATGTGAGAAAGGGGCTCTGGGAGACAATAGCATGAGAAAAAGGTGTGAATGCATGACGTGGTGGGTGAGGTGATGTATTGGGGAGACGGTGCTCTGGTTAGAGGACAACAGAGGTGAGAGGAAATTCCTTGGAGGCTCTTTATGCCTCCTTGTTTTTTTTTTTACTCTTGTGGAATATTGAGTCTTATAATAAGAGAGAGACAGCACAAAACACTCTTACCTGTGCAATATGTCCTCCAATAGCTTGATATACTTGGTAGTGTTCTTTCGTATTTAATGGATACAATGCAACTAGAGTATACGTCATTAAAATACTCAGACAAGACATGTTCTCGTAGTTAAATCGAGGACATGCTGAGAGCATCTAAGCAGGAAAACTGAGTGGGAAAAACTCTATTATCACTTTTAATGTACAAAATTGTGAATGTACATAAGAGAAATGTAAAGTGTTGGAAACAAAGGGACCTTGGTTGCTAGGTTGCTCAGCTGTCTGCTGTAAAAACCTCCCCAGACATCAAGCAACCCACCGTTGCCGGAATATTGAGTCTTATAATAAGAGAGAGACAACACAAAACACTCTTACCTGTGCAATCTGTCCTCCAATAGCTTGATATACTTGGTAGTGTTCTCTTTCAGCCGGCTTTCTGTATGGAGAGAGAAGCAGAGAGAGAGAACAACAGCCTGTTACTTGTACTTCATTTACTACTTTTATTAGCCATGATGGGGTATCCTGGCAACAAATCACAGCTCTAATACCATTAAAACTGACTTGTCATTAGCTATATTGTACATGGGCTCTGTTAGAATAGGTAGTAGTCATCACAATTGGTGAAGGCATTGTGCTGAGAAAATGCAACAGCACAGTTCAGTACAAAGGCCCAGCTGGCTCTCTCTTAAGACAAACACACAATCGAGGAACGATCATTCCCACTGCTCTCAGAAGGGATAAAATTGGAGACGGCCTGAGGATAGAAGGGGATTTTATCATGGCATAGGTCCTCATATCGTACCAGATTTTCTGTTGGGTATAAAGTTGGATGGATAGCTTATGTTGCTTCCTGTGCCCTTCTGCCAGTAGTGAGCTGTGCCTGAGGAATCAGACGCAGGCTGGCTGAGCGTTAGTCAGGATGGAGAGCAGGGCAATCTGAGTGCCGTTAATGAGCTCATGTATAAAACATGAGAATATGCCCCCCGCAGCAGCAGATCTTTGAACACAATAGGATGCACTTATATCAAACTGCACCCCATATATATGTGCACACAAGCTATAATGTTCAATACAACCCTCCTCCTCCCCACTGAAACACACCCACACACACAAAGCACACACACAAATAAATCTGCCCAACATCTGTACAACTCAACAACCAGTAAGGTTGCCACACTCTGGTGCAGTGGTTCCCACCTTGGGGCTGGGACCCCCAAAGACATCACAAGATAAACCACAGAGGTCATGAAATGATAGGATAGGATAGAATAAAAAAACATAATGTACTCTGCCACACAAAATTGTGTGTATTTTTTCAGACATTTCTATAGTCATTGCTATTTTCTTGCAAAATACTGGATACTTTTACCTGGCCAGACCTGTAAACATATTAATATTAAAGAATCTGAGAAAGGGCATTTACTAAATTGGTTAAAGTTAAAATCGGTTTTTGTACACATTAAACAAACAAGTTAGTTAGTGAGCTTTAGAGGTGCTGGCTAGATAAGCCAGACTAGCTGTGCCCCCCAACCCAACCACCCCCCACCCCCGCTTCCAGTATTTATAGTACACTAAACTAACCGGCTGCTGGTGGTAGCTTCATATTTACTGTACAGACATGAGAGTGTTATCGAACTTCTCATTTAACTCTCGGCAAGAAAGCAAATAAACATATTTCCCCCCCAAAAAACGTTAAAAACCTATGATGAAGGGTCACAAAAAGACATTGCTTAATTTTAAGGAAACATGCCAAAAATGGTTGGAAACTACTGTAATGTAATGCCACTTAGCTTGCTCACATTGACTAGAACTCACACAGGGAGAGAGTAACCTAATTGGATGTTCTGAATCACACTGAAGTTTGAAATATAATTTCTATCATTGTCTTGATGGTGGTTATTAGACAGCATCAGCTCCAGGATGAGACAAGCTGGGGGCTGGCACAGCGGGGAGAAAAAGAAAATGTCTGAGACTAAGTGGCTGTGTGACACACACACACACACACACACACACACACACACATATTCCTGTCCATACTTTGTGGAAAAAATGAGATGGAGATAGTCAGGCTATTTTGGGGGGTTGCATGTGTGTGTCACAGAAAGAGAGATCTTGCCTAAGAGTTGTTTTCATTCAAAGTGGCCAAATCTGCTCAATCAGGGGGAAGAGGGAGTAGCTATCACATATCTGGTGAGCAGATCTGGTGTACGTGGACCAGACACTTACCACCCTTCTAATTGCTATGTGAGATCCTATCCTACCTAACAGAGTTTCCCTTGTCAACTTCCATTCATGCCGGCTCCGTTAAGCAGCGTGCAAGGAGATAGCCACTGAATAATACATGGGGGGCATTAAGCCTGACTTCGGATGGCACAGAGCATGTACAGATGCGAGACGACAAAGTGGGCTACGGCTCGAAGAAGAGCAAGAGCCAGATTTGGAAATAATATACTGTGAGGAATAGAAACAGTCAATATAAATGGCAGGTGAAGATGGGAGATACCGACATGAGCTTATTAACAGTTAACTTAATATTTCTCTCTATGCTGATACTGTTATACGCAGAGAAGAGTCAGTGTGCCATCCTGTCACCATGCCAACCGATGGCAAAACTAGTGAGCCTTTTCGGGAGTGACAGATGAAAATAATCTTTTCTTTATAGAATGGGACAAGACATCAAGCAGCAGAGCCTCCTCCTGCTTTCAGTGGAACCAGAGCACTGGGTGATATTACCACTTCCTGTAAGTCTGCGGGAGGCTGCTGTCATTGGCAGGCCATGCGAATAAAATTGGCACTAAAAAGCTCATAAAGAAGAGAGCCACTCTGTTAGTCCCTGATACATGTGACAGTATATTTGGTGCTGAAGGAACCTCACAAAGGCGTTCACAGAGCCTGCATTGGAAAATTCATGGGCTCAGCCTCTCGTCACACCAGTGATCTCAGCAGGAGCTAAACATCACTGATTGCTGCCAAGGACCCCGGCCAAAATCGAACAGGCCATTCATTCATAATACAAACAGAACTGAGACACTATTGAAAGATGATGAGAATGTGTGACTGGATGTTGCAAAGAGGCCATTTGCTTCATATAGGTCAAAATACTCATTCGTTAGTCTAATGAAGAAATAATTACTTCAGCTAAATAGATAAAGTTGATAAAAAATGATGAATCTGATTATTACAATCAGTAGTGTAGACAGACAAAGCAAATGGAGCAGACATATCACACAGTGATGCACAATTCCCAATGATGACGTTATGAGCTTTAATGAGCCTGCAGAAGTTAACGATGGCAAGGTGTTTGGATTTGCTGCTGCATTATGAGCATTTAAACAGCTCTCTAATTGAAAGTGAATAATGCAGTCACTTCTTCATTGCCTTGTAACAATAAAAGCACCCAACATCTGTGAGGCCTTCTAACAAATTAGAGCCGTTGTGCTAACGCAGCACCACCGATATGTGTGTTATAAAAGCCTGTGCATAATAAGGCAGAAGAGAAATTGCGTGTCTTTGTAATTGAGTTGAAGGCACCGACTGTGATTAATGTGTTTAAGCTCGGCTCGGGCTGTTTGAGAGCAACAGCACTGCAGGTAACACAAACACACAGTCAGCATATGCAGACACTCACACTGTATGAATATATCTGAACTTAACAGCAGCCCAGCAGCATAGCTAACGAAGGAAGAGGGACAGACTGATATCTCAGACAGACACTCAATAACCCATGATGGTTTAAGGCTGTGGGATCACAAAGCATAGCAGTACACAGATTGCAGCTGGCACGGCGTAACATATTGTGAGGCTATGCAAGAATGCACAACAAAAGGAATCATTTGACAAAAAATTGGTTATGTATACAAAATCTGTGCTTGGGTGGATATATATATTTCTGGTTCTGGGTGCTGAATTGCTCTGACTGAAATGTTAGACATGCTCACTATCATTATAACTCAAGTCAAACTCAGTAAACAGAGTTTGTTTAGCATAGACTCTAAACTTACTTTGCTGTGGGCTGCAAAATAAAACACTTCCTGTTGCTTGAATCTGGCAAGCACAAAGAGGCCCAACAAAGAGGAACTATCCCAAAATGTGCAGCCATAAAAGCTCTACAACTTCTCTCTCAACAGCTCACCTACTCACACTCCTGCTCCATTAAACTGGCGTCTTATTATTTCCTCTGCATTCTTTGGGGAACTCCATTGTCACCTCCCTCCATAGAAAAGTTTTGTCTAAACAAGACTAAGAGTCTACAGCCATGCTAGCTGCTCTGTGAGACTGTACTTAAACACAGTGCTTTAAGCTAAATGCTAATGTCAGCATGCTAACATGCACACAATGGCAATGCTAACATTCCAATGTTAGATTTATGAGCATAGCAGGTATAATGTTTACCACATTTACCATTTTAGTTTAGTGTGTTAGCATGCTAACATTTGCTAATCACTAATGGGTGAAGAAAAGGTATGCAGATATTTGGTCATAAACCTGAAGTATTGAACTACCAGCTGATGGCACTAGATGGAAAGTTAATCCATCCAGTAGTTGTTGAGCTATTTCAGTCTGGACCAAAGTTGTTGACTGACAGACGGACATTGCCATCCCTAGTAATGCTGCTAGCGTGGCTAAAAACAAACAGCTGTAAATAAATTTTGGAGCCTTACTTTGTCTGCACTGCAGCTAGAGGTGATATAACCAACACTATGAAACTCAACCTCCTTTTGAGTAGTATGGATTTAAAGAAAATAAATTGATTGATGTTGATAGGAGCTATTGTAGTGTTACCTCAATCAACTTCCCTTTGTTTCTGCAGTAATTCTTATGGGTATGGACGCTATAAAACTCCTGACAAATTCACAATGGAATGACATCCTCTACTGAATCACAGGAAAAATGAAGAGTGCCAAAACTTCAGAGACAAAAACCAGGAAACATTCTCCCAGGTCCACTTAACCACTAGACCGCTCTCAATCATTCAGACACTCTTTAGGAGAAGAGCTGTCATACGTTCCATCATGTTCTCAACAGAAGCACCCTGAAAGAGGCAGAGTCATGAATAAATCATATATGTCCTCACCTTTACTATAGGCATTAAGAGGAAATTACATTTGTTTAATAACACAGAGTGTCAGTATTTTGATGTACACTTCAGCTGCTGGACTGGTATGCACAGTTGAGTTTGGCCTGGATGGGCTCCCAAATCCTGCCAAGGAAAAGGTGACACTGGAGTGGGAGCTGCATGAAGAAAGAATAGATGGTGGAGATCCAGCAAAAGACAAAAAAACATGAATTAAATGTGTTCCAGTGGAGCCATGTGGAGAAGACAACTTACAGTCTTTAATACAGGTAGCCAAATTAACTGACTGCTATACCGCCTGCATTCTAACAATAGTATTAAATAAGCATTCCCACAATACTTGGATAAATCAAGGGGAACACACACTGACACTGCCTCCACATTTGAATGTCCTCACTCCTGGGGGTCATTTACTCATGTTAGTCAGCTCTTCAATTATTTATTTGTAAATTTAGCATCACTCCAGAACACTCTTGGGGACAAAATTATACTCTCAGCAGGGAATCAAACCTCCGGCTATAATGGGTTTGGTATTCATCAGCACTCGTGCCAATGGCAATTAGGGATGTAATGGCTCCCAGGCCAAAAACCCCCACACCACAAAGTACGCTGGGCGGAGATGCTCAACAAGCTGAAGCTGTGTAGTTTAAGTGAATGTATGTGTATAGATTTTGTCGAGGTGTCAGCTGAACTATGTGTTGCTTTAGAGCTCATGCCATGACAATAGGCCTTTTCAAGAACAGACGTATGGTTTTCTTGTCATAAGATGACACTAGTGTCATTAGCATGTGCTAGAAATGCCTCAGAAACCAAAAGGATGGCCATCTTGACTTTGAAGTAGACTGTAATTTCTAATCCCCTCCAGCTAAAGAAATGGTAATGTGCTGTTTGTGGGCTATCAGTTTCCAGCTAGCGTGTGCCAGCCCCTTATTACCAAATAGGATGACAGTTTAATGAGCCCCTTTCTTGGTGTCAGCAACACATTGTGAAATTGCGCCTGCTGCCATATTGTGTGCACCCACTTGAGTAATTGAGCAACCAATCATTAACTTGCCGTCTCTTCCCACATTTGTGACGTGTGACTCACCTGATTCCTTTGTTTAGCCCAAGCACATGCATGTCACTGGTTTCCCAGCCTCCGTGTCCCTGAGAGCTGCATTATTCTGTGTGAGGCATGCAGTGTATTTAGGATACTGAGGTGAACTTGAACATGTCTTTGGTGGTTGTCAGGGGAGAGATTAATGCTATCCCTGGCTGTTTAGCAAGTCAAGGTGTTCAGGACTGTATTTCAGCAACAAAAATCAGGTACGTGACTGAGATTCATGCACATAGGTGAAGGGAAAAGAAGAAATCGCTTTTGCCAATATAAAGAATTGGTTTCTAAATAACCTAAAATCATGGACTATATATGAACAAAAATACCAAGTCCATACATTGCCATATACCCCATAACAACTCGATGCAACTCAGCCTGACTGCAACAATGAAAGGGTGCCCCCTAGTGACAGCAGAGGGTGCATTCAAGACAAGACAATGGGTCGACACTAATAGCGACGCTGCAGCCACAGGCCTTAATGATGTAGATAACAGCGTATGTTAGATGGCTGATTGCACGCCTTGGTGTTGTAGCAGGAGCCTGATCCAGAGCGCCAGTCTCTGGTCTTTCACTACCCGCTCTGGCCTCGTCACTTAACCGTTCCTCTTCCCTCTCTGCGCTCCTGTCTCAGTGCTCCAGAGAGTGAAGTGACCTTTTTTAGAAATCTCCCCGTGACTGATGGACTAGAGAGAGTAGCACTGCAGGTGGTGTCGTCAAAATCCATTTATCTCTCTGCCACTGCCAGGAGGCCAAACCAATCTAACTCCCCTTTCTCCCCCCAAAAAGCAAGCCTCTCCTTTAAGCAGCATTGAGATCTCCTCTAGTTTGAGAGTGTGCGAGCGCTGATACATCATGTCTGCACTGCTTGGCTTGGAGGTAATTGGCTACTTCACACAATCTAAAGCTCATTTCCCCTGAACACCCTCCCCACCCTTCCCTCTCCTCTTAACAACTGCCAATCCTCATGGTAACTCATTTGATGCCGAGTCCCCACTGACAGCAGATCACTTCTCCTTTATTTGGGAGAAAAGTCATCGTCCATTGATGTCCACCCAGCATGGAGCAACATCAAGAGAGGACTTCTCTTTCAAGAGCTCTCATGATTTACATTTGAATTGATATTTAAAAGGTGTATTCAAAGAAAGAGAGGTACCTTAGAAAAATACAACACACGTTTTCTTGGCTCAGTGGGCAGGTGGAATAAGAGAGTATTCTTTCAGATAATGGTGCATTTATTTAATTTCATATTTTGGATACACATTATTTAGTTAGTCCACCTACAGATAGTTTATAGAATATTTGTAACATTTCAACAGCTTATTAGTTGACATTCAACAATTCAGCTGTTTCACAAATAAAACCGTTTTCTAGGTTTGGTTAGGTTGAGGCACAAAAAACATCTTGGTTACGGTATGTTCATGAATATACTCAGATAATCTTTTAAACATCTACAGACAACGCGAAACAGCTGAAATGTTACAGATACTCTATAAACGATCTGTAGGCGGACTATCCAAATAAAGTGTTACCCATATTTCTTATATAGTTATTTAAAGCTGCTATAATCAATATTTTTATATTAACAATGGAACAAATGAGTATGCGTAATGTGAAAGGGGTCGCTTGTAGTAACAAACCACAGAGATTTATTACACAACTCTGCATCTTGCAGCTCATTGTTTTGTTTTTACAGCCTGCAACTTCACTGATTCACTCTTATCGCAATCATCAGCTGTTTTCAGCAAAAGCTTTGATAAACCCACTGTACACTACCCGCCCAGCACCAAACGGCACAGTAGCTACTAGCTGATATACATAGTGGTGCATTTAGCTGCTTAAAACGTTCCTCTCAGGAGACCAAAAACAGAGCTAAAAGTAGAGTGAATATTGGACTTATATGGCCAGAAACACGACTTCAAATTAATGATAATGTTATTGCTGGATGTGTAAACAGACAACTGCTTGTTAACACTGCCACTGGCATATCAACCTAAAAGGTGTATATGTTATTGTTTACAGGTTGTTTCCACTGTCCCCAAGTGGCCAAAAAAATCAGTTAATGTAGGTTTAAAGGAGCAAAGATCAGTTATTGATTGCCCCATAAATGGCTAGAAAGGTTTTATCGGCAGTTTGTGGGCAGGTGAAATACACAACAGCACACAACTCATTTCTGTTTACATCACTGCTATGTTGCCAGATCCCTGCTAAGCAAACATTCATAAATGCTCATGTTTTTACAAATTGAATGAGATTTAGGTCTCCCATAAAACCACAAGTTGTCATTTTTTACACATCGGTTTTTGGACTGATTAAACAAACAAGATATAACGTGTTAATTATTCAGCTTTAGAGGAGTCGGTAGGCAGATTTTGTTGCCTTTGGACAGCACCAGGCTAGCTGTCTCCCCTATGTTTCCAGTCTTTATGTTAAGCTAAGCTAATTGGCTGCTAGCGGTAGCTTCATACCTAATGGACAGATATTCTATGTAAATGTACTACAAACATCTGTAAAGCTGTGAATAGCCATTAGTGAGAATTATTTCGTGCCCTTAGAAAGTCTTTGTTACAGTAATGAGGATGATTTGTTGCTTTTAGTTTGTATGGCCCACAGCAGCACTGTTTCTCCTTCTCCTTGATGTAGACTGGCCTCAGTGACTCACCGTGCTGGGCCTCCTTCTGCTCCAGCTCCTGCCTGAGCTGCTGCCGCTGCTCCTTCATCTTGGCCAGCTCCTGGCTGCTCCCCGAGCTGAGGCTGTGCAGCCTCTTGGCCAGAGCCTCCAGCCGGTCCCGCTCCAGGTACACCGCCTTCATCTCAGCCCTCAGCTCCTTGGCACTGCTGAAGTCATTACCTGCACCGGTGCACCACAGGAGGACATTAAGCTTACACCGCCCATTAATGAGCACCTCGATCATTAATAGCGTAATTAAGTGAGGCTAATGGTGGGTGATTCAAGTAAATGAGGTAAATAAAGGACGTGAAATGTAGGAAGGGCCGCATTGGGGTGTGGTGGAGTGGAGAGTTACCTGAGATGGCCGCCAGTTTGGCCTCATGCAGTGCCAAAAGCTGAGTTTCAGTCTCGCTGACTTTCCTCCTCAGGCTGCTGCCCAGCCTCTGACTCATGACCACCTGGGGAAAAGAAGGAGAAGAAGAGGCGGAAGAGAGAGAGGGGGGAGGGTGGTAACTAACAAAACCTTTGCAGACACATGGATCCCACAGGATGCATAGCTCATTTCCAATTCCGCTTTCATTTTCTTTTTGACACTCATTCTTACAAGACCTTACAGATTCATTTCCGTCCTTCTGTGCTTGCCCTGCTTTGAATACACAGCAGAGCATCAACGCAGATGTGTTACCTTGTCTATAACCTTTAGAAAGAAAGAGAGTGTGTCCCCTTTCACATGGACAGACAGGGAAATGTGAAATCTCCATAAAAGATGCCATTAGAATGTCAAAGAGGAAAAAGGCCCTGAATGTCACGGACCTGATGGGGATGCAGCACCTCAGCTCTGCAGTATTCTCAGAGGAGTTGATGGCTTCAGATACAGCCTGTATGGCCCCCATCTGTCCCCACTCTGCCCTTTACACCTCTGTTCTTTCCAATGTATTCACTTTCAGTTACAGCCAGATACAATCCCCATGATGCGCTTCCTTCTTTTGAGGAACTATTTTCACCACTCAAAGGGATGTGGAGCCGGATTTTCTGACGCATTTTCTTCTTGAATCTGACACAGTTTTGTGCAACACTTTGAAAAGGCAGTCAAATAGGTTGGTATTTCTGAGGCAAAACATCTCCAGGGAGTTTTCTTCCCACAGAAATATAAAAAACAGTTTTTTCAAACAGGCTTGCATAATTTTATTCCACGCATTACATGGACTGGAAACTGCTCTGGAGTGCTTTTCAAACTGTAGAAATTCTGACATTGGTGATTTAATTTTGAGAACATCAGGCTATTTGTCAATTGAGAAAAAGTCAATAGAGAAAGTGAAAGTTACTTTCATGCCAGCAATCATTTTGTCACAGCAGGTGTGCCATTTTCCACATGGGGGATATCTCATTTAGGAACAAAACTTTTCATTTCAACTTCACAATAGATATGTGCTATATATTCCTTTGAGGTGCAGTTGCAGTAGCAACCAATCAACCAACCAATTTGATGATGGGTTTCTAAAGGACACAGTAACAGTTAAGATGTCTTTTCTGAGCCCCGTGTCCCCTGCTGTGCCACTTTCCTTCCATCCTTAAACCACCACTTCTTACAGATTTCTGCTGCTTCTGGCTTTTTCCAGCTGCATAGATCCATGTATAGAGATCAGTGAGAGGAACAAGCAAACCTCAGAGAAGCAAGAGGGAACTCCAGAGACACAGCACACACAAAGGGAAGCATGCAAAGCCATTCACACACAGGAAGGAATATACCCCTGACACACATCAAAAACCCAACAAAGCTCAACAGATATTTCACATAGTACAGATACACCTATGAAATCCACTGGCCATAGCTGCTTAAATGACAAGTTAAATAAAAACTACTGCAAATAAATTACTAACTAAAGTTGGCAAATTAATTACTTTACTGATTCAGTTGCTTATTTCTCTTCAGAAATACACAGAAAATTAGGTAGTTGTATTTTCTACAGTGTTGCGTTGTTTTACGGAGGATTTTTTCAAAACGTCTCTTACATGACTCGACTCAACTATGGAGAGTTCACTGCCTTGTCAAATAGAAATAAGCACATGAATACAGACACTGGCATTTATTATGCATATACTAAACACTGGCACACAGTACATACTTTCTATTTTGACTTACTACACACTTGAACACTTCATACACATTCAGTCATTGTTAGCATGCTGAAGGGAGGCTGAGCTGTTTAGGACAAAAGTGGGTCAGAGGAACAGGGGCTTACTTTAGCAGTGGCTTCCTTGATGGACAGATTCAATGCCTGCTCCTGCTCTTGAAGTCTGAAAAAAGGGAATAAAAATGTTACAGTGCAATACTAAAAGGAATGTCATTCTTTTGGGGGCTTCAATAGATGTCAATGGGAGGATCTAAAGTCCAGTATCAACTCATCTGGTTGCTATTATCAAAATTGTTACAGATTAATTATCTGACAATCAACTAATCAGTTAAAGGAATAGTTTAATATTTTTGGAAATACGCTTATTCGCTTTCTTGTCCAAAGGTCAAAATCCGTCTATCAGCACCTCACTAATTAACACATTATGTCTTGTTTGTTTAATCCGTACAGAAAAAAACGAAGAATAAAAACAACAATTTGTGATTTTATGGGGGTTTGCCAGTCTGTTGTTTTGTATTTAATGGATGCATATGGGAGTGATATTGAGTTTCTCATCTAACTCTCAGCAAGAAAGTGAATGAGCTTATTTCCCAAAATGTAGAACTATTCCTTTAATCAACTTCACCATTCACCAGTTCCAGTCTGTAGTAAAGCTACAGGTGCCAAGCACTAAGGAGTCGTGTTCAATCTCCAGTAACTGTTCCAGTTTAGATGCCTACTTTAAGGTAGTAATCTTGCCGGTCACTTTTAATTTCTAAATCCAAAATGTAATTTAAGGAACTGGGATACTACGGTTTCCAAAAGCTCTTTAAGATGATTTTGTCATTTACATCTTGAAATCAAGTGAATAAAAATCTGGGAAAAGCTTAAAATCTATCATTTCAAATTGACCTGTGACATACAGTATTTAGTTGGCTGAAATTTTTATTGTTCTTACAATAATGGCAACCTGTAAAGCAACTTCCGTGATAACAAAAACAGAAAATACAGATTAATTTGTGTGTCTTCATTGATTTACCTGTCTACATGAATATTTCACATATCAAGGGTAAACGTCATATCACTAATGTTATTACTGTGCATGTACGTGTGTAAACATGCATACAGGACAAACCATTAAGGTCACATTATTTGTGAGATATAAATCAATTAGTAGATGGACAAAAGGAGCATGAAATCCATTATGCACATCACAGTCACCTTGAGATAGTCCCAATCGTCTCATTTCACAAAAATCAGTATGCCCTTTTCAAGTTATTCAAGCTGATGTTCAGGGTGAGTCAGAGTAAAATGTTCTTCAATGTTACAGCACCCTTTTTTAAGGGATGCAGCTGCTTTGGATAGTGTGGATTTCTTTAATCCAGTACCCATAAGGAAATAAACCTTCTTTCTGAGAAAGAAATGTCCTGTGTTATTTGGAAAGAGAACTGAAATACAATCATCATGATGACCCAAAGCACGCCATCCGGAGATGTGCAGCTGAATATCCAATCTGAGGTTGCACTTTCAATCAGTAGCGGGTATAAATGCGTTCCAGTTGGGGTGAGAATATGTCAGATATCAAATTATGCCAGTGATGGTGGGTCACACTACCGAGAAGGCGATAAGTACAATTTACATGTCTTTCTAAGGAGTGGCAAGACAGAGAGGCTTTCCACAGTGCTCCCTCACAAGCTATTAACTTCAGAGGATATGATGCAAAGTAATCATTTGCATCTGAGAAAACGCATTAAAATCCAAAGCAGGTTCAAGCAGGTGTGAGAGAAGAGGGCTGAGGGCACAGGGGATGCGAGGAATGAAGAAAAAGTAGTTGTAGCTGTTTGATATATCCTCTCTGAACCTGAAAATAAATAAATCATTCCTCATAAAGTCTTACAAATGATTGCATTACATCACATTCATTTGGCAGGAGCTTTTGTCCAAAGCAACTTACAATAAGTGCATTAAGCCTCCATAGGCACAAGAGCTAGATGCTATCAAAAACATCAAAAAATCTGTGCAATTTTAGCTATTTTTTGTATGTAAAAAGACGTATCTGTATTTCCTTCCCCAGTTGTCAAGCTATTTGGTGCAGTTATTTGAGATGTTAATTGGGTTGAAACATGATGGTGTGATTTTGACTCAGTTGTACTTTCTTGGCACGAGATGAGACAATCCTGCTGTAAGATTTATTCAAAATGACACTTTGTTTGTCAGAGGATGAATGAAGCAGGGAAGCCAAGATTTTGTGAAATGGAGGATCTGCACTGACACATCCTCTTTCACTTCTCATTCAGTGATTCAATGGAAATACGTGACATGATACATGAAAAACATTCTTGGACTGATGATTGTTGTAGTGTCACAAGTACTTCTATTCCTGTGTGCATTGACGTGATAGTGAGCTGCTGCAGCGAAAGAGTTTCCCCTCGGGGATCAATAAAGTATTTCTGATTCTGATTCTGACTACTAATCGCAGCTCTCTAGCAGCCCCACTGGGTGACTGTCAGTACTGCAGGAACTGTGAGTGCTATCCACTGCATAAGAGGTGAATGAATCTGATGTGGGATTTGTAAACTTATGCTAAACAGATTTTCTAGTATTCAGAACATTCTTCTTCTTTGCTGGTGTTATTATTATATTATTATTTTACAGCTGCTGTTCCCTGACGCTGCTGCCATTAGTGGTGAGTAGAATAAATGCACAGAAAGATAGGGGGGGCAACAGTAACTGTACTGCTCACTAAAAACCAAATTTTTCAGTTTTTGTCCAATCATACGTGACATTGGATGCTTCATGTTCCACTGAGTTGTTTGCTCAGTAGATCTGCCAAAATATCGCTAAACATACATTAGAGATTTATTTTGTGTGTCTTATAATCCATATAATATATATATATAAATACACAAATAGCATGAAATGATAATGATAATCAATTAATTAATTATAAATTATGCTAGAAGTGCAACCTACAGCCAATCATATCACTCCTGAGTAACAGCAATGCATGTGATGGCCCAGTCAGCAAATTATTTTCAGTTATGGTGTTCGGCAATGTTCAGGCTCAACCAATCACAGTTTGACTCCACTGACCAATATTAAAAACCATCACCATCAATGAGGTCTAAGATGCAAATGTATACGGTGTGAAAATGTTTCTTCACAGAACACTCCAAGGTGCAATTTGACATTTACATTTTCCACATACATTTGCACATTTTCTCAACTATGTTGGAGACGTAGAGCAGAAGCACAAGCAAGTAATGTCCAAAGATCTGCAGTGAATGCTTTGGTTTCCTCATTTGGGTGTAACCCTCTTTATGCACTGATCGCATAAAGATGACGAGTACATTTCCCTAAATCGACTCCTGTGCCAGGGAACAGTAGGTTTGATTCACTAATTATCTAGAGCTTTTTTATTGAGCCTCATATTTCATTAATAATGACAAAAACAGACTAATCTCAATCATTCTAATGGGAATAAAGCATTAATATGAAATATGTTTGAAAGAACACACTTTGTTATGAGCCTTTATATCTTTACTATGCAAATGTGCAGCTAGTCGTAATGTAAGCATGTAATCCGGTACTTAATGTGCACGTGGAAGTCTATAACAGCCTTTAAACATTGCACACTTGTGCAATGTAACATCATGTAAACAAAATGATTTGGTGTAAGAAGAAACTGGTCAAATATTCTGCATGCATGTGACGCTGACCTGAGCATGGAGGGTGGAGGAGAGACGGAGATCTGCATGCGGTTTTCAGAGGTGACGAGGTCCTGCAGGGTCCGGCTCATGTCACGGAGCTGGGCCACGCTGCGGCTCCTCAGCACGGAGCCCTCCAGCTCCTCAGCCTCCACCTGCTGCTCCTCCTGCTGGATCTGCTGCTCCAGGCGCCGACTGCGGTCCTTCAGCTCCGTCAGCCTCTGCTGCAGCTCTGCTATCTCCTCCTGCACAGGTTTCATGAGTTTGATTTATGGTTCTTGCATTCATTTTCAGGGGTTACTCATCAATTTTATTGTTATTGTTCTCTATGTGTGTTGCACACGACATTGTTCTTATAGTAATTGTGATTGATGATGCTAATTGGGATCCTAACAAACGAAATTAAATTTGATGAAATAGTAGTACTTTAATTATTGAAACCAGTACATTTAGCACTATATTCAAGTACATAACCTGACACAGAACCAAACTTTCGGTAATTCACAGAGCTGCAAATACGAGCACAACTATAAGTCTTTCGATAAATTATTAGCATTTATCAGTATTATTATGTTGTAATGTAAGTTTCATATTAGAAGTATTAACACTGACATTAGGTACTTAATATTAAGCCATTCTAAATTAAATATTGACGACAACAATATTGGCGATATTTTAGAAATTGAAAAAGAAAATGCAGTAGTAGTACTCAAACGCAGGGCACATCAGACAGGTCAGGGACACACACACACACGTGACACAAAGTGCCAGAAATTACTACTGTAAGCTTTTATGACATAATGTGAGCTGAATTTACCTCTACCAGCCGTTTCTCTTGGATCAGATGATCTCGTCGATGCAGTGGACCCTGCAATGAGTCGGACCGCTCCCCTGCATCAGGCTCTACACCCTCCCTGACAACCAGTCCCAAAAAAACCCACAGTCACTACAAAAGCCTCAGCAATGGTGTTTTAACATCTTTAATCGTGACTTTTTTTCATAACCACATTTCAAGGTTCTTTTGGTCTCTTTTAGGGGCACTTATAAAAGTGAGTTAATATGGCCAATACGTGTGCACTGTTTACTGGAACGTTAATACTTCATACCATTACCACTAAAGTTCGTTTTAACCAATCTATTACTGCTTTTCTCACTCTCTTTCTCCAACTCACTGTAATGGAAGGAAATACTGTATAACAAAAGTGACCCTTAATCTTTGGGGGCATGTTGTTTCCTGTTTTTTAGCATTTTAAAAACTGACACACTGAGATATAGGTATGTATGGCCTCTGGAGAGAGGCCCCACCTGATTTCCTTCCTGTTACAAGAGCTATTTTTGACATCCCTCCCTAACTCCCCTCTGTCCTGCAACATTATAATAGAAGACAGAGCATTATCATGATCACAGGCAAAGCTTATATACTCAATTTCACCACTTAAATCTGTGAAAATGCTAATTTCACCAAGAGCTGAACAACCTGTCGACTTCAATAGTGCAAACAGAGTAGGGCTGTGTAGTAACGCTATGCTATTGTTAATCACCATGTAATAGTATCAGATTGTGATTAAATTACAATATAAGGTTATTACAATAAACTATTCTGTTGTCTAAATAAATTACACAAAACCAGTACTAATTAAAGTCTGTCATAAAAGGAAATCTGAAAAAATAGGGAATCTTTGTTTTTCATTTTACTTTTCACTTCACTGCAATTAACATCAATTTGAGCATTTGAACATTCTCCATATATCAATAAGGAGAAACATTATACTTCAGTATCAAACCAGTATCTTATGATTACTGTGATATTAATATTAATAATAATATCAGAACACTTTTTTTGCTCATAAACTATAGAACAAGATGTTCATTTCTGAGTGTGAGTTGTGTACTGGCAATGTATCATGGAAATCACTGCTGCCATTGTTGTGTGACTGACCTGCACTGACTGCAGTCTGCCCTCTGGAGGGCGCTGTGCACCACCTGTCTGAGCCGCTCCAGGAACAGAGCCACGCTGGGCTGTCTGGAGGGTAAACCCAGCTTCAGAGTACCTCGCTCCCTGCACAGTTCCTCCAGCTTTTTCCCAAAACGCTCAGCTGAAAACACACACACACATACACATACTGAATAACATGCAGCATTATATTCTAAAAAGTTTTATTTATTAGCAACTAGGTTCAAGTCAGAAAGTCAATGTAGAAACTTAGGATCTCCATGCAGGTACTGCTGCATTGGGATTTAACAGAAAGCAGATAACTCTCTAGGTCATAATGTCTATGTAGCCTACATTCACTCACACACACATCACTCCTTATTCAATTACCAAATTATCCCTTAACTAGAAGGCATTTAAAGAGAGCAAGTTTATGTCAGTACTGAACAATTCTCAGCTTGCTCCTTCCAAGAAGACATCTTAAGAATCCTTAATTTCTTGACCCTGTAAACACACACATTGGATCTGGAATCAACCCTCTCTGTTGGGTTCATGGTTAACCATCTAAGGGTAAAACATCCATCTTAATCAGCAAGAAAATCTAATCAGCTGTCTTTACACAGCACAACATTTCATGGAAAGCTTTTCTTAAGCTTTTCAGGCGTCCTGCTGACAGAAAAACAGAAACAAACGTTAATAGGGGTGGGAAAGAACTTCCCTGACAGAGTACAAAATGTCAGAGAGTGGTTTGTGATATCAAAATGCAAACAGAAAGACAAGACATACTGACCCAAATAATCACTCAGCTTAAATAGTTCAAGGTCTATAGGACATAACGACAGCAGATGTTGGTATTTATTTCTGTCACAAGGTCGGAGAAATGGGTCATAATACAGTCCTCTTTTGAAAATAATAATCCTCAGGCGAGCTATAAAAAAGATTTAGGTTCTTCTGGAGACAGAGAGATTCAAAATAAAGTCCAGATTAAGATTTGTTACTTTTGAGGACTTGCAGGTTCTTTCCCATGCAGTCTTCAGAGTTAAAACATCAAAAGCTAAACGTGGGGACAAAACATGAATTAGTGTTCACAAAGCCCCAGAAGCCCCAGATTTTTCTTATAAATAAATGTGGGATTTGATTAGGCTTTACTGACTCTCTGTGTTACTTTCAGTAGTTTCACAATGTCCAGTTTTTAGTTTTAGTTGGCTGACTGATCTGATGTGGTGAGCAGTAATGTGCACATCAGGAAAATTAAGCAAGACACTACTACTAACGTCAGTGTCGACTCAACTGTCAAACTAATCCTCAAAGCATGAGCACAATGGTATTAATTTTACCAATCTTCCAATAACCGACACTATGTGTACAGGCCACATTGTTAAATATAAATTTAACAACAAATATATTAACATAATATATAACATATTATTCACTGGGGATTTCCAGTAAAAGTCACTAAACTCTCCAATAAGTTCAATGTGAAATGTATGTCAGTAAACAACAAACCATTTCTTCAGCTCTAATCAATGTGCGGCCTTCTGCCCTCGTGTGCTTTATCAAACATTTCAGTGTGATCCGCAACTAATTCCGTTAGCAAGACATCCAATAAAGGCAACTGGGTGACTTCCCATATCTTCCCTCATCTTAAACACAAACGTCAAACTGATAAATGTTTGGATCCCGAGTGAGCATGCCAGTGAAACCTCGATATAAATGGAGAATCCTACAGTTGCTGTATTTTAAGCTGCTGCAACTTTCTGGCCACTCAGTCCCACTTCACTGTTTACTGTCCATTAGACTAAATTTAAAAAAAAAAACTTTGTTCTTGAGGAGTAAAATCATTTCAACAAAAAAATGTATATTTAAAGTTACAAAAAAAAGGTATAAAAAATGTCAGAAATGTAAGTTAGTTCAATGTGAGCACTCTGCAATCCATCCACAGCTACAGTATCTCATCAACAAAAGCTGTAATGACCTACTTATTAAAGCAACGGCTCAACTGAAAGTCTTAGTTCACCTGCGTCATAGTCGTCATCCAAAATGGCTTTCTGCTGGAGTCTCTGCAGCTTCAACATCATAGACTCGATCTGAGAGGGATACACAATAGGCCGAGACAGAACAGATTACCCAACAGTCCAGAGGGAAACGCTGTTTAAAGAGTTTAAAGAGCAGCAAAAAAAAAAGTGTGGGTGCAATGACCGTCATTTCAAAGTGACACTGGGTCAGCAAGCTGAGGACTGGGTATGAAGTTTAAAACCTTGTCATTGCTACTAAGTATTGCTACTCAGACTGTATCTCATCAGGGAAGACTAATGGACCTAACTGAATGATTTTAAAGTTCTTTTTTTCTTTAAATTCTCAGCATTTGTCTGTCACGGACAATTTAAGGGATTTCACCTGATTAGTTTAGCATCTAAACTCCTACACATTAAGGAATTGATTCTCAACTTGGGGATCAGGACCTCAAAGAGGTCACAAGATTAAAAAAAATGAAAAAAAAAATTCTGCTTCATAAAACTATGTTTATGTTTTGGGACAATTATCCAATCTTGTGAAATACTGGGAAGTTTTACCTCTTTCATCCTGTAAATAATATTCAAATTAAACAACCTGAGTAGGTAAAACTCACTCTTTACTATGTAACTTTTGACAAAGGCCTGTGAGTAAGGAGTTGAATGTTGAAGCATACATACAGTATAGTGTAGAGCTGCAGATAGCTAGCAGAGAGCGTTACATGAGTGTTGATCTTTTCGATGATCAGTAAGCTATATCTTACACACTGTTTTCCTAGTTTGCTCTTGGTCTTAAAGAAATAGTTTGACATTTTGGGAAATACACTTTTTCGCTTTCTTGCCGATAGTTAGATGATAAGATCCAACTCTTATTATAAAATACCACTCTCACGTCTGTACGCTAAATATGAAGCTAGAGCCAGCAGCTGGTTAGCTTAGCTTAGCACAAAGACTGGAAACAGGGGAAAACTATGAATAGCCCAGTACATAACCCCCTCAAAAAACACAACTTTTTACACTTCAGTTTTTGTACGGATTAAACGAACAAGATATAATGTGTTAATTAGTGAGCTTTAGAGTGAGTTAGTTAGCTGGTGGGAAGATTTTAACACATTCGGACAGAGCCAGGCTAGCTGTTTCCCCGTTTCTTTGTACTAAGCTAAGCTAGCCAACTGCTGGCTGTAGCTTCATATTAACCATACATGAGCGTAGCATTGATCTTCTCATCTCTCTTGGCAGGAAAGCAAAAAAGTGTGTATCCCAAAATTCTTTAAAATTTCTTTAAAAAGAACAGCTTTGGTGTCAGTCTTGACTCTGAACTTGGTCTTTCAATTGACTCAACTCAGCTAAACTCAATAAAGGCAACTGTAACTACAGCCCTGCATCTCATCCTCCCATCAGGAGCCAATCATGCCCACCTTAGTATGTGTGCGGTTGTTTTGGAGGCAGTCTTGCAGCACTCCCTCGTACTTCTTCACCAGGTTGTCCCAGCCTTGGTCGGAGGCAGGCGTGGCGCTCTCATAGCCGGAGGTGACAGAAGAGGCGGAGGCAGTGTCTGAGTCCACAGACAGTGAGGAGGTGATCTCTATGTCCAGAGATCGGGAGTCACAGTCAGGCAGGTCGGACGTAACCTCTCTGCCACCCCACAGACATTCCCGCCAAAACCTCCCGCCTAACGACAGCTCCTCTCTCTCTACCTGGCTGCCTGGGGTGGAGGAGGGCAGTGATTCGACAGGAGTTGACTGCTTTGAGACATTGTGCTCAATGGATAAGGTTGCTGGTTTTGTCTGAGGCAAACTAAGTGCTTTAGTTGACTGATTTAGTGGTTCTAGTTCCCGGGATGGTGTGGCAGTGGTTGTGTCTGTCATCTGGCTGGAGCCGAGAGACTGTTGGATGAAACTGAAGCTGGAGTTAAAGGAGTTCTGAGGTGAGGACTGGAGGGCCGGGGTTGGGCTTAAGATGAGCTCATTCTGTGGCAGAGAGGAAAGACCACGGTGGCTGGATATACCATTAATGGCATTGCAGTGAACAGGGGGAAGAGGACGAGTTACAGAGCAGAGAAAACTCTTACTCTTCCAGGAGCTACATGCGAGTTTATCAGGCTGTTGCTGATTCATTAAGGACATTTTGTCAGCAGTTGTTAGGCTCATCCTCTGAGCGCTGGTTGCCTCAGTGATGTCAGTGTGACGTCCAAAATATCCATTCCTAATGCAACTGGTACTCCCTTCCTCCTCGTCCTCCTCCTCTTCCTCCCCCTGCACATGAGTAGTGCTTTGTAGTCTGGACTGCTCTCCTCTCATGTACCCTGGTCTTCGGTGGAGCCTCTTACGACCAGAGCTGCCAGCTGTCCCTGATGCTCTGCCACCTGTCGATGCAGAGATTAACCATTAAGCTGGACAACACGGTCATGAGGGAGATAAAGAGTGAGCTAATAGAACTGGCAGGATTAACTGTGCAATCATGGAGTACATCAGGAAAATGTGATGCTAAATGTGCCAATTACAAAGGAATGTTAAACATCATATTGTTAAAACTCTGAATGTGATATAACCAAATCAAAATGACTTTCAGCCAGTCCAAGCCCTCTGCCCCTAAAGCTAGCATCGCTAAGTGAATGAAAAACAACTTGGGCAGCTGTGTGACATTTCCCAGAGTTCTGCTCCAGCTGTCGGGAAATACCAAAGCCACACAGTCATCTTGAGTTAAGACACGCCTCTCAGTGAAATATATTTCCTGAAGTTACATTGGAATTGGTTTCATGGAGAACACAGCCATGTTGCCCTAAACCAGAGGTTCTCAAACTGCCATGCTGGAGGCGTACAGGCATTGCAGGGGTGGAGTGGAAGTAAAGCTGAATGAATCTGATTCATGTTGGATCAAAAAAGTAACAAAACTGCTCTGATGCTAGCAAGGCTGATTAAGATTTAAGTTAGTTAAAAAATAACCAGTTCTAATTTTGGTACATGCAGTGGGTTCATCTGAACTTTTATGCTCAAAACAGCTGCCTACTACAGCTGGAAACTAGATTAATGAGAGCAGTGAGACTTAAGCAAAACAGTGAAGTTGTAGCCGTAAAGCATAAAGAATGGGCTGAAAGATCCTAAAACGCTTCACAGACGACGAACCCAAGCAATGAAAAGTGATAAAACATCAGTGTAAACAGTATTTGGTCTGAAAGTGGAGCAGGATGATAAAGACTGGTTTGTGTTCAGAGCTGGACACCTGCTGCAGCTTCACGTGATTAATTCTTATAATGTGTAGGATTCAGAGAGGGAGACAGGCTGAAATGTTGGGAATTAACAGCCCCTTTGTGTACAGCTGCGCTGCTCTCTCTTTCACTTTTGGCTCTCAATTTTCTCTCCCCACTCTCACACACACACTCGAGACACACAGAGACACACTGACACAGACTTTTGTATTGCAAACAGTGGGAGCATTCATACTACTGTCATTGTAAAACCCTGTTACACTTTTTTAAGCATAACAACAAAAGCAGTTTTAGACTGTCAGTAACAAACAAACACATCTGTACCTAGTAAGGACATTGTATTACTATCAATTTTATCATGTGTTAAAATTTGAGATTTTTTTTTCTACAATGGGAGCACAGTTATACAAATTCTGTCTGTAGCTTTATGTCAAGGCAGGACAGGGCATCAAACTAACCATGACCATTACAAACCAACCACAGCTCCCTGCTCAACCCCCATGACCTCCAGTGATGTCACTCCTAAACCATCCCATGTGACTGGAGAGGAAGAGACACAAAAAGACACCACTTAAGAGAGAGTTGGGATGTTAGACTGATGGGAAGACAGGATTTGAAGTGAGAGTAACATAGGGGTGTTGCCATTGTACCCAGGCGGTGTACATGTGTGTGTGTAGAGCAGAGGACGGTCTTCAGTAATAATAATTCTGTCCACGGGGACGACCGCGCTAAAGCTCAGGTTACATACAGCTCCATTAGTGTTTCTTTGCAGTCGTGGCCACTGTTCCATAACCAATTTAAGTAACCCAACACTCACCGTAGGCACCAAATACAACCACACACCATCCACCATCTGGTGTGGTCAAGATATAATATCGAGCCCACTCCAGAGAATCAAAGAGCTCAGGAGTTGAAAGGAGAAGGACTTGGTGATAGAAAGTGTTACTGTATCCTCTCATGCTTCGATTACACAAAGACAGCCCTTCTCAGTAAAGGGGAAGGAAATGCCTCAAGGCCTATTGTGTGTGTCTGCGTGTGTTGGGGGAAATCTACATCTCGGTTAAAGCCTTTCAGAAGTATGTTATTTGCTGCTTCCTGTAAGGCTTTGCACTAAAATAGTTTGCCAGGAATTCCGGCAGAAACAGCAAATAAGCAAAATGAGACCTAAAATGGTTCTACACCGAGCACCAAATGATCCCACTGCAACAATAGCAGCTTTCTCATTGCAACTTATTGCTAATGTTAAAGAAACTCTGCACAAAGTCTGAGAAAACGAAGCATCTCGGCCAGAACCGGCAAGCTTATTTACCTATGGAGATTAAAGAGGCCCTCCTCAGAGCCATTAGGTTAAACACTGCATCCCATTGGTTGCTGAAAGTGCTTCAGCCAAAGAGCAGAGGAATGCAGAGGATCTCATAAAAACACAAACGTTTGAGGAAGAAGCTCAGCACCCTCGGACACACACACACATACCAGCAGATCTGCATGTCAGCAGCCTCCTGAGAAGCGGCACTGCTCAACAGATGTGCATCTCCTCACCACTTGTGACTGACCACAGCAACAGAAACAGGGAAGTGAAAGTGTGTTTGTTTTTCCCTTTGACCATAAATATGACAAATGGTGATAGATGGCGACTCTATCTGGAAAAAAGCCTATGATGGTTGATAAGAAACTTAACTATAATGTATGACAAACCAGAATTTAATCTCTGTTCTGGTGAGAGTTTTATAAGAAAACAGCTCCACACTTCCTGAATGGTCACATGAGCATCATAAACCGGCTGAATATGGTTGCACTGAGTGGAGAGAAGATACAGCAGTGAGAGACTGACATTGTGAATAAATTAATACACCACACAAAACTAAAATACTATTCAATTTGTTCATAGTACAGTTAAATGCTAACATTGCTAACAACTAACTGACATTTTGAAGTAGACGTCCATTATACCGAATAAGTAATTGTTACTTGCGATTATCATCGCATTGCCTTATCATTACCGTCCTGATGTTTCCTATAACTTAGAGTTTTGATCATTTAATATATGGATTCATTTGATTCATAAAATGTCAACAATGTGTAAAAGTGTGTAAAAATGTGAGGAGTTAAGCTAAAACACCTGCTCTTTCTCTCTCAACCCAACCTGCAGCGGCAGATGGCCGCCCACCCTGAGTCTGGTTCTGCTCGAGGTTTCTGCCTCTTAAAGTTAGTTTTTTCTTGCCACAGGATTTGTTGGGTCTCTGTAAATAATATTATAAAGAGTACAGTCTAGACCTACTCTATAAGAAAAGTGCAATGAGATCACCTTTGTTATGAACTGGCGCTATATATATCAAATTGAACTGAATTGAATTAAAATGACAATATACTTCAGGCAGGTCATTTCTTTGAGATACTGAATTGTCACACACATTCAATACGCTGTTAAATGTCCATTTTCACAGTGGACATAGGGTAGCTGTACTTTTGTAGCAGGATATAAAATACTGGTTACTGTTTGATAAGAATATTTGCTCTAAAAAATGTTTTAAATGTGCCACACCTCCTTACTTTGGGAAGATTTGAAAAATACATTGTAAATAATCAAACATGCTAAGGTAGTAACCTGACTACAGAGAGCTGTGGTTTGCCCAGATTTGAATGAAGACAGGAAATTCTGAGCATCTTATCAGAAACAGAAGTATGTCACAGACATGCATGTATGCAAAATATACAAGTAAGTTATGAAAGAAAGATAATATACAAGGGAGTGCCATCATGTATCCACATTGTCTACATATTCAGAAGAAATTTTCCACAAGTATTTAGTCACATGCAACTCATCACCTATCATCACTCATGGTAGTGACCTCTATGACCTGAATGATGTAAAGACAGTTCATATAACAGACGGAGCAGTGAGTGAATGTCAGTGTGGAGAACCAGCTGAAGGTCTCAGAAACACACAGATCCTCCACTTCCTTCAGCCAGACACTGATTATTCAGTGACACTAAGCATCACATGCAAGGCAGCATGTTGACGTGTTGTTCTGGATGAGTTGGACCAGCGCTGTTTACAGTAGTGAATACAATATTTAGACTCTGTGCCCACTGCACACTCGCATGTAAGGACTGCTGTTATTGTTTTGTTTTGTCTTCAGTTTGTTCTCATCACAAGTGACTTACCCCATAATTTCTCATTATATTTGAATATTATTTTAAAGTAATGTGAAGCTCCTGATAAAAAAAATCCTCACGGTCCCTTCTGCAGAAGATGCACCGATTATTGTTTGGTTAATGTGAGAAAACAGCAGTGAATCGTTAAAAGAAGAGACGTATCTTTACCTTCCATGACTTCGCAATGGTGAAACAGAGAGTTACTGTGACATTCCAGCGCCATCAGTCCAGCAAACATCTTTCCATTAACAACAAGCTATTTTGTGTCCGGAAGTCAAACAATGTCAGATCCCGGTACTTTATGGAGTTACATCGACCATGTTTTAGAAGAAGTGGAGCCAGGCAGTGCGACTGATCCCATTTCCGTTGTGGAAAAGTGAACCCAGACTGTTATTTTAACCCCCGCTTTGGGAATAACGTGTGAAACAGGCTTTTTACACGCGCTTCTTTGTTCATAATAAACATTTCCTGACAAAGTATTGATGGTTGTACTCCAGATTCTTACATTTCTCCTCTGCGGCAAACAAGTGGGTCCAGTTGCGCGTGAACAGACGGTCTGGAGAGAAAAGACGCTCTTCATGTCATGTTTCTTGTGGAGGGGGAAAGGAAAACACATCCGATGATGTGCTGTAACGGCAATGGACAAAGTAATAGCCGAGACAAATCTGCGTCCCACCGATCGGTTGATCAGTAATCCGTTATTCGCTGCGCCCCTGCGTCATGCGTCGTGTTGGAGCAACGCGAGGAGCTCCTACGTGTTCAGGAATTCGACTCCAGACTCCTTCAGCCCGCCTCACAACCACAGCAGGCAGCCTATGAATGCTGCAGCGGACACATCACCGCGTTCAACTGCTGCTGTTTACATGCTATATTTTAGGACTGCAGCTGGTGGAGGAAAAGAGGAATATTGTGAAAAATGCATGCTGTCTTACCCATCTTAACTCTGTCAAAGTCACATAAACAAGATTAAAGTTCAAATGCACAAATTCAGGATGCAGTAATGACCATTATTGTTATCATTATTGCGTTTTAACTACTAAGGCTTTTACATTTAACTACATTTAAATCAAATCAACATTATACTAAAATTAACTGTACTTGTTGTGAACTATGACATTAATTATGTTTAATGCTATTTTGTTCTGCAAAAAGTCATAATAGAAATTGTTTCAATAAAATGACTATTGTTCTATTTTGTTGTGTCAAATATAGACTGACCGTTGTATTTTCAAAACTGACTAGTTCAAAGTGTATTTGGACACATATGTCCCTGCATTGTTGACACAATCTGTTAGCAGACTATCCAAGTGTATTTTGCCCATTACAAATGTAGGTTAAAAAATTGTTTGTGTGCCAAAAATGCATGTTATTTTTGCATATTTTTAGACACCCCAAACACATCCTGGTGTAAATACAAAAGGGTTGCTTTGTTTATGCAGTGAGGGAATGAATAAGAAGAGAACCCACATAGAGTCTTTTCATCCTCCTTCCCACACATCCAAATGGTCCTTTCATTCAGCTTCCTGGCTGATGGACAAGACTCAGTGATGGAGAGCTCAGTTCAGCCGACACAACAGAGTGCAGCCTTTACTTAGTTAGGCTACACTATGGAGGGTAAGAGAGCTGTGTGGCAAAGGGGATGAAATCCATTGCCACGCATGTACTGTAGAGTGAGATCACCTGTCCATAATTAAAGATTAGAGGTACTTAATGTCAGGTAACTGCATGTCTGGACAACAACTCATGACCGCAGAGTGTTTCCTTATGCAAATAATAATTAACACTGGTGGCTTCTCTCTGCTCTATCTTCATCTAAAGAAAATACAACTCATACACCAAGCAACACATATTTCTCAAGTACTTGTTATATTATCTTTACTTCTCTATGCTTACTTTTTATCTATGCTATTTTCATTCTCTGATGCACGAGAGAGGCGTCAAAATTTTGCAACAATCCGAGTGATGGGGAAGAGGGTGAGGAGGAAGATGCTATGATGATGCATCAAATCTCTAGATTACCTTTGTGACACAACTGTAATGTCCCTTTTACTCTTGTCACATTTACCTTTAAAATATTAAAGCAGATTTGTACAGAGATATTTCTAAGGCAGACATATTTTAACTATTTTATACATTAAAAATTGCTGAATTGCATTGCAACAACAGACATTTTCCACAGCAGACAATTTAGCATGTCATTGCAGGAAAAGCACAGCTGTAATTGATAACACTAAAAATGGCTGCATTCTATTTAGGTGAGCCAGTTTCAGGGTCCTGGTGTTGTGCACGCTGGCTCACTGGCATGACAAGTCAAAATGTCTGCCGTGAAAAAAGGTCCATTGCTGAAACAATAAAGAAACAAGAGTCCTATGCTAGCTAGACTAGAAAGATTTATGCAGAGACAGGTAAAGTACAAGATGAACAAACTTCTGACAGGGAATAAAAGAAAAAATAGCAATGCTGATTCAAGCAAACGTGTAAGTCAAATCCAAAATATGAAGAGGCCATCTTGCTTTCAAGTTCACTGTCATTTTTTTAGGTTTCCATAGGCATGAAAGAAAAGGTTTGGGAACAACTGGCTTAATCTATGCATGCTATACTTAAATTCACGTAACAACTTGGGGTCACACACACATAGAAGAGGTTGAGAAATCCTGATCGAACTGGAACTACAACACCTAAATGTAATGCAGCCCTCATTAGTGTTGTTCATGCTTGTATCAACTCAAATGAAAAAGTTTAAACATTGATGAGAGTGGGTGTCACTGGAATGAATGTGCAACCATTATTGTATTCCTTGTCTGTTTAATACATCCATGGCTGCACTTAAGAGTTATATACCCCGCTTTCACCAGTAGATGTCAGGCTTCACACAGATTTAGGTATTGGGTTTGGTTTCACACACTGCCGTATTTTAGTTTTACTGTTAAAGATTATAGGTGTTTTTTTAAATTTGTGCAAGTCCTCTGGGTTAACTAAATCATTTGTATTATTCCTGCTAGTATGTGCATGTTGTCAACCTTCAGAAGACACTATTTGCTGTAAATATCTATTTAAGAATTAAAACGCTGTGTTGGTTTTCTTTTGTTTGATACATTTTGTAGTAATAATTTGATTTCCACATGCTCATGTTGCAGCTCCCTATCACTGATTGCTACAACTCAGTTCTGATTTAACCTATATGTAGGTCAAGAGAACTTCTTATTTGCTGTTTAAACATTATATTATTATACTTTATATACAGTCTGTGTTAAAAACACTGGTAGCTCTTTCCTTCTACACAGAAAGTGAAACAAATATATAAAAACTGGGTAGTTGAACATGAGCACAGAGCCTTTCTAAGACCCTAATCTGAATTTGATTTCACCCATTTAGATAATATCTAAACATAACATTACATATATACAGTATATAACATCAAATGTATATGTTCATTGATTGGATTGCTTAACTGATTTACACATCAAACAAAAGATCAAACAGCAAAACCAGCTGTCTTTCTGTGTCTCTGACACCCTCAATAAAATTCAACCTTTTAAAAAGCTGATAAAATAAAATGAAACGTGCAAAAATACAGATATATACAAACAGCAGTGTATAATTATAATCTGCAGCATTGTGTTCCATTAAACTAGATCTTATTTCTATAAACTGTTGTGTTTTTCAGTTTTATGGCAAAGCATTCCCTCTCAAAGAGGAAAGGATTCAGGTTGTCCATATGTAGTATGGATATTGGCCACCAGGTGGCAGACTTAAATTACATTAAAACCCTTTCTCTCAGTCTATACAAAGAACATCAAGAGGAATCCAATTGCAGATGACCTTATTTGTGGATAGATATAAAACTATTAGCCAACAATATACCAAACATCTTACATCTTTATAGATAAAGCAGAAATAATCAGAGACAGATACATTTCATCCTAAAGCGCCAGATTACGTTCTCAGAGGCCGTGAAGCACAACAGCTGCTGTCCAGGATTGAAACAAAATGTTATGACAATAACTTCTGTTCCCTGAAGGAGAGGAATGAGGTACAACACATATGGTATGGGATATCACGCCCCCTCGTGGCCTGACTGAAGACACCTCTATTCACGCCTTTAAGACAGATGACCTGTGGTGATGTATGTGGTCATCACAGTCATTGTGGGGGAAATGCATACAGGAGCATGCTGGGCCATGGGTGCGCCAGCGCATCCATTCCCAGAGGTGCATTGTTGTCCGTCATGGAAAAGAACAGGGGGCAGTGGGTATTTACCCCCGAGGCAAAGAGGTCCATATCTGCCCTGCCAAAACAATCCCATGTTTGAGCCACCACCAAAGGGTGCAACCTCCACTCTCTCACAAGAGCCCCCCTCCCGACTTAACAGGGGAAGCGAGCCGGTCCCTCTTTGCTTGTTTATGTAGGAAACCACTTTTGTATTGTTGGTCCTGACCAGAACATGCTGGACTGTCAGAACCTGTCGAAACTGCTTTAGAGCTAAGAAAGCCGCCAGCAGCTCCAGGTGGTTGATCTGAAGCTTGCATTGTACTGAAGTCCAGACCCCTCCCACCACTGCCCCATCGCAGAGCCCCCCCCCCCAGGGAGGCATCTGTGGATACTACCTTGCGAAAAGAAATCTCACTATAGGGAAGCCCTGGTGTAGCAAACCGGGTTCCCTCCAAGGGGGGAGAGCAAACATGCAAGACGGGGTTATCGTCAGCCTCCTCTAGTGACGCGGCACACACAGCCAGTAAGACCAAGTCCAGCGTTGAAAAGCTTGCATCTTTAACAGCCCGAGCACCAGATATTCGTAGGCTGTGCCTTCAAATGCAAACCTTAGAAACTGCCAGTGGTCTGGGTGTATCGCTACATGAAAGTAAGCATCTGTGAGATCGATTGGTGTAAACCAATCCCCCGAGTCGACTGCTTTCAGCAGCTGTCTGAGTGTTAGCTTTGAGTCCATAGATATTTGTTTGTTATACTCGCAGGTCTAGAATAGGACGAAGTCCCCCTCCCTTTCTTTGGAACAACGAAATAACAGCTGTGCCAACCTTTGTTCGTTTCCGAAGCTGGGACCATTTGTATTGCTCACTTGTTCAACAGAGTGTTTATTTCCTTCCTCAATATAGCTGCTGCCTCGTCCCCTACAACCGTGTTTACTACAGAGAGGAAACAGGGTGGTTGGACCTGCAACTGTAACTGGTAACCCATAGCAATGGTTTTTTGAGTACATTAACAAACCCAAACTGGGGGCAAATACCTGAGGTAACAAAAGTGCATTTGTGTGCATGGCAATGTGTTTGGTAGACTGTGCTAGGGAAGTGCAATGGCTTTTGGGACTGGACCCCCTGAACAGAACAATGCAAACGCCGCTTGGGCGGCAACAGATGAGGGGTAGCAGTGACTCTCTGCTACTGAAGCCCCTCTCCACTCAGTCCCAGAGCTAGGAGGAGTGTGGTTTCTTCCTCCTAGGCGCTGAATCCCTCTGGAGGCCTGGCAACGGGCCCTTGCTCCAAGCCGAGTGGCACGGAGTTTGACCAGGCATTGCAGCTTTACCAGCTGGGTGCCCAAACTCGTGGACGGCGCTGCTCTCTTGGAGGGAGAGGGTGGTACAGCAGGCTTGCGAGCGCTCGCTTGTTGCCAGGATTATACATCACGTCTGGGAATTATGTTGCACAGAGCTTCAGTCTGCTTCTTCCTCTGTTCAAACGTCACCTGTATGGCATTGAGTGACTGCCCAAACAAACCCTCAGCAGACACTGGCTCATCCAAATAAATGGCCCTGTCCCGATCCGGAACATCAGCGAGAGTCAGCCACAGGTGTCTCTGTGTCACCACTGTAGGTGCCATCCCTCTGCCCAGGGAGAGCGCCGCACAGTGGGACACGCCAAGAATGTAAACCGTGACAATTCTGACCTCATTCAGAAGAGGCACCAGTGGACCGTCGGGGGGAACCAGGGTTCCAAGCTCCACCAGACACATGGCTTGATACGTCTGAAGCATGGTGACAGAGCTCAGCGCACGTGCGGTGCCTGCCTGCACTCAGTAAATCTTCTCCAGCTGAAACTCAGAGTACCTGCAGTGCTTAAATAGGTGGGATGTGGGGGCGCCCACACCATGGTTGTGGGACGGGGCCAGATGGACGGCTCCATAGGCAGAGGATTGACCAGCTTTTTCAGCTCCATCCAGATCTAAATACTGTCCATAGCCAGGCACTGTGACGCGGGTAGACAGAGGTTTGAGCCATGTTGAGGTTAACTCCAGCTATCAAAGTCCGGGAACATAGGCAGGTGGTTTTTGACCATTGTCGGCTCAGGGGGAAGGAAAAATCCCACAAACCCCTACGGTTTCCGAGCCAGTGTAGGACAGGGCCCCTCCACCTCCAGTTTCTCAGCTGCACGGCGGTACAGTGAGAAAAAGGATGTATCGTCCTGGCCAACTGACGCAGCAGAGGCAGTGTACTGGCCCGACGATAAAGCCTCTTGTTCGTCCTCTGATAAACCACGCATGTCCATGTCATTGTCATCATGGTGGAGAAGTGCAATCATGGTGAGCAGCCAGCTCAAGCTGCAGCTGGCTAGCGCTTTCGAAGGGTTCCGGCTCCAACTCGGCTAACCCCTCAACATACTTCATGTGGTCAGCACAGTTACCAGAGGACACTTCGGCCAAAAGCTCTTCACCGTTGGACTCAGACGAAGCTGGGTCATGCCGTGCGACGGTAGTCCTTTCCAGCACCTTCTCCACAAACATAACCCACCTCTCCAGGGTTGAGCGCCGGAGCTGGCAACAAAGCACACAAGCCAGTACAGCCAACGCACTCCTGGTGTGGACAATCCCCAGTGTTGGGACTCCACAGATGAATCCATTCATTTGGGTGATTTGTTAACTGAAATTTTGGTAGGAGACTTCATTCTCGTTTGTCCCATAATTGTGAGAACCACTGAACGTAGCATTGGCCAGTCTGACCTGTGACCCAGATGTCACCAGGTCAATAAAAAGGTCAGCAATCATTTGTTCTCTCTCTTTCTCCTGGAATCCTTCACTGCGGCAGACACCCCATGGCTGTCCCCCTCTCAGTGTCTGTTCTCCAGCACCCACCTGAACTCTCTCCTCCTGGCTTCGCTGTGTAATCTGCTCAGAGCAGAAGCATAGCATTGAGTAACAGTGTATATAGCTAAGCAAAGGACTGTTTAACTTTTGTATATGTGATGTTATGGATGTGTTTTTCTGAGGCTTTGTTGTTGTGACGTGTTTATCTGTTAGGTTAATTTGGTAGCCACACGCTAAATTGATGTTTTGCTCCACACAGACATGTCTGGGAGTCTTTGCAAGCTAACTAACTTTTAACTTGGCACTGTTATCCTAAGGTGACCACACACATCTAGTTTGGCCCTTAAAGACAACCACACAAGGCGGAGAGTAACTTTAAGCTCACGTTTCTCTGTTTCTGACCATGTGGGTTCATGCTCGTGCACATGAGACATACGGAGGCAGAACAAAGAAACATACACACATTCCTTTTGGTGCGCACCGAGACCTGCGCACACACATACCCTTTGTTTTGTAGTTTAGTGTTTAGTTAGTTTTCATATCGTGTTTTTGCTTTGTTTATCTTTTTAAATAAATGCTTGTGTATAATTATGCTGGCTTCTTTAATGTTGCACAAGAGTAATTTGCCAACCTCTGCTATGTTGAACTCCAAATCCTTCAACCTTTCCATCAGTGGAAAGTTTGGTTACAGTTATTCATTTAATTAATAATGAGTTTAGTGTTTTTTACGAGACTCAAATTAACTGGCTATCATTTCTCTTCTTTAAGAAGAGTGGTGTCCCCGATGACTTAATTTAAGTTACTTATTTTTTATCTTTGATAATTCTGATGGCCATAATTAATTGATCGCACCTACACAAGTGGGCGCGACCCTTTTAAACACTGTAAATCCCAACACCAAACAGACGGGACATGCTTCGTACTGGTCCTCGTCGTGCAAAGAGAAGCCGCGCCCCTGTCAGAAGACTTCTTCTTTGCCTCTTCAGGCTTGGTGCTCATTCCGACACACAAAACTCGTGGACAAGACAAAAACTCAAAATTAGCGCTCCGCCTGCAGCCACACTCACCAACTCGGGCAGCGGTGGCCTGAAGCAACAGAGCTAACCAGCCCGACTCGACAGAGGTGTTCTTTGCAAGGTGAAGAACAAGAACTGGGGGGCGGGGGGTGAATGTGATGACCGATGTGTATATGTGCAGGCGGGGCCTCACGTACATCACCACCACAGGTCATCTGCCTTAAAGGCGTGAATAGAGGTGTCTTCAGTCAGGCCACGCGGGGGCGTGATATCCCAGACTATGTGTGTTGTACCGAGTGAATCGACTGAAAACTGGAAGACCTACACAGAGGCAGTCTTGTTGTGGTTTGAATAATCTGACTCACAAGTATCTCTTAGGTTAAATCTGACATAAAATCTTGTTTTTCCTAACATGAATAAGAGCCTCTGTTACTGATTATAGATTATGCCGACATGACTCTGTGCCCATCCATGAACACAGCTGAATTGTTTCTGCCTCAAACATCCATGTGGGTGGTAATAATCAGGTGATGAGAGAAACAGCAGGAGGATATCAGGAATATTTCTCAGTGTGCTCCGAAGCTTATTTTGAATGTATGTCATTGCAGTGGGGTGAGGACTGTTTAAATGAGGAGGCAAGGGATTGTGTGTGTGTGTGTGTGTGTGTGTGCCAGTGGGCCTGCCAGAGAATAAGCACGTACAATGTACAAAGGTCACATGTTCCTCCTCCACACAGTGTGCAGTGAGTGCAGGCAGCCAGTGGTTCTACCTTAGATTATCTGTGTGTGATAGAGAGAGAGAGGAGGGCAGAGAGAAAATAAAATAAACACGCACATTATCAAAGCAACTTAAAGACTGGGAGAGCATGGCATATTTGGCACAGAACTTTTATTCATGCAAAACAAGTGAAGTCATCAGATCTTTATCAAAGAAAAAAAATACTTTGTCTATTGTAAAGCTGTTTTTATTGTAACAATAACAACAAAATTAGAAAGCATGTCACAAAACTTATCAAACATCTGTCAAAACACATTTAAAATACATACAATCATCAAACTAGAGCAAAACTAAAGCAGACAATGACACCATAAAGAACATAAACTATGTGGTCAAAGCTGTGCAGGACTTAAACCACTCCTTCCTCAGGGTCGATGAGTGTGGTCCTACTGGAGAACACGTCAGCCAACATGTGTTTGGGGATTTCTGAGCCGCGGACACGCAGGGTGTAACAGGCATCCTCCACTTTGCCCAGGCTCTGTCGCAGCGTGTGCAGCTTCTTGGACACCTCGTAGGGGCCCGTGTTCCCGATGTAGGAGAAACCGTCATGGATCTGCCGCAGGAACTGGCTCAGCTGGAAGGGTGTGTCGATGTCACCGTTGCCCACGCTGCTGATGCACATCCGCATCAGCTCTCCGGTCAGGTCAGCCACGCCGAGCAGGTAGTCTGAGGGCGTCACCTGGAAGGTCAGGACCTGAGCTCCCAGCTGCAGGGCTTCAGATGAGCCCTGAGATGAAAACAGGATGAGAAAGAATATAAAAATCACACATGAATATCAACAAAAGACATAGGTTAGGAACACTTTTTGGGATCATTTTTTCAGCGCTTTTGGACAGATTGTGCAGAGAAATTCTTATTCTAAAGATTTATGATGACAACAATATTTACAAGATGCGATTGTTACGTCGTGTAGCTGTGCTTCTGCTAGAAGCCCCGGGACGCAAATAAGCAAAGTCCAATTTCTCTCAAGCATGATGATGCTTTTACCACAAAATAGTGAGGTTCAAGCAATTTTGTCTGCATCAACAGGCACCCATCATCTCTGAAAATAACAGGCAGAGTGGATAAAATGACATAATGACACATAATGCTTATAAATGCAGTACATAGTAACACTCAGTGTTGCCTTTGTGTGCCATTAGCACTGCTTTGAAAAGAAATGTAAAATAATGCAAAATGAACATACAACACTAAGATATTCTCAAAGTAATTGTTTGACAGTTTGGGGAATATGCTTATTTGCTTTCTTGCTGAGAGCTTCATATTTAGTGTACAGACATGAGAGTGGTACCGATCGAAGTCACAGCAAGAAAGCGTATTTAAGTGTATTTCCCAAAATGTCGAACTATTCCTTTAAATCTTGTAAAATTTGTCTTTAGAAAAATTAAAATAACAACAAAACCTTTTTAACTCTTCAGTCTGTACAATAGCCATGACACGGATTAATACTGAGTTGGTTATGCTGTACGAGATGACAGAGCAAACAGTGCACGCACCTTAACCTTCTTTAAACTTACCTTAGGATCTACCTTCTCTGTTCTCATGAACACCAGTCTGGCGTTGATCTCCTCCAGGCTGATAAGGCTGCGATGACGGATATAGTGCAGGAAAGAGACGGCCTCCACATACTCCTGGATCCCTAATGCATGAAATGACCACAAGAATCACCACAAGACATTGGGAAGTGCATCCAAATATTTCACTGCTCCTGCTGTTGAATCTAAATGGGATTTGGGTATGGTGGGAGCCTTTTTTTTCTCCATTGATTTATATTTGTGATTTACTAAAAATGACTATTACTAAAAAGAAGGTCAACTATGTATCAAATGAGCATAGCACGTAGAGTGTGTATAAACACTACATGGTATCTGCACAGTATAGATCGCAGATGTAGATAATGATTAAAATAAAACCTTTTTCCTGTCGCTGTCTTTTGATTAAACAACAGTGGCCATTTTTTTGTGGCAGGCTGAGATGACCCCTCATTTGTTTTCTGGCCCTGTGTAAACAACAATCAAATAATCACAGGACGGAAGACATTGTGTCTGAAGTTTACTTTTGGAGCGGCAAGTGAACTTCAAAGGGCCTCCTATCTCTAACCACAGTGTGCTGCAGAAAGCCGAGATGAGAATGTGGTTCATCTCCACTTCACTCTGAATATCTTTCACGGCTCTCATTAGGTTTTTAGTCCAAATCGCACCAGCATTTACATGGGCCAAAGCCAGTACACAGAGCAGCTGCATTCAGAACAGTTGGTATGGGAGAATATTAGAACTGAAATATCACAGCTTTCTAAATGTGCTTCCATGACGTCCCCTGGTACTTCACATTCTTCCAAAATCACATGCAGAAGTAGGAAACATGGGTACATTCACGGCACTTTTAGCTGATACCCTGTTAACCGCAAACCTCTCTTGTTTAGAGATGCCTATCCCATATCATACATATTATTTATCTTTAACCTTTAACGGTTTACTCATTATGAATTATTAAAAATTTTAAATATTTTCTCAATCAGCTTCTTACTCTCAGGAATGGAGTCCAACATAAACACAAAGTTAGAACAGTTAACACTGCGTAGATGCGTGTTTACATTCTTACCAACTGTTTGTGAACTGACTCGGCTTTACATCCGCAGCATCCCCTGTGCTGTTTTTAGCTCAGAGAGATGTGTGTTCATCATGCTAACAGCACTGCACCCTTGATAAGCAGAGCGAGGTATGTGATGTTTGGCTCTATGTACAAGCATGCACAAAATCATTCATTGGTCATTTCAGGTGCAGTGTATGGATGCATGTAAATGCTTACAGTTTGTTTGTTTTTTAGATGATCTGTCTATAACTTACTGTTTTATGTAAATGAAAGGTCTAATAAGCAGAATGTGTCTATTTTTCCGTTTTCGTTGTGCTAGATAGTAGTAATAGTAATAGTAATGCTCCTTATAATGATGCCAGAGGAATAAAATGATTGCACCTGCTAGAGACTGCACGTACTTCTGTGCACCAATCAGGATGTTGCAATATTTGAATCAAAGTCTGATGACGGTTGTGGTGGGCTTATGTTACCAGGCCACTGACTGTTTTATGACTGTTAATCTTTAACAATGATTTTTGCTTATTTAGTCATTAATATTGTCAGGGGCTTTAAATGAACTGCTTATTAGAGGGACCATATCCTGTTCTCATGTAGTAAGTACTAGTAGTCATATATTTTAGGCCCAGCCCCCAGCCTTTATTTGGCAAATTTTGCATAACCTTTAACAACAAAAAAACACTACAAACATCTAAACATTGTCAGTGGCCCCACAGCTGTGACACTGGCTTAGAGAGGATACAACACAATCTGAGGCGGACAGGATATGACATGAAAAGGTTACACAGGCTTTGAGGCAGGCAGGCGGAGTTCAGTTCCTGAGTTTACTGCCAGGAGCTGTTCATGTTATTTACTCTGAAGCAGCAGTTACACTAGGTCACTGTGGGCTAGATTTTTATTTTATTTATTTTTTTATTTTACTGTAGATGATTTCTAAACAATGACTCAAGGAAACCGACTGGAAATTAGAGAGATTTTACTGTTTTACAGTTGGTAAAGTTGAGTGCTGAGTGTGTATATAGCCTGACTGGATAGTCTACTGATAGTAGTTTTAATAGAGTTCATCAGAATTCAACAAATATATATGAATGGCCACAGATGATTTAAAGATTAATTGAGCTTAATGTTTGACCAAAGAGTGGTTCACTCAATTGCAGGTGTACCCTGGGAAATGGGCTGGGTCAACCTAAAGAGCTTATCAAAGAGCCGCTCTGTCCTGTTATCAGTGGCAATTACGTTCACATTTAGCCCACAATATCTTTAATGGTCCTTATATAAAAAAAGCAGACCCATTACACATGCCTGGAGACTTCTCGTGCAGCCAAGATTATCTGGAGAGCCCGTGCAGCAAGCCCAGTCTCAATCTAATAAAGACGATAAAAATGGAAAAAAAATGAAGCCTCTAATTGGTGGAAACTGCCACTGGTCACGTCGCGGAGGATGCAGTGATTCCTGAGTGACCACAATCTAAAAATGACTTCCCCAGCTGCTAGATAACAGCTCACCCTTGCTCTCAGTAATGTTTTTTTCTCCAAACTCTGCAGACATTTTGGCTACGCTAACAAAAACTGATATTGATGCTAGTGGGAAAACAACTTTTATCAGAGGGTGTGTCTATCATAATCAGGCCTGCATAAAGGTCACGCTCTCACACTATCAGTGACTTTACAATAGATGTATAACAAAAATAGGAAGATGGAGGCGACAGCAGCACAGCAAAGATCATTTCTCGTGAAAGCTCCTATGTAATTAAGCTTTTAACTTGTGCCCTTTGCTGGAGCTTATTCCTCAATTCAGGAATTTATTATTATATCGAAAGAAATGAATGCCAGACTATTAGGTGACCCACTAATTGTAGCAGACTGTCGAGCTTCAGATTTGACCCAGGCTAGTATAATGGTGGAAGTTTCCAGCAGAACCATCTTTTCATGCATGGATTATTCAGCTGTGCAAGGTGGCCTCATTTGAGAAAATCTCATTCAGAATGAGAGATAGGGTCGATCAAATGCGTTTTTTAAGTGTATTATTGTAATAAGTTGGTGTGCTAATGGGAGCAATTGGAATGCAGGACAATTAGGACTCATTATGGACTACACTGAAGATAAATAAAATGAGAATTACCGGTACTATATAATATTGAAAGACAGAATTGTGGGAAGTAGGATATATTTATATGTAGCTTTGTGGGTACATTGTGTTGTATGTACAGTATGTCTAAATCTATATGAGCATATGTTTAAGTATGTACAAGTAAATAGGTATGTATGTACATGCATATACGTATATACACACACACACACACACACACACACACACACACGTATATATGTATGCTGGTAAGTTTATGTTTTCTTTGTCTATAATTTTATTGTTGTTTTCTGTGATTTTCTTAGACGAGAATGTTGTTGAGTGTTTGTTTACACAGTAAAATCAATAACAGAAATATATATCAAAACACATCTCTCAAAATGTTGCAAAAATACACTAAATGTGGAAAATCTCCATGGTTGTCGAAAAACAATAACTGCCAACAGCACATCTAGTTCCTTAAATGGTATAGTTTCATTAATTACATATACGGTGTAGTTCTCGACATGAGCATTCAGTCAAATGCTGAAACTAGTGTCTACAGCCATGCAGCTGTGTGAGGCTGTAATTTGGCTCAGCGGTGCATTGAGCTAAATGCTAATGTGGGTATGCTGATATTTAGCAGGTGAAATATTAACAATAATATGCAGAATATTTTGAACATCACTACATAAATACAACCACAAACTCAGTAAATATGGGATATGGTGTCCGTACATGACTCTATATCCTAACTACTAGCTGCTTATTTATTCTAGAATATTCATGTTTCTCATTAACTGCATATAAACCTATCAAAAAAGAAAGGACACAAGTTTATTCAAGCAGTATGACTAGCGGAGTAAATCAAGTAATGTTTACTGTTTAGTTAAATGCAAACAGTGGGATATTCAATGGGGTATGAGATGGATTCATCTGAATGATCACACTTAATGAAGTCACACACTTTAAGGTGATACTATTTTGAATGTTATAAAAAGGATCTTGACTTCAACCTTTTATCTTAAGACTTTACTGGAATAAATCAGGATCATTAAAACAGCCCATGGCTTATTTTAAAATGGGGAAAAAAAATACTACTTGGCACTCCGATATCTACAATAACATCTGTTAAATGCAACGATACAGGTGCTGATCTGGGAAGTTAAAAATGTTCAATTTGTGCTAAAAAGCCTCTTGTTTTGCTTCATGAATGAGCCAAAGACAAACAAAGGATCTTGTACTCTTTATGTTGATGGAATGGTATCTTTGCAGAACAATTTTTCTGAAAACTTTGAACCTTTTTTCCATGTACTCTCATGCAAAACTGCAATATATTGCTATATTATAAAATAATGAAACAACCACATACAGTTTATTTAAGGGCTTGTTTGCTGTCTTAAACAAAAAAGGTCTATAGAAGCTCACCTGGTGTGAAAGCTCTGTGAAACTGATAGATGTCCTCTCCTCTGAGCTCTTCAGCAATTAGACCAATTTTCTGCCTGACTCCATCCAGTTTCCCTTCTGCTTCATTCAGAACATCCTCTGGATCTGGTACACTTAGAAGAAATCCAGAGAAAACACACAGAATAAAAGTTAGAAAGGCAAGTTACACATTACTTTAAAATCCTCTCTAAAACAGGAGTTACATTGTTATTCCAATGCTTTTGGGCAGTCCATATGCACTAACACAAACACCTGTCTTGAATTGATGATATCTTTAGGTGACACTTTTTGGATCTGGATCATTGACAATGAATTAACTTTTTCTTCATAGTATTCATCCTTCAAATTATTTTAATCTAATTCCACAACTTCCAAAACAATATCTGAAGGCTGAGGTAGACTGACCCAAATGTGAAAGATCTATTAATGCATTTATGTTATTTTACAATGATGATTACATCAGCATTTAACTGGAATTACGGTAAAAGTTACACATTTCTTTAAGCCCCTTGAAAAGAGAGTTCTGTTTCCAGAAAAACAGAACAATTAAAGCTGTAATAACATGTAAATCATCAAATTGAGCAGCATTCTTCCATTGAATCTGAATAATGTGAAGACATCTGTTATCCTTTCCAAACTAAAGTGCACCAGTTAACTTGTCTTTCTACAATAGTGCACACCTGGTCACTCTATGTAAAAGAAAAATGGTCCTCTTGCTTTCGATGGTGACGTCTCGACTGATCTTAACGAGACGCTCATATTTGTCATGTTTGGTGTCAAGCTCCTGCTGGAAAACTTGTAAGACAGAAAAAAAAGATTTGTTAGTACACATGCCTTAACACTAATGAAATACAGCAACCGTGTGAATGAAAAATGCAGTCAAAATGCTGAGGATGCAGTTACCTTTGAAAGCAGCAATGACAGGTGAGAATGGGTTGGCACTCGCATCACGATCCTGCGCTGCATCAGCATTTTTCCGGGGACATCCTTCACCTGACACGAGGCAGAAGAAGTCAGGTGATACTGCAGTTTGTGTTCAGTAATAAATGCCTCTAGTTGCTGTCGTTTCCTCTAAACTGACCATGACAAGTTAAAGAGGCACTCTAACGATTTTGCATATGAAGATCAGTTTAGTCGTTTGCTCTGATGTCATCAGGACTCATTTGACTGAAGACTTCAAATATTTAATGGAAAGTTTGTGTTACAAACGGTTGATATGGAGCTTGAAAGACATGGGTGTTTATATGGGTATGGCCAACTAACAAAAGACATTAAGGAGTTGCATTGTGGGAAATGTAGAATTTGGCTTTTCTTTTTTTTTTTTTTTTTTTTTTAGGCTTGACCCATTTTAGGGAAAAATCAGGATACCTTGGCCTCTGCTGGATTGATTTTGACCATTCTTTTTAAAAAATCTGTCTCTCACAAGTCCACAAACTTAATGGAAGCGCAATACTAAAATCGCTGGAGAACCTCTTTAAGGTGTGAACTAGAGCTGAAAGAATTAGCCAAGTGACAAAAAAAATATCCTGCAATAATTTTGATAATGGATTAATCGTTTATGGCAGTTTTAAATAAAAATTGCTAAAAAAAAATCGCTGGTTCCAGCTTCTCAGATATGTATATTTGCCGATTTTCTTAGTTTTCTATGATAGAAACGTGACTCCCCTCGGGTTTTGGACTGCTGGTCAGACAAATCAAGCTATATAAAGCCATAACTTTTGGCTCTGGGAAATGGTGAGGGGCACTTTTTTTTTTCTTTTTTCACACCTTATAGACTACATTATTATTTAGATTAATCGAGAAAATAATGTGCTGATCGATCAATAATGAAAATAATTGATAGTTGAAGCCCTAGTGTGAGCTATATTTTAGAAGGGAATTGGATGAGATCTAACTTACTGCTGTCATTGCCAGGGCCACCACTTCTACTGCTAAAAAATGAATAAACCTGAGCTACAGTATAAGAGTATATCAGACTGACAGTTTAAACATTAATATACGAATAATTTCACCACAGTTCAACCTCAACAGCTATCATATTGCGTGTTAGTTTTAACATCTTTATTGTTAGCTAACTAGTTAGTTACATAGCTGAGTTATCCCATGCTGATGACAACAACCAACAATACAACTTGCATTAAAACGTTGTTATTCTTAGTTGAGTCTCAAAAGTTGGACTTACCTTCTCGCTTATTCATGCCTTCAGTGTTAACAATGTATTCTTTTAATAAATGTAACTCTTTTAAGCTCGGTTAGGGTTATATTTTAACGCTAACGCCAACTGTTTGAGCCACTGAAGTCCGTGCTGCCCGATGTAACGAGTACTTCACATCTGTCAGGGATTACTGAGGTCCCTAGACAAAACAGCTCCGTTTACACATAAAAGTTACCATCTCCGACCAATGCTAAACAGACTGAAAAATGCCTAAATATCCTACAATGCGAAATAAATCGTTTTAACTTGTTTTAAATAACAGGCATTCATGTAATGCTCATTCATGGAGGGGCTTTTGCGCTATTTACACGCGTAGCAGGAAATGAATAGAAGTGCATCATGGGACATGTAGTAACATAGCAGCATGTATCATTTTTGTGTTATTACAATTTACTGAAGTCATATTTGCTGATTTTTATTTAAAAATAATTCAAAACTGTACCAAATGATTTAAACTAAATTTAAACTAAACAATTAATTGTTTCTTATATGATGTAGTGCTGTTCCTGGAATATAACCAAACATGTTTGTACATGTGGTTGATTTTTGTCAGGAAGCATTCAGTGTCATGCACATGGTTGACTGCTGCCGCTACTGTATTTACTAATTATAGGCATAGCCACGTGTTAAATGTATTCAATCGGGCGTGATACGCCCGCGCCTGCAGCCTGCAGCCAAAACACTTTCTTTTTCCAGTCAAAACCCAGATTAAGCAACCATTCATCTCCAGACTGCCATCCTAGATTAGCATGTGTCATTTGTCGCTATTAAAGTATGTTTCTTGATCAGATTACTCGCTTCTCTCCAGTAACCCCTCCTCCTGGGACTCCTGCAGACTGTGTACGTGCCATACGAGTGGTGCCAACTTGAGCTTGCGCTTTGCCTCTGCACAGCACACTCCCTGTCATTCAAAAACCCGTTTCACTTATTGGTGTGCAGAGTGATAGACCCCATCACTGTACATATTGATCTGAACGTAAATTTTGCTTCATAAAAATTTTAATCAAAATGTGTTACAATATGCTTTCCTATAGTCGATTTAATTGCCTCTCAATCATGAGCTTCATAAACCGCCCACTAACTAACTAATCAGTCTATCATAACAGCAGCAACATCTTTATGTAAAATATTCTTTTGTTGTGTGAAAGGAATTTCACACATGCAAGCCAGGAATGAGGGCAAAACACACTGACGTTGAATGATGATGCCTTCGGGTGCTCCCTTCAAGCTCCTACATTCGAGCTTTCCATCTGCTGGGTTTTCCACTGTCTCTGTCATGGAATAATTATAACAACACAACTGTTCTTGTAATGCTTTTCAAAGCTGTTGTATTATTTTATAAATCATGCTGCAGGGAGCTACTTTGCTTTGCTACTGAAGAAGCAAGAAAATGTGTACCACACACAGTGATGCCCTACGCCAAAACTGTAATAGGCTCTAATCACTTGTCCTTGAGCTGCTGACACACTTTCCATCTTCACAATTATTTTCCCAAAAACATGCTTCCTGCACAAATCTATGCAGTTTGATGCTACCTTTACTTTTGCTCTCTTGGTAAGTATTAGAGATAGGCCTCTAGCTCTACACATAGACCCTGGATGAGGTGGCAAAGACAGAAAGAAAGAATGTTTAGTAATATGTATGTTTACTATATCCAAACTTTTATTTCTACCAACCCTTAATGCAGTGGTAGATCAAGTATTCAGATATTTTACTTAAGTAAAAGTGGCAATACCAGATAATAAAAATACTTCATTACAAGTAAAAGTGCTGGATTCAAAAGTTTACTTAAGTATAAGCACAGATGTATTATGAGTATAAAAAATGAAAGTACTCATCATGCAGGATATTCCCTTTCAGATTATTGTATAATTTTATATATTATGAATATTGTTTTACATTATTGGATAAATGCTGATGCATTAATGTGTAAGTAGCATTGTAATGAAGTAGCTAGTTGGTGGAGCTAATTTTATATATTTTATACTGTTGGGTAGCTTAATCTATAGCAATGATAAAGTATAAAGTAGCATAAAAGGGAAATGCAAAGTAAGTATAAATACCTCAAAATTGTACTCAAGTAATCTACAGTGCTTGAGTAATTGAACTTTCCACCACTGCCTATATGTCAGTGAACATGATTATAGAGAATAATCACTGAGGCTGCACGACTGTGGCCGACGGGTCTAGTCGAGATACATATATCACCTTTTTATTGATTGACTATATCATATATGGGCAAGGACATGCTCCATCCCTGTTGCCGTGACACGACATCGAACTACTTCCACGTGTTTCGAGCCATTTTATGAACGGTCATCTGTCCGACAGTACATGAAGGCAGCGCTAGAGGGGCGGTGCTTGTGTATGGACGTCAGCGCAGGCTGGACTACAGACAGGCTGAGCACACACTGAGCGGCGCCATGCACTACCCTCAGACCGACAGCTAGCCAGCAGAAATGCCTCCTGAAGCCCTCGAGGCAGCACGAAATGCTCGGCCCAGGCCACACGTTGTCGTATTATTCCACTGATACAAGATGTGAAGAGGGAGTACGTGGCGGAAATGGCGAGCTTTTGAGTCTTACTTTTCCGTTTCGCTCTGTGTAGCGTGGCAGATACAGTGGATCGTTTCCAAAGTTCTCGGTTAGCAGGGCGCGTGTGAAGGATCGGAATTAAAGGCGCAGCTCACCCGTTGTAGCCTCAAACATGGAGAAGCAGCAGAGCGATTTGGACCGTGAACGACAGTACTGTGAACTTTGTGGGAAAATGGAGAATCTCCTCAAATGTGGTAGGTGCCGGAGCTCCTTCTACTGCAGCAAGGAGCACCAGAAACAGCACTGGAAGAAACACAAGCTCATTTGTAAGGAGGCGGAGAAGGCGCAGCTTCCCAAACAGAAGCCCGAGCAGGCTCCGCCGTCTGGGGACTACGAGGCACCGGAGATAAAACCCGAGCAGGCGGACAGTGCATCTTTACCACAAACCACATACACAGAAGCACCTGTGGTAGGTGGCAGACCGGTAGAGGACGGGTCCAACAACACCGCCACATCTAACGGACAAACGAGCACATCCCCTCAGAAACTTGCCTTGGAGTACATAGTCCCGTGTATGAACAAGCACGGTATCTGTGTGGTGGACAACTTTTTAGGAGCAGAGACTGGGCTAGGAATTTTGGAGAATGTCAAATCCCTGCACAAAACTGGCAAGTTCACAGACGGACAGTTGGTCAGTCAAAAAAGCGACTCCACAAAAGACATCCGAGGGGACAAAATCACTTGGATAGAGGGGAAGGAGGCCGGCTGCGAGAAGATCCGCTTTCTAATGAGTCGCATGGACGACCTGATTAGACATTGTAACGGCAAACTGGGAAACTACACAATAAATGGAAGGACAAAAGTAAGTATTGCAGCAGGTGGAAACACACAGTCAGCACTAGCGTATTTGTCATGCCTGAAAGCCAGTGGTTTGCAATGCTTGTCCCTCAGGAGTCACAGTCCTACTGGTCTGCTGAATTACACCTGCCTGCCACGAGGTGGGTTTAAAAAAACAAACAGTAATGCTCCATGGGACCAAATACAAAGTAAGTTTTGCAGGTATCTGACAGTGTTGCAGCACTCAGCAGAAGTCACAATAAGGCTGGTGAAACCTGGAGCTTGCAGACATGTCCACCTGTCATCAAGTCAACATTACTTTCAATATCTTGGTCCCGTTTGCTAATCAGATCTGACTTGAAGTGTAAGAGGCTAGGGAGTCCTCTCTAAAGCTAGGTTAAAGCGTAGCTAATGCCCTGAGTCAGAAAGGTGGATTATTAACTTTTTATACAAATGGCGTCACAAATGGCTATGACACCAGAAGGGACAAGGTTGATGAAGCCAGTTATAAGGAAGCAATACCCCCACCCACCTTGTGCATTACTTCAAACATATACCTGAGCTAATAAGCAATAATCTATAGTTTTGGTAGCTTATGGGTCTGCAGCAGCTTCACAGTAAAAGTGTTGCATCATTTCAAAGCAAGTCATAAAGCAGAGTTCCTTTTAATATGTCTTTTTGCTGATAAGCAACTGCAAGTATGTGACACACACACAGGTGTTTCATCAGGAATATATGAAGCATTGCTTGATTAAAACGTTTATTTTTTTTTTAAAGCTAAATCAATATTTGTAGTGTCCTTTTCTCCACAGATGAGAACAGGATGTTACTGAATGCATATCTGGGTGTATTACTAATGTAATGCACAGTGCCAGATTTCATTCATTCATTTTCAGGGTCTGCACTCAGTTTTCAGTTTATCATGTAAAACTAATATAGCTAAGACTAATGCAGTCTAATACAACAGTCCTGCAATAAATCCTACCTTCATTAAGGTTATAATGTTAAGATTTAATTGAAGCTCTTTTAGAGAGGTGTTGATTCAACTGTATACTAATTTTAGAGGCTGTAGTTTGAGAGGTGTTTGTAATATTTAGTCTCCAAATTACCATAAAGTTGATCCAACACCTCTCTGAAACATTTTCAACAAAATCTGAATGTTATAACGTTCACGAAGAGAAGATTTATTGCAGGACTGCTGGGCAGATTATTTTCTCAATGAATTATCTGGTCTATAAAATGCCAGAAAATAGTGAAAAAAATCACAATTTCCTGAATCAAAAGTTGACCTCTTCACATTGTTTGTCTTGTCTGAATAACAGCAGCAGATGAGGAACTGTAACTGACTTACATGATTATTCAATTATTGGAACAGTTGCAGATTAGTTTTGTGGATCGAATAATTAATTGATTAATCAACTTATCGTTTCAGCTCTACAGGAGTGTTTGACTAGTCTGCATTAGCTTCAGATACTATAGCTGTACATAATAAACTTGCATCTGAGTGTATAGGTGCAGCGTGCACACGCATATGATCAGCGGCGTTGCTAGGTGCGCGTCCTGCGTCTCTGACGCGTTAAATTTCGAAAGGACGCAGTAAACTCACTGTTGAGTCCAGGGGATGCACCATGTTTTCCCCCTGATGATTTCTACCGTACATTGTGAACAACAAATTCGTGTTGAAATCATAGACATAAACAGAAGAAACCTCGCTGTCAAAAAAACTTTTTTCTTAATCGTCTGCGCGTATAGGTACTGTATCTCTCGCGCACCAAACGGGAAGCCGCAAACCGGATAGTTACTTTAATAACGACCGAAAAAACTCAAATACCATCTCACACACACGTACTATACATATACGTGTATCTGATCCACCAACCAGCACGTATTTTAGTGAGAAATCTTCATTTTTCAACGTTCGCCTCTCATTCTCACTGTCTTCTCCCCCTAAAATAGCAGAACGGAGGCTGGTAGCAAGTTGAGGCACAAAATCCAAAATATGAAGTACGGAAAGTATGTAAGTACGAATATACAGTTTATCGTTATGGGTTATACTGATGCCAAATTGACGAGAAGACTGTCGACATTTGATGCCTTTTATCTTGTGTTTCTAGAGTTATGTGTTTTTGCGGAAACGTAAGGAATTGTTAATATATCATTTTTCTTAAAGGGAGTTTGGCGTAATATTTACCCCGGAGCGCGTAGGGAGCTTCAGTTTTATTCAAACTGCTAATACTGTATGTAGCCTATATTTTTATTATTTTGTCACCACTACAGAAACACTAGCTAACTGCTAAAGTATGATAAGGTTGTCTGAGTTGACTGCAGTTAGTTATTGGTTTGATTAATGGTTTACAGTCTAATAATGTGTGTTTGTATTGATTATTGACGGTGGCTGATCAGACTAATTATCAGCTAATTGTACTCAGTATGCATAAATGTTGCTCTTTGTGTGCCTGTTAACTACTTAAACTAATTAAACATGATGAGCTTGATGGTTTTATGACTCTGGTGAAACTTGAAAGCTCAGCATTCTCATTGCCCTTTAGCTTCCCCTTTTTAAAATTTATTGACTCAGAAAAAGCTAATATTTCTCTGTATAATATGACCTCCTCTTCCTGTCTGCTGCTGTGTGTCTGCAGTGTATTTTACAGATTAGGGATTTTATTTGTTTAATTTTAAGATACATTTTCAACATACATGAATAACCATAATATATACTTTTATTTTTATATATATATATACTGTTATAATATAACATCAAACACGAGTTTAACACTAGAATTTGTCAAAAAACACACATTTTTATTGGGGACCCACTCAAATGGCCACCTGTGGGTCTAAGGGACTCACTGCATGGAAAACCTATCAACATCACTGTATGAGACAGTGAGACTGTATGACACTGCACATGTTCTCCAGGTCATGCAGCTCTAACACGTGCTGCTGCTAAAGGCATACACCGAAACAACAAAGACATCATGCTCACACTTATCAAAATTGTGCATATTGTTACATGACACATTTATGCTTTCGCTCTTCTTATAGTAAAATGTGTGTGAAGGAGCTGCAGCCATGAAGGCAGTATGAAGTCTAACTGTGCTGTTGAATCATCTACAGGGACGCAGTTCTGTAGCTGACTGGAACCTCTGACCCCACTGTAGAGAGGCTGCAGACTAAAAGAGCTTTACTGCAGTGATAAATTCAGTTCAGTATCACACACAGTTGGTTAGACAGAGCATTCCTATGTTGAGAGGAAGACCTGCCTGTTTCAAGGTTGGTAGTGTGGGGGAGAGGAAACTGTGGGTAGCTTCTGTTTCACTGAGACGTGTTTTCTAGTAGAACGTCTTAAGTGAATGGGTAGTCTCGTTTTCAGGCTGGTTCCTCTGAGACACTGAGCAGCACATGTACTTTTAAACGTTGTCCTAAAACCTTGGAAGTCATTTCTGACTGTTACTCTTTTCTAACTTCTGTGTGCTGTTTTAAAAAAAGAAGGAAAAAAAGATTTTAAAAAAGCAGCCTACGTCAGCCCAGAGTAATGTCAACTTTACTCCAGCACGGCTGTTGGGTTGCGTGTGACCTACGACTCTTCTTTTAACCAGATCTAGTCACCATGACCTTGAGACTGACTCAGGAAGAGATGAGCTGCTCTCAGCCTCCCCCTCCTGGGGGAAATACTCTGAAGTAAACTGTCACTGTTTCATTGAACAGATGTTAGGCTCAATCCCTTTTCCAGTGCTCTTTTTGTAACGCAAATCTGTTTATTAGGTACACCTAGATAAAACTAATGCAGTCTAATACAACAGCTCTGCAAGAAATCCTTCATTCATGAAGGTTGAAGTGATCAGTTTTTGTAGAAAGTATTTTAGAGAGGTGTTAAATCAACTTTATAGTGATTTTGGAGGTGTTTTTGTCCAACCCATATACTGTATATTAGTAAGGATAGACTAAATATTAGAAACACCTGCCAGTAAAACACAGTACAGTTAACCAGCATCACAAACTACAGTCTTTAAAATGTTCATAAAGTTGAATCACCACCTTTCTAGAATAGTTTGAACAAAAACTGAACATTATAACCCTAATGAAGATAGTCTTTGTTGCAGGGCTGTTGATGTTAATGATCTGATACATTGTGTCTGAAGTATCTAATCTAATGGTTTTGACCCTGGGACATGGTCAGTGTAGAAGGTCAGGTCAGAAAGTCAGACCCTAAAAGGATTAGGATTAGCACATACAAAACGGTACTCCTGAACATTAACCTCACTCAGGTTAGGGACTGTTTTATATTTGTCACCTTACCTTCATCATATTCTGTTATCACAGTGCTTGACATTTAAGGGATCTAGCAGTTAAAGAGCACACGCTGGATTGAAGCCCGTGGCCTTTGCTTGCTTCAGGTATTTGGTTTTGGCAGAGTTCTTATTGCCGTGTGCTGTTATTTTTAGGCTGCTCCTCCTGTCCAGTTGTTTTTTCCCCCTGGCTGGTTCTTAATAGACATGAAACATTTTTCAGAAAGCACATTATTTCAGTGAGTGGTCAGATTGTGTAGTAGATCCACGCAGCTGGCCACCAGAGTCAAACTCTGATGAGAACTTGACTTCCTCACCTACTGCCCTAGTTGCCTTGGCAAACACATGCCTGGACTGTGACCAACGAAAATCGGCATGACTTGCACAAATGGAAGGCTGTCAGTATCAATGGCTCAAAGGGATACAACACAATGTAAGCACAATTCACATTGGGAAAGATAGAGGGAAAAGTTTTGCCCAAATAGTTATTTAATGTCATTGTTTCCATTTCCCCTTTTCATTTGATAACATTGTGTGAAGTCGCAGGCAGCAGGACATGTTTGTTTCTCTGCAGTTCCAGCATGTTGAATGCTCGCTGATGCTATTATAGCATTATCAGGGAACATATAAATAAGTTTGTAGCAATAGCATGATTGTCCTATCACTGACTTGCTGCTCCCCACTGAATGTTAGTATGTCCAGCATGTTAAAACAGTTGCTCACTAAGCCAAGGCTGCATTATATACATTCTTACTACTAGTGTACAAGGCTAGCATTTATACAGTTACGTTGTTGTACATGAAACATGATAACTCTGTCTAGCATGCCATTTTGTAGCTCAGTATAGAATTTAAATACTGGTTTAGATACACTAATGGTTGGTCCTACAGCTGTGTGATCGTCTCTTCATGGGAAGATGAATTCCCCTAATAAACACAAAATGTGTTTTGTGACATGTTGCCAGATCCCTTCATAGCTAAAAACAGTTTCTGGAGATTCACAATATGAGTTGTTAGCAGAGACACCCTTCTCCACCATTTTCTTAGATTAATATGGGGTATATGACATGAAAATCAATTTGTATTTTGTTTCAGCAAAAAAAAAAAAACACAACTAGAGCTGAAACAATTAATCGATTAGTCAGTCAAGAGAAACTAATTCTGCAACTATACTGATAATCAAATAATTGATTAGTTGCCATTTTCAAAGCAGAAATGCCAAGCAGTTCCTGCTTCTAGCTTCTCAGTCGTGAAGATTTCCTTGTTTTCTTTGTCTTATGTGATAGTAAATTCTGTCTGATAAATCAAGACATTTAAAGATGTCATCTTGCACTTTTGGAAATTGTGTTTTGTTTTTGTTTTTATTTTTGTTTTTTAGCACTTTCTGACATTTTATTGACCAAATGATTAATTGAGAAAATGGTCGATAGATTCATCAATAAAGAAAATAATCGTTAACTACATTAGAAGGATGGGCAATATGGATAAAAGCTATGCAATTTTATATATTGCAAATGCAAGATGAAAAACTTTTTGGGATAAAAAAAATAAACTGTGTATGACTGTCTTTGGTTAATGCAGTGAATTAAATACCTAAATTAAATCAAGGCACTTTATCACATTGATGAAAACGTACTGTAAATCCTTTATTGCCATAAAACAATCCTGCAAAGATTTGCAACACTGCCTGCAATGGCCTTGCTGTCGGTATTGCAAAATCCATATTGTCTCACAGTATACAAGTATATTATCATGTCATTCAAGTCCACCCCACAGCAGTTTAACCTAAACAGTATAAATCTGGACAAAATCCACTCCCCCCAGTGTTGTGGTTGACAATGAGCAACTGAGTTTTTATAATGTTAAATGTTGATTTTATTTGTTGCATCATTTGTAATGTCACAGAGTGACTGTGGACGTGTGTTTTTCATAAGGAAGTTGACCTAAATCTTAAAGCTCTATAGAGTAAGTAGGCTAGAGGAAGTCATGTGGTCCTCTGAGTGTCGGAGCCGGCTGTACGTTATGCTGTAGGCTGGACGAGCCGCTCGTTCCTTCCAACTACAAAACCAGCATGCCCGAGGCAGCACCTTGCATGCAACATTTTTCCTGCTTATTGTTTTACCATCATACAGTAAACGTTAAATGTAATAGTTTTGGAGTTAGTCAGAGCACAGGCTCACCCAGCAGGTCGAGTATAAGCCAGTCCTTTCTGAAGCTCCTTTGTCATCCATCTGTGGGTTTCTAATGATGCTCATAATATCTTTTTATTATAATCTAATGTATGTGTGACATACCAGAGAGAGATAAATGAAGGCCGGTAGTTGGATGTGACATGGTTGTAATATGTTTCAGATAATTTACAGAAGCATAATCTGAACCGGTGCTCACTAGCAAAGTGAAGCATTTAAAATAATTTGATTAAATATGTTTTATTCTAACTTTCAGCACATTTTTATCTCTCCGTTTACTATGCCGTGACTGTGTAAGCAGGACCTGGCCGTGATCCAAGTGGAGCTTTGAGAAAGAGGACTTCTGTTTTTGACTGTTCGCAGCTGTAGCATTGAAGACAGGGAGGAATTATGGTGGGTGGAGCATGACATTTAAAATAATTGTGCATTTAAAAAACTATTTGTGAAGTGATTAAGATAGTTTGTATTGCATCAATTCAATACAAAATGTTTTTGAAAGATATCAATGAAATAATTGATCACAGTTAGCCACTTTAATAAGTATAATTGTTTTTGTGTTTCTATACAGAATGAGAGGGGGCTGTAAGCTGATGGTTGATATACTGTAGAGCTTTTCTTACCAGTTTCTAGTACTGGCAAAGCAACAACTTTTACTTAAAATGGCTTTTATATATTGAGTTTTTCAAGTGATAATTTTTTGCTGTGCTCAATCTTCTACCACTGGCAACAAGAAAGTATCAGTGACTGATCCAATTACAGAATGAGCTCACTTGGCTCACACACAGGCACGATGGAGCCATTCAGTCAGACTGAGCAGTCGCCAAGAAGTTACTGCACAAAACAAACAGTACTGTAGATATCTGCTCTCTTAGTTCTTGTTGTATATGAATATAACACTGAAAAACACACTGACTGCAGGACAGTTTTAAAGATGAGTTGATGCTCTGAGTCTGAGTCAAATGTGCCGGCTTATCCTATGTGATTTTATGACTTGTCCGAGTGAGAGTGAAGAGTAGAAACAGCAGGCTTGTTTGTTAGTGGATCCCAGCATTGAGTTTATTGCAGATGACGCTTTAAGCAGCTCACAGAATTCAGCCTATTTATCTTTTAGCGTTTATCTTTTGTTTGTCAGTGGGAGACACCAGTAGAGTGTGCTGAAATCGACGACTTTACACAATCCCCTTTAGAGTATTTGCGTAATGATTCCAGAATCTGTGCTTGTGTTTCTGCTACAACATGTTGAGGGTGAAGCTGCTGTATATGTCCCGCTATTGTTTACAGCCTACAGTAAAGAAGAAAAGAATAAACTAGGTCATTACTTTAAACAGGGATTTCCTCTGGAGGCAGCACCACCGTCTGACAGATAAAACTGTGACCTATCCCGGGCTAGGGCCTGAACTGTCTTGGTTCCCACACTCCCCTGGGCTATAAGGTGTCCATCCCAACTGTTTGTACTCATGTTTGGATAAGCATCTTTTCTGTGAAGTCAGCAGACCCCTCGCAGCTTTTCCTTTTTTGCTCCACCCCAGTTCATGGCTCACATCTGTGTGGGAACCAGGGATGCACTGATTGATAGTATCCTAGTAATCAGTGTATCCTTCCAAGTGATCAGGTCAACACGAGGTGAGAATTATCATCAAGTTCTGTTGTGATGGAGTTGTTTGATGACGCAACTCCCCTCTTTCAAAACCCCTCTTTCAAAAAAGAGGAAAATGCCTGTTGAGGTATGTAGTGCTGGTGAAACAATTATTCAATTAATGAATTAGTCGATCAACAGAAAATAAACCAACAACAATTTTTATACCCAATTATTCATTTAAGTAATTTATCAAACAAAAAATGTCAAACGTTCTCTGGTTCCAGCTTTTTTCTTTGTATCATATGGACTGGTGATCAAACAAAACAAGCAATTTGGTCTTTGGCACCTTGTGGTCTAGGAACTAGTGATTACCATTTTTGACTGTTTTATAACATTTTATAGACTAAACAATTAATCACTAAATTAAAGGTTATCAGCAGATAAATTGATAATCTAAATGGTTGTTAATTGCATCCCTACAAATATGTCTACATAAGTATTTCAGTTATCTGGCTGTCTCAACAAAGGTCGCAAAGAGAAATATATTTTTCTAGCATGGCTTCACAGGAAATGTTCGTATTATTTGTCCACCACAATTTGAAAGATTCCAAATATTAGTGTATTAAAGCTCCACTAAGCAACTTTTTTTTTTTGTAATAACATTGGATCATATTTCTCTGGAAGGAAAGTTTGTATCATGGGTAATACAATACACACCCCTGCCACAATTTTTACGCTGCTCCACCGATCTACAGTTGGTGATGGTAACACGCCAACAACCATATTATGTTACGTATTATGTTCTTACATTTTATGTGTTTTTGTGTGTATGTTTTATTTAGAAGGAAATGCATTAAACGTGTTTGTGAGATCTCAATGATTCACACAATGAGTTTTGGTAAGAAACACTGAATGTAAACTTTTATTTGTTGACAAGAAAACTCCACAGAGCACCCTTTTAAGTTAATGGTATGTTGTGGTTTGTTTATTTATTCCTGCTTAATGCAGCTGAAACTGAAGTTTTGGTCACACATGCATGGGAACAGTGGGCTTGTAACAGGTGGATGGTTGATAGTTAGCTTGAATCAATGGTAACCCTTAGGTAGCATCTACATCGGCTGGAGCTGGAGCTCGTGGGTGTTAGCGGCACAGGTGTTGAAGTTAGTTATCTACAAGGTTGGTGGTTTGATCCTTAGACGACTCCTGTCTTTATTTCTTAATGTCCTTGAGCAAGTCACTGAACCCCAAACTGCTCCCGATGAGCAGAGTAGTGCCTTGCATGGCAGCTCCACCACCGTGATTATGAAACAGCCTAAGGTTAAAAGCTGTATATAAGTTCAGTCACTTTACCGTTTATTGTGTGACTGATGGAGGTGGCAGATTGATAGGATGAATACAGTACAGGGAGAGTTTGTAGTGCTTATCTTTATACTTTATGTTGGTGTAAAATGTCAACTTTTCTTGATTTTTGTCTGCTTAATGTAAATACTAATGATAATAACATACCAAAATAGTTTTAACACATACATTCTCTACAATATAAAGGTGATGATTATGATACAGTACATGCATAACAAATAATGGAAGTGAAATGGAGAAGCATTTCTACCTTTTAATCACTCACTTCCCTCTGGAAATAGGCCATAAGAAGGCCGGTAAAAACGTTTTTGAAGCTTGCCCTTTCTGTCTGATCAAATTCCTCTTCACCCACATGAGTGACAACAGGGCTGTTTCTTCACTTGTACACCACTTGGCACAGCTTTATAAATTCATTTGATTTCATAATGGAATTTTCATTATTTATGATTCTGTGGCAGTCGTGACAAAACTGCAAGCGCACCACAAATGGCCCTATGAAGCAGAAACACTGAGGTTTTCTCTAGGTTCCACAAAATCCTTCACATACACACATTTTTGTCCTACCTAAAACTGCACACACAACTATTAGTCGTCTTTGACATCAAAAACACTAATTGTGTAAAAAGCATCATTATTCGATGCTATGGCAGTTGGCTCGGAGTTATTGTGCATGCCTGCTGAGCGCTGTTTTGGGTTTTTTTCTGCTGCTTTTTCCACTGACTGCACTGAAGTGTCAGTTCAAGCTTTTCCCATTTCCCACAGAAGCTGTTGTGTTCTAACATGCAAGGTGGTCACTGTGTCTCCTGTCATTTACTTTCTAGTTATTTTGTTATTTTAATACAACAGATTATTTAGATAAAGTAATGGAATGGCAAACCCACTGCATGACTGATTTAAATTGATATTAGCCAATGAATTGTGTTTACTGCCAGCAGCTGAACTTAGTCACCTGTGTGCAATTACCAGGTTAACATTGGTGGTATGAATACTTTAATATTTCAATTTTAACTTAATAACCTCCTTAGCTATTTTTAATTAAATGTAAGCTTTTGGTTTACTTTTGGTTTTACTTCAGTATTTGGTTTACATTAATATTACTATAGAAACACTTAAACACAATCAAATCCTTGAACTGAACTGCATACAAGAATAAAAATAGAACATTTAGAAGAGCAAAAGTGTATGTTTTAGTTTAGTAAATCTGTGGGTCTAGCCTCACATAATTAATGTTAGTCTTGTTTTTGCTTGTCCCATCCAGTTCAAGTTTGATTTATTTGAGGTTTGAGTTGCAGTTGTCTGAGACAAATTGAGAATGAGAAAGAAAAATAAACAGTAGCGCACGACTGTCGTGGAACAGATTAGTCTCTCCCACACAGAGGGATCCTCTGTCTATAATCTTGTCCTTAGATATCAAGGGATTAAGTCAGATATATTTATTATAATTATTGATTTATTGTAGATGCCCAACAAAAACTGATTATGGTCAAGAATAACTTCTCAAACAAGTTTGTTTTAATGAAAAATTATAATATTTCACAAAATTTTTAATAACTGATGTAGTAGCTCGGTAGCAGATACAGACTGTTGGTGGTTGTGATGTCATGATGCTCCCTTAAATTGTTTATCTGTGGCATAAAGTTTGCCTTTCATTTGGCCTTGTGATCTAGTTGCAAGACCTCTGCTTCTCTCTCGTTGACTCTTTGCCTGTAAATGCAAGTCGGCCTCTGAAGCCGTGCCTGCGGAATATAAATAAATGGCATGGCGGGCGAGGTCAACCTCCTAATGAGAGCCACAGAGGAGCGAGGAAGAATAAGTGGCTTAGAAGAAAGGAAACTTAAATAGGAATAAAGGTCAGAGATGAAGATGGCAGGGAAGAAAACCCTCCTGCAGTGTAGAAGTGGGATGGAGAAATAATTTTTGACACTTCAGGAATATTAAGGATTAACATGCATGAGCATATACACTAGTAAATACATACCTTTTTATTGTGCAGAATCAGTGATTTCCCTCCATGTTTTGCCAGTACAAACTGCTGCGCACTGATTCTGTCTGTGTGGCTATTCCTACTGTGGTGTCTCTTCTACTGTGTTTCAGCTTGCTTGGTCGTCATGACCAGAACACATGACAGGCAAACTGGAGTTAAATAGCACTTCATACAAGGTTGGCATTTGCAGATACTAGCTGATCTGCATTCCATTTGCATGTTTTTTCTGTGAATAATTGGTGTACACTCTCTTTTGTGTACGGCGTCAGTGTGATATGTGTTTTATTTAGGCTTTTGCTGCTCCTTATTTTTTCAAGTAACATTATTTCTCTGAAATCCGCACTCTACTACTCCATTTGAAAACCTTTTGTTTAAGTTTTGAGAGGTGCTAGCTGGCCAAATGGGGTATTCATCAGGAAACCAAACTTTTGTGAACAACTTGTATATTTTCGTACGACCTTACCTGGCATGCTCACAGGTGCATAATTGAGCTTGTGCAGGAGTTAAGCTTTCTTGCAGAAGATGAAGCTTTATATAATTTCTACAGGAAAGGAAAGGCAGAACAGCTGTGTCTGAGTGCCAAAGCTCTCACACCTTCAGTCAGCCCACACACACGCACACACTCCACCCTCACACATCTGAATCGACACAAACACGCTTTTCCTAGAAGAGAATGTTTACCCATCCCCAGCCTTGCAGCGTGAGCCAAGCAGTTAAGGGTGGGAGGGGTGACATAGCCGAGGATCAGCCAACCTTCCTCACGCTCTGCACGTAGCACGACCATTAAATACTGCTCCCTCTGGAGGGAGGCCAGGAGTCAAAGTTTACAGCAGTTCACTCTTCTCTTCTGCTCCAGCCCCACCCCTCTGCTTTCTCTGTCTGTGCCCCCTCTCCCCCTTTCTCCCTCCCCCTCTTTTACACACACACACACACACATGCTTACTGTATTACGTCTTACTGACAGGAAGCCCTTTTGTCAGTTTGTGTGCCCCTCACCCGCCTTGATTCCCAGCAGCTGTTTTGTCTGAGACCCACCCTTTTTTCTTTTTTTTTTTTTATCGATAAAGTTGGTTCGTGCAGCCGGAGCGAGACTCCCCACCCCCCTCATCTTTATGTTGGCGTTTTGTTGTTTTTCAGCTTTGAAGGCCCTGATACTGTGCATTCCAGTGGTAACCTGCATCACTCAAAAGATGTGAGCACAATGTGGACTGACGCAGGCAACTACGGTCAGATGAGCAGGAAAATAAGATTCAGACGTATGTGTGATGTGGAGGATTTTTTTTTTTCACTCTCACTGAGCATTGCAAGACTTGGAAAGAATTTGCATGTAAAGATTTTGCAATGCAGTCACTATATGGCACAATAAAATTAATCTTTCCAGAAGTACGTGCACCGACAGGCTTACATAGTCTTAATTCAGTGATTCTATTCAACTCCTTGGAAGTTCAGATATTTTGAAATATAGCATATCCTATAATTTCTCTGTGGTCAGGATAGCTTTTCAAGATTCAAACATAGAAAGTCTGACATTATTTCACTTGGCACAAGACCAAGTGAAGGAGTTTAGTCTGCTGTGAGTGTTTTATAATAATGTTGCTATGGTTTACGTTGATCCAAGTGGATGGAAGAATGTGGAGGAACTTGCCTTTTGTTTGTCATATCACTGCTTAGACACGGTGTATGAGGGCTGAATCTGCCCTCTGCATTTGTGCACGTTCACTGCTCACCTCAGCTCCTCTTTCAAGTCAGAAAACACATTGCATGATGTCCCAAAAGTGTTGGTTGTAATTTCCAGTTCTTATGGTATGATATGATATACTATATGCAGTCTGATATCACAGGCAGTGTAAGGCAGTGTTTTAAGATGAAGACAGATGGATTTTTTTTTTTTTTTTTACGTTTCAAAATTTATATCATGTCTTCCACGGAAGTCTTATTTTTAAGTGTTTTTCTCACAGTCTTCCCAGCAGTGTGCAAGTCACCACTTGTGTGTGTCTTATTCCCGAGGGACTTTCTATACTGTGAGTGTGTTCGCTCGCTGTTTACACCAAGAAGTTTACAAGAGCTCATAGGGGTTCACTGCCAACACCCAAGCAGATCATGTGAGGCTTAATAGAGCAGGAAAAGGCAAGGGGAAGTTGACATGCAGCACGATATCTCCGGTTTATTTTCTCTCTAGTAGTAAAGTTTATAATGAGGCAGCTGTGTTGTAAGCAGCCACTGCTTGTATCAGTCTTGGACCAGGTGAGGCAAGGACAATGTGACCATTTGCTGCATCCACATCACAGGCCAACAAGGGCAATCTGAGCTGCTTCCACAGGCCCGGTTCTGACTGACTGGATTCGCACTGGCAGTTGCATTTGCATGACACACACAATTTTAATGCAGCCCTGACTGTTTCTTCTTAATGTTCATGCAGTACTTCTGTTGACTTGTTTAAGAGATCTAGACATCGTATGCTTACGTTTGTGCTTCCGTCAAACCGTATTTGCTTTTACTAATCATGCTTTTACATCTTCCTGTCTTCAGGCAATGGTGGCATGTTACCCTGGAAAAGGAACAGGATACGTGCGCCATGTGGATAACCCCAACGGTGATGGACGGTGTGTCACATGCATATATTACCTTAATAAAGATTGGACTGCCAAGGTATGTGAGTGATGTGTGGAGAAAATAATGTTCATAAGTACTAGATGATGATTATTCCAATTTGAACTTTATTAAATTCTCTTGTTTCTACATTGATTCAATTGTGATTAGAAATTATCACTGAAAGAACCATCAATATAATTATAAATAATTAGCAAAAAGGCCATGTGTCTGGTCTTCATATTCCAGTTGGACTTCCTGCCACAAGCATAGTCAGCACAGTTCTTGTCTCCATGAGAGGGTCGTCACCCTCTATCCTGGTTTATTCCACACTCCACACCCAAGCAGAGTCAGTGGTAGAGGTTACGTGTCAGTACGTGCTGTTCGGCCACTTTCCCAGTTTATAATCCCATTAGAGATCCTACTAATGCAGCCACACCCAATCAGGGAGGAGAGCGCCCCCATGCTACTTTCCACACATCCAATGTTCCTCCTGCAGGAAAGTTTATTCATGGACCGACAGAACAAAGAGGTGTTACTACAGTGAACTTTGAGCATTATTTGTTTGGGTTTTACTGAAAGAATATTCATATAAAGGGGAAATATATTAAGTTTGAAAAAGCCTTTGACCCTTTCTTTCACTGGCAGTATTGTCCTGTGTGGCAGAGCTGTCTCACCTGGTGCTCAAAGCAACCACCTGCCCCAGGTCTGACTTAAAAACTTGAATACAGGCATGCTTTCAGTCACAGTGCAGATTCAACGACTTCTATAACATTTTTTAGAAGCTCAGCAGATGTCATGGGGTAAAAAATGCCAAATCCGTCCTCTCAAATTACTTCATTCATGCTCTCAAATTAACAATTAATTTGCATGAATGAATATAACATAAAATTATACAATATTGTATATACAGCATTTTACCATATATTTAAGGGATGCCAAAGATATTACAACTTTGTTTAACCAGTAAAATAAAATATATGTAGGTGCATTCCGACATCTTCACTTTTTTCACATTTTGTTATGTTGCAGCCGTATGCCAAAATCATTTAAATAAATTTTTTCTCATTAATCTACACTCAATACCTCCATAATGACAAAGCAAAAACAGGACTTTAGAACTTTTTGCAAATTTATTAAAAAGAGTAAAAGTATTAAGACCTTTAACTCAGTACTTAGTTGAAGCATCTTTGGCAGCATTACAGCCTCAAGTCTTCTTGGGTATGACACGACAAGCTTGCATACCTGGATTTGGGGATTTTCTGCTATTCTTCTCTACAGAACCTCTAAAGCTCAAGGACAATGACAGAGTTGTCCCTAATGCCTGGTGCACGCTAGAGAATTTTTAAATCTTAACAGATTTTAAAAACATGGGAGACCACAAACATAAAGACAATTTTAACCAATTTTTTTATATTTTAGTCTTAAGAACGCACACCAGACCATTCAGTCAGGACGTAGGACCACACACTAAACAATTTCAGTGTGGCGATTACAAAGACTTGGGATCTCACAGAAACTCGCGTGATCAAACGTGACTTCGGGGGGTGGGGGGGCACACACATGAGAGCAGAGACTGTTTCTGTTGAGACAAGCTTATGAATTGACAGCGCAGTGCACCGCTCTCTTTTAAAAAGTCAACCTATCTCACCCAGCAGTTAATCTCTCTCCCTGTAATTAACTGGTCAGCTCGCTCTTATTGGCTATTGCGGGTATCTGCTCAATATTCCATCGCTGTTCTATTCACACTACACACTACTTAAAGTTTAGAAAAAACACCCCCACTGCATGATGCTGCCGCCACCATGCTTCACCATTGGGATGGTATTGCGCAGGTGATGAGTGGTGCCTGGTTTCCTCCAGAGATGATGCCTAGAATTGAGGCCAAATAGTTCACTCTTTGTTTAATCAGACCAGAGAAACTTGTTTCTCACAGTCTGAGAGTCATTTTAAGTGCTTTTTTGCAAACTCCAAGCAGGCTTTCATGTGTCTTTCACTAAGGAGAGGCTTCCATCTGGCCACTGTGCCATAACGCCCAGATTGGAGTGTTGGAATGATGGTTGTCCTTCTGGAAGTTTCTCCCATCTCCATACAGGATCTCTGGAGCTTAGCACAGAGTGACCATCGGGTTCTTGGTCACCGTTCTTACCCAGGCCCTTCTCCCTCGATTGCTCAGTTTGGGCAGGCGGCCAGCTCTAGGAAGAGTCCTGGTTGTTCCAAACATCTTCCATTTAAGAATGATGAAGACCACTGTGCTCTTGGGAAACTTCAATCCAGCAGACATTTTTTGTAGCCTTCTCCAGATCTGTGCCTCGACACAGTCCAGTCTGTGAGCTAAGCAGGCCGTTCCTTCGACCTCATGGCTTGGTTTTTGCTTTGATATGCATTGTCAGCTGTGAGACTTTATATAGACAGGTGGGTGCCTTTTCAAATCAAGTCCAGTTATCAATTGAATTTACGACATGTGGACTCCAATCAAGGTGTACAAACATCTCAAAGATGATCAAGAGAAATGGGAGGCATCTGAGCTACCTGTCATAGCAAAGAGTCTGAATACTTATGTCAATGTGATTTCAGTGTTTTCTTTTTAATAAATTTGAAAAAAAATTCTAAAGTCCCGTTTTTGCTTTGTCATTATGGGGTATTGAGTGTAGATTAATGAGGAGAAAAAATCATTTAAATGATTTTAGCATATGGCTGCAACATAACAAAATGTGAAAAAAGTGAAGGGGTCTGAATACTTTCTGAATGCACTGTATGTATCTCCATCCAAAATCAAAACAAAACTGCATTAAACCCAATCACCTCATTAGATTAGATTGTCCATAGCCTGACAGCTTTCACTGTTTATCTTGCACTGCATTAGGCTACACAATATTCAGTGGTGTGCAAAACAGTTTGCCCCCTTCCTGATTTCTTATTTTTTTGCTTTGTTTGTCACACCTAAATGTTTCACATCATCAAACAAATTTAAATATTAGTCAAAGATAACAAGTAAACACAAAATGCAGTTTTTAAATGAAGGTTATTATTAAGGGAAAACAAAATCCAAACCTACATGGCCCTGTGTGGAAAAAGTGATTGCCCCCTAAACCTAATAACTGGTTGGGCCACCCTTAGCAGCAACAACTGCAATCAAGCGTTTGCGATAACTTGCAATGAGTCTTTTACAGCGCCGTTGAGGAATTTTGGCCCACTCATCTTAGCGGAATTGTTGTAATTCAGCCACATTGGAGGGTTTTCGAGCATGAACTGCCTTTTTTAAGGTCATGCCACAGCATCTCAATAGGATTCAGGTCAGAACTTTGACTAGGCCACTCCAAAGTCTGTCAGCCTCACTAGAATGCTGTATCAAATTCACATCTGAATCCAAATAAAGTTTGGCTATTATGCAACAGATGTTGAATAAACTTTCAACAGTTTGCTCAACTTATCCCCACTAGGCCACTCCAAAGTCTTAATTTTTTTCTTCTTCAGTCATTCAGAGACCCCACAACAACATCCAAAGAACTGCAGGCCTCGTTTGCCTCAGTTAAGGTCAGTGTTCATGACTCCACCATAAGAAAGAGACTGGTCAAAAATGGCCTGCATGGCAGAGTTCCAAGACGAAAACCACTGCTGAGCAAAAAGTCTCGTCTCATTTTTGCCAGAAAACATCTTGATGATCCCCAAGACTTTTGGAAAAATACTCTGTGGACAGACGAGACAAAAGTTGAACTTTATGGAAGGTGTATATCCCATTACATCTGGTGTAAAAGTAACACCGCATTTTAGAAAAAGAACATCATACCAACAGTAAAATATGGTGGTGGTAGTGTGATGGTCTGGGGCTGTTTTGCTGCTTCAGGACCTAGAAGACTTGCTGTGATAAATGGAACCATGAATTCTGCTGTCTACCAAAAACTCGGAGAACGTCCGGCCATCTGTTCGTGACCTCAAGCTGAAGCGAACTTAGGTTCTGCAGCAGGACAATGATCCAAAACACACCAGCAAGACCACCTCTGAATGGCTGAAGAAGAACAAAATGAAGACCTTGGAGTGGCCTAGTCATAGTCCTGACCTGAATCCTATTGAGATGCTTTGGCATGACCTTAAAAACCCTCCAATGTAGCTGAATGACAACAATTCTGCAAAGATGAGTGGGCCAAAATTCCTCCACAGCGCTGTAAAAGACTCATTGCAAGTTATCGCAAACGCTTGATTGCAGTTGTTGCTGCTAAGGGTGGCCCAACCAGTTATTAGGTTTAGGGGGCAATCACTTTTTCACACAGGGCCATGTAGGGCCATGTAGGTTTGTAGATTTTGTTTTCCCTTAATAATAACAACCTTCATTTAAAAACTGCATTTTGTGTTTACTTGTTATCTTTGACTAATATTTAAATTTGCACACCACTGTATAGTATGTGCAGCTAACTGAGAGCTGCCAAAACTGGCCAGTATTGCTAAAACAGCAATCATTGTAGCATCCCAACTGTTTAAGAAAGGGTGTCCAGTGGAATGCCATAATTAATGCGATAACCTCACCTAATCTAACCTGCCGATGTTAATGTGAAGGGAGGAATTCAAAATTTGAAGGCACCTCGATGCCAAAACGCAGCTGCTAGCCTGCTGCTAATGGTCTGGGTGCTCCTCCCTGACTGACCGTAGCCACAACAACTTGTAACTTCAGTTCCTACTGCCACAGTAAGTTGACATAAATTTGAGAGCAAAAATGAACTAATTTGTTTTTACCCCATGACACCTGCTAGACACATTTTTGTCACAACATGATCCGATAGAAGAAAATGTAGGCTACACTGTAATGTGCATTAAGTGTTTAGCGGTTAATGTTATTGGACAAGTAGTTAAGGAACTCACCACTTGAATATGAGACAGATAAACAGGATGCTGCATAACAGGAAGTAACAACAGTCTATATAATATAAAGCAGCAACTGTAAGGAGGAAGGATGGCTTCCATGCTTCTCTGAGGAGCTGGTGACTTTACAAGACACATAAGTAGACAAGAGATTGTCTTCCAGTCTTCCTCACATACTTGACCTCCAGACCTGCATATGAAAATTACATAATTACAGGAAACTCTGTTTTGCTTCTGGATGCTAGTTTGTGCAATTTGAATGCAGACCATGCATGAGTCTGTCTTCTGCTACTAAACCTAAGAAGACCATTATTAGCTGTCATCAAATAAGCAATAAGGCAAGTTGAATGCATTGATATTGTGGACCTGTCTTCTGCTATGGGAAGGTAGATGAAATAACATAAAACCTACTTTAATAGTACTTTAACTGTGAAGTAAGTGAATCACCATTGCAAACACTACTACTAAGGTTGAGTATTTTGCAGTCTGCTAATGTACTGCATATCCATCATGTCCTGGTTGACTTGTTTCAACCTGTGACTGCTGTTCCCCTTTGTTGATCCAGGTTGGTTTGCATTTGTTATAATGATTTTCAAGATGATTTCCCTTAGCATATTACATAACCAGCAGGTACAGTATGTTTCTTTTTGGACCAATGTACTTGCAAATTGGGCACAAATGATTTGGCCTGTTTGGGGTATATCAGGTGTCTCATGTTGCTACGAAAATATGCACATACAGTTTTTGCTTGTTTATGTGTATACTAACTGTTCCTGTTGCATCAGGTGGGTCATATTGTCCTTTATGTTAATTAACCAAGCTGTTACATGATTTCTGTTATGTTCATGCACAGGCTTCAGTTATTCAAGTGAGCCATGTTATGGAACTGTGTTAAACATGTGAATAATTCCAGTCTGGTCTCTGATTGGCTGTTTATTAGGCGTGTGATGAGCTGTCTTTTATAGAATGTGGTTGCCTGGATACCAGGGCTCCATGTGAGAATGACGTGGCTTTGGAATGTTCAGGTTCAGTTGTTCCAGTTATTTACCCCCAATTTTCAACATCATGTTTCTACAACTGCTTCACTTCTATACAAAATCATTAGGAAACTGCAACTTGTAGGTTTCAAGTTAGCTGTATGTGTACAGTAAATTCAAAATTGATTATAGAATATTTTCAGCTCAGATAACACAGTAAGTCCATACAGTTCATTTCATATAATTGTACGAAGTACTTTCAAGTATCAACACTTAAAAATCATAGACATCTGAGATACTAAAGCGTTTGTTCTATTCTCAAGTCACCTGAAAGACCTGGTGTGGCATCATGTACTTCACTTATGCATGACCAATCACAAATTTAGAATGTTCCAGGTGCACCCAAGTCGCTCTGGTGGGAGAAAAAGATGCAGGCAAGCAAAAATCAAAGTGAAAGGAAATGAATCAGCCACTGGAAATACTTTGCTTTCTGTTAAAAGTACAGATTCTTTACAAAGTATGTTTTAAGGTTTAAACTGTGTGAGTCTGTGTTTAATTCGGCGTGTATCTGATCCACCAACCAGCATGCATTTTAGTGAGAAATCTTAATTTTTGAAATGTTTGCCTCTCATTCTCATGGTCTTTTCCCATTAAAATAGCAGAACAGATCACTGCATAACATTTTTGCTGCACTAAAATGTATAATATCCATCTATTTTCTTTTTGAAATTTTATTTGGGAGCGTTTCCCAGCATGCATTGGGCGAGAGACCAGGACAGGAGACACATTCACACCACTCTTTAGTAATCATTACAGTATTAAGCAATCAGTAAACATCATTCCTGTCATTTCTGCCATAACTATCCAGCCTTAACATATGACATGAATGAAATTGATGATAGTAACACCAGCATCTTGCAATGTGAGGAAGTTGCAGTTATTGTCTCTAACTCGTGGTCCATCTGAATTCACCAACAGTTCAACTATAAATAAAGTGTTAACAAATATTATGCCAGTATGAGCCCTCCTGATTTTCAAGAATCTTTGTTGTGAATGATAAGCATTCTTACTGGTATCTGTGGGTACACCATGTGACTTCCTTTTGTAAAAAGTGCTCTCAGCAGGCATGGGGGTGTCAGGTTTGCCTGGATTTTATTTAACTTGGATAGGGTGACATCAAAAACCTTTTTGTTGGATTCACTGTTTCCTCCACCCACTAGAAACACAACTCTCATAAATTATCTCAATATTAGTCTTTCCATAACCTTTTACCATCCGCTGTTCTGTGTGTGGGCAGTAGCACTTTGCAGAGCTTTCAGTCTACTAGTACTGATGTAAATTTACGTAAATATGAACATGCAATATATGTATGTTTAGATAAGGATGTTGCCAAGTCATTTTATTTATACAGCCCAAAATCACAAATTTACCTGGAAGGCTTGTCTTTTCTGTCATTTTCAAATCTTCCAGTTACAATGCTGACAACTGAAACCTTAAAATAATGATGTCTCCCCGGCGAGTGGATGTTAGTTATCATCCTTAAGATGTCAGCCCCGGTTGATTTGATGACACTCACGGTTACCATGGTAACAGCAAGTGCAGTTTAATAGTACAGCAAACTCTTGTTGAGCAGCTACTTTGTCAGAAATACAACAGAAGAACAACTGATGTATCTGTTAACAGTCAGTCAATAATAATTGCAAGTGCGATCATTTCATGCTGCGCATGGTGCAAGTGCTTTTTTCACACAACAGCAGGATACAGTAACAGGAGTTGGTTACCTTGCTGAGGAGTTGGAGGTGTATGGAAAGCCAAGTGGACCATAAAAATCTCAGAAATGTAGTGTACCATTCAACAGGCACGTTACAGAAACGCCTGCCGAGGCTACAATTGTTACCTGTCGAGGCAGCAATTGCAGCCTCACCAAGGGGTCCATTTTAGCCTCAACTCAACTCAAAGAAATAACTGCCCAATGTGGAACTCCAACACCAGTCTCCAGCACCAAAGGTCAGCCTTCTAACACTGAGCTATCTGTGTTGGGAAAATGTAATGGGAGATATCAGTGGAGAGAGTGAAATATGTGATCAAAGACCAAAGTACGTTTTAACCGTGCGAGCAGAAACCAGAAATGGCACAAATTCAAATTGATTTCTTGTTCCGTTCTTTCTGACAAAATAAATTTACCACTCAATGTTTTGTTTTCATATATATCAATCGATCCATAACTTCACAGTAACCTTACAGTAAAATTAGCATTTAATTTTGCACTACTTGCACCATGTCTACCTCACATGTAGGCCACCGTATGTACAATATAAAGAAGTCCCCCACTTTTTATTTAAGTTACTGTTTATAAGTATTGTGTTGTCGATAAGTATGTTTCTGTGCTTTTTATCTTGTCTTAAATGCTCTAAGCTGCTGTAACAGAAAAAAATCCCACTGGAATTAATAAAGTACTCTTAAATGTATTGGCTGCTATGATGGCCTCTAGCCTTTATGATTATAATTGAATAATTTATTATTATGCTCTTACTGATTTCTAGTTAAACGCAGAAATACATTAACTTGAATGATTAAGAAAACATGTTATCAAGACCTTTAACATTAAATAAATACAGAATAAGTGACGAAAAATCATACACTTTGACTAATTTTCTCTTGCTGAAATTGGAAGCATATCTCAATAAACCCCAAAATTCATAACTTTGTAATAGCATTAAATTAGACACATTTATGATTGTGTGTGTGTCGCTACAACTCTAGTTTCCAGAACCAAAGGCTGTTGCTCTTCCACTAAGCTATCTGGTAAAATATCTGGGGAGATATCTGTGGAGAGAGTGAATGTTTATTTCAGATAGCAAAATGCTCAAAAACGCTTTAAATCTATACTTTCTCCTGTGGGATTCCTTTTTTCTTGAAGATACACACAATCATAAATGTGTCTAATTGAATGCTATTACACACACATTATGAATTTTGGGGTTTATTGAGATATGCTTCCAGTTTCAGCAAGAGAGTCAAAGTATATGATATTTTTCCTCACTTCCTCACTCTGTATTTATTTAATGTTAAAGACCCTGATTCAAATGTAATTGTTAAAGACCTTTTCTTAATCAGCTTGATTCAGGTATTGTCTTTCTGTTGAACTAGATTTCAGGTAATGTCTTAATGTGCATGGAGGGGGCTGCCATGGCGCTGGTTGCAGATATGTTTGATGTTCACTTTCGAATAAATTAAATACTGTTTGAATATGTGCGTCAATTGTATATCTAAATATGTGTTGAAACACAGGCAAATATACAGATACTTTTTTTTAATTTTAAACACATACAAGATATTATTTCTTCCCTGAATTTCAAAATCACATCAGGTAAGGTATGTATGGATAGCAGCTACCGACATAATTGTGCTAAATGATAATATATGGGCTACAAAGGTCCATTGCCCCCGTTTTCTTAATTTTCTTCTTCTCGGCAGGCGTTTCTGTAACGCGCCTGTTGGATGGTACACTACATTTCTGAGATGTTTATGGTCCACTTGGCTTTCCATGCAGCCTGTTGCCTATCGGCTCACTGCGGCTGCTCCTTTTCGTTTCATTACTCCCTGCAATATTTAAAACTGCTCCGCTGACAAAAAAAAATGCCATAAATTACTTCTATGAATGATCACAATTGGCACCAACCGCTGTGACAAATATGCTGCCCTGTGTGCCCTGCACATTACCAATGAAAACTATGATATAGATAGGTAATTAATAGATGTAAATACATTGAGTTGCTATTGCAGAAAAAGATAATAAAATAAAAAAAATAATAATAATTAAATAATAAGAGGTGTGTGTGTGTGTGTATATAACTAAAATAAGAGTTGAATAAAAATAGAAACTATACAAGAGCACTTGGAGACAAAATTACAAGGTAAAGTGACAGTGGTGTGATTAATAGCAGCAGTCAGCAAGTCTATCAGTGTACCAGACTAATATATATGATTAAGTAATGGTACTCAGTGTTTGTCTGTATTAATATAGACATATAATAGATATAGAATATAGTACAAAAGTCAATGTAACATATTAACCTAATAGAGTATAATATGTATGGGATATAAGATAAAGGTGAATGTAGTAATATAGTATAACATATAGTATAGTTCAGCAATATAACACGGAATAGAATATCAATTATGATATGGTATAGTGTAGTATATAACAATATATCAACATATATAGCAAAATATATATAATCAGTCCAGCATAGAGACAGTGGAGAGGGAGAGTAGTGTGAGTGTACCAGATCCTGTGGAAAAATGATGAAAAAATAAATATAAATAATAAATACTCTCAAGGGTTTAAAAGGAAACGCATTTCCATGGAAGTCCATGGAGTGGATTGTGGTTAAATGGGATGTACTGCAAATTATAGAACTTTATATTAATGTGCTCTGTATCCAGTGCACAGCAGTGTTCTAAAATAAAACCTGTCCAAACCCGTTCCCACCTAAATGACTGCACTCACTACACTACAGATCAAAAGAATTATTGTATTGTAAGGCATTTTTACTTAATTGGATTTTATAACCATTGTGCATTTTTCTTTGCAAGATTTAAAAAAATAATGTTCAAATGTCAAAGGCCAGTCAGTGTCCATTTTGGGTTACAGCATAGTTTGACTGCAGAGTTTTTAAGTATATCAGCTTGATGTAGGTCAGAAGGTCATGTCCTGCAGGTGAGGGTCATCCTGTGTTCACTCTAATCCATACATCATTTACAGTCCCACACTGAATGTTACCACCAGTTTAGTTATACATGCAGTCAAACAACTGTTATAATCAGCAGCCCTTGAGCTGCTCACGTGTTGCAGGGGGAAAAAAACACTTTTCCTGTCTTCTTTGACCCTATTGTGCTTTATTTAGTTTTGTCACACCACTGGCATTCCCCCTCATTCAAAATAGTATAAATGGGAATTGCATTACTCCGCCGACAAAGGGTGTGAACCTTTTTTGCTCTGCTAGTTTGCGTGTGAAGAGAGGGGCCTATCATATCAGCTGTGTGAGAGTTGAAGCACTATGCTCGCAGCAATCTGCTTTTTCACTCTCCAGGTCCTTTATCCAGCCAGAGCAGTTTTCCTGTGGGTTATTCTTCCTATCCCTCCACAGGAAAGCCGTCCCCCGCTGCTGCTTCCGATCCTGAGCTTTCCTCCTAGCCCTTGGAGTCAGACAACCCTTTTCCTTAACATTCTCGTCCTATGTTGATATTTTAAAAAGCCTCACATATGAACTATATTTAAGTGGATACTTTATATTAGTAATAAATGCGTTTTTTAGGAGACTTAATCTGCTTTCCCTGAATGTTTACCTTTTAATGTGGATGAACACGATAGGATTCAAACCCACAAACGTGATCATTGCAGAGGCTTCACTTAGTGTTTGCTTCCTACAGTCTCTCCTTACCTTCCTGCAATTGCTTTGTCCTGATTTGTTTACATGACTGAGTTGTTTCTTCTTGTTCTGCTCTTCCAGGAACACGGTGGCCTTCTTCGAATCTTCCCAGAAGGAAAGGCCCAGTTTGCCGACATAGAGCCCAAATTTGATCGTCTGCTGCTGTTCTGGTCAGATAGACGGAACCCTCACGAGGTTCAGCCCGCCTTCGCCACCAGGTCAGCATCCAAGTCTGTCCACAGCACATGTTCAGATGATCCGGTCTGTTTCGAAGTGACTCATGGTTCTAATTCTGTCTTCGCAGGTATGCCATCACAGTGTGGTATTTTGACGCAGATGAGCGAGCCAGAGCTAAAGAAAAATACTTAACGGGTAGGTTTTGAAGTATAAACTACACAATCCTGTTTCTATTGTTTCAGGCCCACAGAGTGTTTTTCTGCTCTTTTACATTATCTCTTGTGTGTTTGTGTTTCCTTTGTGTGCAGGTGCAGGAGAAAAAGGAGTTAAGGTTGAACTCGGCAAACCATCAGATCCCAGCTAGTGGGAAGCCTGCATCCCCTACAAACAGCCATTAAGTGCTCTGTCCTAAGAAAGTGGCCTATAGAGAGCATGTGCGTGTGTGTTTTACATGGTAAAACAGCAGACTTTTGCTTGAGTGGGTGGAAGATCCATGCTTATGGAGACAAAACAGAGAAATACACAGTGATTTCTGTTCATTTCCAGCAAACCAGGGCAACCCAGACCTTGAATGTCATGACATTGTTCTGAAAGGGATTGTGTTTTTTTTTTTTGTTGTTGTTGTTGTTTTTTTTCCTTTCATCTCTTTGGTGCAGAACGCTTACGTTACAGTAGACATTTTCAGAAAATCATTTAAAACAGGAATTAAGCTCAAAGAGAATCTACATCTTTTGCATATTGGTTTTTGCAGTTAATTCCGTAAAGGTACAGTGTTCTGCATATGCTCAATGTGTTATGCTTTTCACATGGAATCAGCTGTTATAAGCTACTGTATGGAAAAATGTGCTTGGGTTTGCAATAATATGAGGAATGATCTGAATTAAAAACACAATTTTTCTGACAGAAACGCATTGGTCTTAGTTTGAATTCATTCATTTGATGCCAACTGTGTCATTTGTGGTCTTGTTCCTCCTACTCTCTCCACAGACAACTTGCTTGACTGCACTGATTTAATGAGAAAGGTTTACATACATATGACTTGAGGTTTAAGGACAAAGTGCAGTATGTTAACTGCCCTTCCTGCTGCCCTGTTTGCACTATATGCAGTGTCATGCTGCCCTCTGCAGGCCTACAGTGTATTGCACCTATTATTTTTTCAAATTTTCTGGACCTAAGGATAAATAAAATCCCATATGATGGAAATTAAATTCTTCACACTTGGTAGGGGGAAAAAACATTCTTAGCTTTAGGACAACCATCAGCAAATTAAACAGCCCCCCCCAAATCAATATTATCTGTAGCATTGTCTTTACTGCTCTGAAAACTACAGCCTACTCTACTCTTAAAACTGAAAATACAATTATGTTTCAGTTTCAGCTGTCCTCAATTACAACTAGTGGTTTGAGTCAGTGAAACACTGCTTCATTATTCTTCCACTACTTGTTTCCTATCTAACTGAAGTCAGGCAAGTTGGAAAATATTACTGGAATGGAAAGTATATCTTTTTCAGCTACTGTAGAGTCATCTGGTTGTGTGCTGTGCTTTCCTGTACTCAGAGCGAGATTACCATCAGGGCAAAATGTGTCTGGGCCTCAGAACCTGTATGTTTATTATGCAGTGGTCATTATTACAAGTCAGTATGCATTTTATTATAGAGTAATTATCTAATATAAAACAGTTGTATGTAAACATATTTGTGATGTTATTCAGGATTTCAAAGATTTGTCACATACGTGGTGTGCTCCTAATGTCGTGCTAAAAGACTAGTGTGAAAAAAAGGATGAAAAATGATCAATACATGTAAAAATGTAGACACATAGCTGCATAATATGTCATAAGTGCAAATATGTTGATGTACTTGCTGTCTGACAGGATGGGATTCGTGCAGGAAAAGTTATTAAAAAATGGCTCAATTTCATAGGTTAACAGTTAACTTCTCTGCCCTGGTATTAACTATTTTTACTGTATTCATAATTCACACACCATCTTAAACATCAAATTCAAGGACTTTCCTAGCTCATTTCCCTCAAATCCAAGGACCGAACACGGCACAGTTTGAGACACAGAAGGTTATTACTGTTATAACACTGAGATGTTTTAATGAGAACTATCAGGCTTTACAGAAGCTCACAGACAACAATTTAAAAAGAGAGAGGCTGGAATGTGTGAACACTTCTCAATTGTGCTGCTGTGTTACAGTGATGTACAATGACAATGACAATTTCTATTCTAAATTCAAGCACTTTCAATGACCCACGTCGAACTATGTCTATTTTCAAAAACTTTCAAGGCCTTTATTCCCCCCCCCTCAAATTCACAAATTTTCCAGGATTTCAAGGACCCGTGGGAACCCTGTGTTGTTCTCCTGTTCTCAGAATGAGCCAGTTTTATTGGATTTACATTTATGAATAGAACAAAAACTTTTGATGGTCAAATCTGTTCAAAAAAATTCATTATAAACAGAACCAACAGTTGGGGGCGTTGCAGTGTACTGTGCTGAGAAGCCACTTATGCCAGCATACCTGCTACACTACACTGTTAGATTAAAAAGCCATCCTCATAGTCTGTTAATGTACTAGAACACTTCAGGGCGCATGCTGTTGAGATCTATGCTTGATTACTAAATAAAATAATTTTTAAAAATTGTGAAAATCTGTCAATGAACCTTTTAGAGTTCCACATAGAAATGTTTCTGAAACATAAGCGACCTGCTGTCAGTTTATCAGTCAAGTATTGGTGTGACATTAAAAATGAACTGCATTTTTTCACAGCATTTAAACTTTTTTAATATGAATTAAATGAATATCTCCTCTATATAAACAAATCTGTATGAAAAAGAACATAGTATATAAAATAGTAATACAGTACATATTACAAAAGTCAGGAAATATATTAAGCAGTATTCAGTATAAACTATACAATGAAAATGTTTAAGAGCAGTCAAAAATTAGATCATACTTTGTACAAGGAGTGTGCAAAATGAATGTCCAATCAGTGGACCTTCATATACTGGCAGAGGGAAAAGTCTGTTAGTTTTCTTCTCTAGACTAAATAGAACTGAATGTATCGAGTAGAGTGACGACGTTCAGCCACATGTGCCTCCATCATTAAGAGAGACTGTGCAAAAATATACAATAAAAAACAATGCCACAGGTAAGCAGGAGTCACTGTGAACTCCAGTCAGTAATGGCTGAGCTCCTCTGGAGGAGGAGGGAGATGGCAGCTGTCGTCCCCTCCGATGTAGGCACCGATGCCACTGCTTTGGCTCCCCCACTCGTAGCTGTCAGCAGCCAGACTGGAGAATCAAATACAGCCGTTAAACTATGCCATTTGACCTCTCTATCTTTTGCCCCATTCCTACTTCGTGTACAATGTTTCGGCAATTAGATCATGGTGCTTTTTTTACCTGGCTTGGATGTTCTGAGGCATGACGTTCCACGCCAGATCATCGTCGCTGTCATAACGCCGTGGGTTGTCGAAGAAATAAGACCTAGAAGAGAAGACATGACCAGGAAGCCCACTGCCACTCTGCAGGACATGCAAACAAGACAATACACAAAAGACATGGATCATAGTGAACATTACATTCTGAAACCTTTAGACTGTATTTCACATAATTTGCTTATGACACCTTAAAATAAAGCAAAATCTACTTGCAACCCCTCGTCACACGTCACATATGTGTATGACTTGTGAACGGTTTAACCAAAGAGTGATTTTCCTTTTCTTTAGATTGTTTAATTTGACTAAACTTTAGAGGCCTGAAACGGCAAAAGTGTCCAGTATTTCACAAGAAAAAAACAGACATTTTATGTAGCCGAACTACACTATCGCGACCCCTCAGATTTATCTTGTGACCCCTGGGAGGATTCCCAACCCCCCGGTTGGAAACAGGTGGCTTAGGGTAATTGCTGACTCACCCTGTCTTGGTTAGGCTGCCGAACTCTGAAGAAGAAAACTACGAGAGAAGTGGGGAGCAGCTCCCATACAAACAAGATCACTCCAAAGACGATGTAGCCAGCGTCGCCCAGAGTCGACTGTAAATCTGCCTGAAAAAAAAAAGACAAAAATATAACACATTCACTACACTATTCCAACAGCCTACTGTTTTACCCAGAGATGGAGGGAACTGTATTTCCTAATCGCAATCATCACAAGGGAAACAAGCTTTCTCCCATAAAAGCCATAACTCACATACAGTACATTTGGTACTCATTACTATGAGGTTGGCGTCTGCCTAAGAATTGAGAAAAAATTGTAGGAGGGTAGATCACATTAAACCTGATCAACTGGTCTGAACAGTCAACCAATGCTTTAAAAAAAAAAGCATGTTCTTTTCACATGAATGAATAAATCTTGTGGCCTCTGGTGGTTCACCTGGTCTGAAACGTTGTACCAGTCGTAGTCAAAGGAGTTAATACTCTTGTTTGCGAGTCCCAGGACGACCAGATTGTAACAGGCCCTGGATGAGTACAGGAGGATGACGATGGCTCCTATAACTGTCACCTGGCACACTGACGTCCCCTGCACAGTTTGAAGACATGCATTAAGAAATTGCAACCATACCTTTAGGAGGAAATAAGACATAATCTGATTAAAACATCTGTGAAATCATATAAAAGCTGCATGGAAACTGAAGGTAAGAACAGCTGTACCTTTTTAAAGCAGTACATCACTACCTGTCATTTTGTTGGTCAGTGCGAACTAACACACATAAACAAAATGGCGACCCAGCTGCACTGTACTTCCAGCTTGTGAATGCACCACAGTACAACCAGTCATGCACAAGAGCAACACTGTGCTGCTAGGAAACAATCACTATGTACAAAGCATAAATTATGCGGAGAAGTGCATCTTCACACAAGGGTAGTGCACAAATCACTATGAAACAAGCCACTTTTATTCTGTTGATCCCAGAGGGTGTAACTACAACTGTTCATGTTGGGTTTCTACTCTCAGTGCCACACAGGACAGCGGGGTATTTCTTACCTTGGATTCCAGGTAAATGTTGGCCAGTGACATCTTAGCGATCTTGTAAAGACACAGGGAGAGCGAGATTGCACACAGGACAAAAAGTGTGTCGTTGATTGCGACCCTCACTAGCACAATGGTGTGGGCTTCTGCAGTGGACATCTTCACCAGTAGGGCACAAACTAAATTCACAACTAAAAACACCAAGCTGATAAACAGAAAGAGCAGGTACAGCGGCAGCCTGTGGGTCAGGAAACGAGACACATATTAACCCTAAAAAGACTAGTTTTTATTACTTTAGCCAAGACAGTCCACACATTTTTTTTTTTTTTTTTGCCAAATTAATAGAAAAATATTATTTAATGGAAAATGAAATCTTGTAAACACATGATCCTCTTCTATTAAAGGCCACTGCCTGATCTATCTTACCTGTATCTCAAAAGCTCTGGTGCATACTTAGATTTTGCCTTAAAAACTACCTGTGAAAAGAAAAAGAAATTCTGCATTATGCAAATGCATCGCACTATTTTGGCAGCTCATTTTCACTTCTGTATTTGTGCTTTTCGGAAAAAAACAAGCCTTTCTTTTGAAACAGGAACTGCGCAGCTGAAAACAGCAGAGTTTTGAACTTTAGATACACAATGGTCACACAGCACAGTTCCACATGTAATACTTCGTGCCTCACTGTCAACTTGCAACTGTGACTCAAATCAGCACAAGAGGATTATGCTAAAAATAAGCTTCAGGCAGCAGCCAGAGAAGCTATTATTTGATATTTGGATGAAGTAAGCAGATGAAGGAATGACTCACTGCATTGCACTTTGGAGCTGATCTGAATGAAAGTGTATTACACTGACAGCAACAGGTAATATTCACTGGACAGTCCTTAGTGTCAAAGAAAAATATTCTTATTTAGAGCTGAAATGATTAGCCAGACTTTTAAAAACACCACATTGAGATCAGGGAACATATGATGGACTTTTCACACATTCTTTTATTAATACAATGATAATTAGTTGATTAATTAATTGACAGATGAATCAATAATGATCTCATACTGTACAATTTCATGTTATTACTGGAAGCCATTTTATATTTTGTCCAATGGTTGCACAATGCCAAAAGTCAGTGTGTATTTAAAAATCCCCTACAGACATGTTTTATGATATATAAAGATACTCTACATGGAATAATAATTAATGTCTAATAAGATTTTTCCACGCAAAAAATTTAATTACCTTGTTAAAAAAAAAATCTTAAAATTACTCTTTTGGCCTCGTTGAAAAATCCAGAATCTATTAATATGCAAATATTTTGTGTTTTCAAAAAGTTCTAGTGTCAAACTGCACAGTGAACGTCAAACATCCAAGGGAAACAATAATAAGTTAAACACATGTTTAAGTGGGGGGGGGTAAATCAGATCCCTTTAGACTCAACAATCACAATACTGTTCTCACATTACAACACCGGGAGCGGATACGTTTCAATTTTAAGTTTAATTCATTTTTAAATTTGAAAAGGTGACAATGTGAGGCTCGTTTTCATCGCCAGTCCCTGTTGTTGTAGGCTTCCTAGAATAATAGAAGTAGTACATGTACTGACACAGTGACACACGGCTTCCACTGCATGAAAGCCCGTGATAGCATCAACAGCACCCAAGCCTGCTAACTCACCTGCGCGAAGTAAAGGTTCATGAGGCTGAGTGTGAAGAACTGGAGGCAGACAGGAAAGCAGTAGAGCAGCCAGAAGGGAAAGGGCCCCAAAGTGTTGGCTGTGACAAAGTTCTTGAAGTAAAAAGAGAAGAGCACGGTGCGCAGGGCCGACCACAGCAGGCACAGGGACAGGAACACGGTCTGGTAGCTGAAGCGCTTGTGTCGGTACCGCAGGACCAGCCAGAGCTGGACGTAGATGAAGATGAAGAGGAGAGAGTAGAAGACGGTGTAGACCACCGTCAGGCCCAGAGTGACGTAGGGAGGCACGGCCGGACTCAAGGTAGGCAGAGGCAGGGACTTGTCCATCAGCGGCGGCTCCTTCTCCGGGGCCTCCATGACCTGCTCCCCCAGGCCGGTGGGAGAAGAGAGCGGAGCGGAGGGGCCTCTGCCGGTGTCCGCCGCCGGTCTCTCTCGGCTCTCACGCCCGGCAGAGGAGAGGTGAGAGCCGCGGCAAAAAGAGGGAGAAAATAATGCTGTCAGGAACAGTGGGAGAAAAGAAAAGCAGGGGGAAGAAAACAAGGCTAACTTCCTGCTGCAGAGCCAGAGACAGCCAGAGAGCGAGGCACATGATCAGTTATGAGCCGTTTGTCAGGAGCAGCAGCGGGCAGGAAGCTGCTGAGAGCTGCAACCAGGAGCTCAGCGAGAGGACCAGCCCCCCCTCCAGCTCTCATTACGTGACGCTACGCTTCAGCTGACGCACGCTACTGTACCTTTAACCCTGTGATGGGGCTTCCCACCACAGCACTGATCCCAAGAGAGCAGCTTGGAGCTGTTACATGTATTTACTTTCATTTTATTAAGGTGCATAAATAAAATATCGCATACAAATTCATCATTCAACACTGGGGAGTTCATAAACAATCTATACCACACAGCAGTACTGTTTGTAGGCCTGCAGTAAATACAGCTGATGCATTTAACTTATAGTCATTTTTACACAAAAAGGGGCACAAGCAAAACATCATAATAAAATCACTCACAAAGATACCATGTATTACATTCAAACTTTATTTTTTAGAGTTATGGCTATACAATAAAATTACTGTGGTCAATTAGACATGAATGAATGACATTAATGAATCTATTAATCAAATTACTGCAATGTACATAAAGTGAACCTG